>NC_056666.1:11794843-12107812 GCF_018350195.1 Panthera tigris | reverse complement strand
CAGGGACTCTAATGGCACCCTTGGTTCAAACAGGACCGTGTGTCTTTCATAGGAAGGGGATTGCTCAAGGAGCAGCCTGGAGTTCAAGTCCTCAGCAGCCACTCAGTTGTGACCTTCTTCAAATACATAACTCTGTTTCAAGCTTATGGGACAAACAAAATCTACTCTAAATGAGCCATTAAAAACCATAGTTTTGAGTACTACAATATTGTAAAAGCACAGAGAACCATCTAGATATGAATTAAATGCCACATGATTCAGTGAATTAATCAATTTGAAAAAACAAGAAAGAGGTAACAACAGAAATGAAAGAAGGAACCTGGCCTTAATATCAATATATCAAGACTATGTCAATGGTGACTATAATTATCTATATGGTAAAGATAATTTATTTTCTCTAGGAAACATTATTTGTAGAATTTGAGTCCTGAAAGATACACTTCAAAATCATTTACTCCAAGCCCCCTCATTTTCCAGATGGGAAAACTGAAGCCTGGAAGCTAAATTAATTCTTTTGCCTCTGTGCGTCCATGCAAATATTAGAACCTTATTCCGGTAAAGAAGCAACACTGGACACTCTATAACCCAAGACACATAGTTTCTGGGCAAAGAATTTGCATGAATGGAGCCATCAGTAGTGAGAACAGGGAAGACGATGGTTTTTTGATTTACCAATGAAAAGCCAGCGTTAAATTTGGCGTTAAGCCAACCCGAAACAAAATAGGAAGGCAGAACGTGTAGGCGTAACACATGTTTGGACTGTGCCATTCAGAACCTGGGTGATACAGAGCCAACACCCTTGCCCCTCCAGACCCATAAGAAGTAACATAGGTCGTGGGTACCTGTTTGAAGTTAGGGCTATTTAAGGCTATTCAGAAATTTGGCATGTTCTTCTCCTCTTGGTAACAGGGTTTCGCCTCCTATCTTTGGGCCTGTTTTTTCCTAGAAAAATGAAAACAGTTTAGTAAAAAAAAAAAAAAAAAAAAAAAATGGGTCAATATTATTTGCATGGGTCACTAAAATCGGTCACCTTGCAAATGACCTACCTTTAGCATTCCATCTCGTTCCCATTTGAAGAGGCCACAATTACTGAAACAAGAAAAGATCGGATTTACTCAGTGGTGAGGCACAGGCAGATACATAGAGACAATGGGGTTCGCTGCACTCACAGGAAGAGTATCTGCCATTCAAACAAGCTGATCAAGGTAACACTCATAATTATGGGCTAAGTTCTAAAGCTACTGAAAATACACACTCCGAAGATATGAGAAACAGCCTTCAAATCTGTAAAAAGCTAGAGCTTTCAGCCATGGAACATCAAATGAAAGCAGAACAGCGTATGTTCACTGCAGGTGATGAGCACAAGCTTGGTTTCTCCTGACGGGCATCGGGAAGAGACTAAGAAGAGGAAGCTAGCCTTCTGACACCATACAGTCTAGAGCTTTCCCCGTCCCCTTTTCTGGAACTAAAAGTTTGTGATAAGAAACTTCTTATTGTCCTTCTGGTCTGGACAATCTTTCCCCCTTTTTCAAACCTAAAGATGTGTACTCTCTTATTGTTCAAAGGGCCTAGAGACCCTTGTTCTCATTTTTTTAACATGGTGAGGGAGCCCAACCCTGAGAAGAGATGAGGCTACTACAGAGAAAACTTATTTAAAACAAATATTTTTAAATATTTATTTATTTTTGAGAGAGAGAGAGAGAGAGAGAGAGAGCGAGCCAGCAAGTGGGGGAAGGGGGAGACACACACACACACACACACACACACACACACACACACACACACACACAATCTGAAGCAGGCTCCAAGTTCTGAGCTGTCAGCACAGCCCCCAACGCGGGGCTTGAACCTACAGGTGGTGAGCTGAAGTCAGACACTTAACTGACTGAGCCACCCAGGCGCCCCAAGAAAACTTATTTTTATACAAAGTTCACTCTGCTGAAATAGGCAAAACAAATACAATCAACTCATGGAAATATGGCTTCCGGTACCCTTGGATTTGAGATGCTCTAGGGCATAGGGATTGCCCTATACCTGCCCCATTCTTCCTCCTGAAAATCTAGACTCTGTTCCTGCCCTGAGAGTCAGCATGCCAGTGGCCTTGGCTCTAACCCTCTCCACCACCTTCCCTGTCTAAAGATTGCCTCAATATCTGTTGAGAGAAATTTTCTAGACTACTTGTAGATCAATGACAAAATTGTATATAAAAAATTCTAGTCAGGGGTCGGTAAATTACAACCCATGGACCAAATCCAGCCTGCCACCTGTTTTTATAAATTAAATTTTATTTGAACACAGCCATGTCCTTTTGCTTCTATATTACCTGTGGTTGCTTTTGAGCTATAACACCTAGTAGAGTAGTTATGAAACAGACCATCTGGTTCATGAAATGTAACATTTAGTATCTGGCCTTTGACAGAAAAAGGTTGCCCTCTTCTACTCTAGATCAAGAATTGACAAGACAGGGGCGCCTGGGTGGCTCAGTCAGTTGAGCGTCCGACTTCAGCTCAGGTCACGATCTCACGGACCGTGAGTTCGAGCCCCGCGTCGGGCTCTGGGCTGATGGCTCAGAGACTGGAGCCTGCTTCCAGTTCTGTGTCTCCCTCTCTCTCTGCCCCTCCCCCGTTCATGCTCTGTCTCTCTCTGTCTCAAAAATAAATAAACGTTAAAAAAAAAAAATTAAAAAAAAAAAAAAAAGAATTGACAAGACAAAGTCCAGAAAAACAGTTGTTACAAAAATAACAGCAACCACCTGGAGGATGAAAAAGCATCTTAAAAAAAAGTTTATTTTGAGAGAGAGCGAGAGCGAGAGAGAGAATGTGCCCTAGCTAGAGAGGGGCAGAAAGAGAGAGAGACAGACAGAGAGAGAGAGAGAGAGAGCGAGAAAATCACAAGCAGGCTCTGCACTATCAGTGTGGAGCCCGACTGAAGGCTTGAACTCATGAACTTGCGAGATAGATCACACAACCTGAGCCAAAATCAAGAGTCGGACGTTTAACCTATTGAGCCATCCAGGCACCCCAGGATGAAAAAGCATCCTGTTCTTCCATTTGTGAGTTGTACCTACTGCTTATTAACAGAATTTTTCTGGTACTCAAATGTTTTACATAAGCTCTTGCTATTAAAATATGTGGCAGAAGTCAAGTATCAATACACAGATAAATACTTAAACACTCATACAAATTCTGTCCTTTAAGGATAATCCAATAAAGTCAGAAATTTAAAAAAAGAAAAAGATGGCTAAAAATCAATCCCATATATTTGAAAATTAAACATTACTGACGCTTAGGTCAAACAGGAAGTCATCAAAGGCATTAAAGAAATAATACACTCAGGGGCACTTGGGTGGCTCAGTTGGTTAAGCGTCCGACTCTTGATTTTGGCTCCAGTCATGATCTCACGGTTTGTGGGAACAAGGTCCACATTGGGCTCCGTGCTGACAGCATAGAGCCTGCTTGGGATTCTATCTGTCCTCTCTCTCTGCCCCTCCCTCTACTCGTGCGGGTGCATGCGCTCTCTTTCAAAATAAATAAACATTAAAAATAAATAAATTAGATCTCAAACAACCGAATTTTACACCTTGAGGAGCTAGAAAAAAAAAAAAGAACTAGGCCCAAAGTTAGCAGAAGGAAGAAAGTAACAAAGATCAGAAGAAAATAGAGACCAGAAAGCAATAGAAAAGAGAGAGATTAAGAGCTGATTCTTTGAAAAGATAAACAAAATTGACAAACCTTTAGCTAGACTAAGAAAAAAAAGAAGACTCAAATAAAATTAGAAATCAAAGAGGAGACATTAAAACATACTACAGGGGCCCCTGGGTGGCTCAGTCGGTTGAACATCTCACTTTGGCTCAGGTCATGATCTTGCAGTTCGTGAGTTTGAGCCCCGCGTCGGGCTCTGTGCTAACAGCTCTGAGCCTGGAGCCTGCTTCAGATTCTGTGTCCCCCTCTCTCTCCACCCCGCCCCTGGGTGCTCTCTCTCTGTCTTTCAAAAATGAATAAACCTAAAAAAAAAAAAAATTAAAACATACTACAGAAATGCACAGGATTGGGGCACCTGGGTGGTTCAGTTGGTTGAGCGTCCGACTTCAGCTCAGGTCATGATATCACGGTTCATGAGTTTGAGTCCCACATCAGGCTTGCTGCTATCAGCTCAGAGCCTGCTTCAAATCCTCTGTCCCCCCTCTCTCTCTGCCCCTCCCCAGCTTGTGTTTTCTTTCTCTCTCCCTCTCTCTCTCAAAAATAAATAAAAACATTACAAGAACAAAAAAACAGAATCATGAAAGATCTATGAAAGATTATATGCCAACAAATTACATAACCTAGAAGAAATAGATGTATTTCTAGAAACCTAAGACTGAATGAAAAAGAAACTGAAAATCTGAACAGACCAATAATGAATAAAGACATTGAATCAGTCATCAAAAAAAACCTCCCAACACTGAAAACTCCAGGACCAGATGGCTTCAATGGATAATTCTACCAAACATTTAAAGAATTAACACTAATCCTCCTGAAACTTTCAAAATATTGAGGAGGAGGGAATAGTTCCAAACACTATGAAACTAGCATCACTTTGATGCCAAAACCAGATAAGGATACCACAAGAAAATCAAAAGGTAGACAATATCTCTGATGAATACAGATGCAAAAATTCTCAACAAAACATTAGCAAATCATATTCAAGAACACATTAAAAGGATTTATATACAACAACCAAGTGGGATTTATCCCTGTGATGCAAGGAGGGTTCAACATATGCAAATCAATAAATGTAATATATCACATTAATAAAATGAAAATAAAAATCACATAATCATCTCGATACACAGGAAGCTTTTCACAAAATACAACACCCTTTCATGATAAAAATCCTTCACAGACTGGGTGTAGAAGGAACACATTAATAAGGTCTCATAAACTCACAGCTAACATTATACTCAACGGTGATAAAATGAAAGCATTTCCTCTAAGATCAGGAACAAGACAAGGATGCCCACTCTCACCACTCCTATTCAGTAGAGCACTGGAAGTCTTAGCTAGAGAAATTAGGCAAGACAAAGAAATAAACAGCATCCAAATTGGAAAAGAAGTAAAATTGTTGCTTTTTGCTGATGATACAATCTTATATATATATAGAAAATCCCAGAGATCAAAAAACTGTTGGAGTTATTAATCAATGATTTCAGTAGGGCAGCAGGATATACAATCAACATAGCAGAAATCAACTGCATTCCTTTACACCTGAAAAAGAAATTAAAAAAAAAAAAAAATCCCATTCACAATAGCATCAAAAAAAAAAAAAAAAAAATTAAAGGCTTGGTAATAAATTTAACCAAGGAAGTGAATGGAAATCTACAAGACTTTCCTGAAAGAAACTGAAGACACAAATGAATGGAGATACCCTAAGTTCATGGATCTGAAAAAGTTAATATTGTTATAATGGCCATACTACCCAAAGCCATGTACAAGAGATTTAATGCAATCCCCATCAAAATACCAAAGGCATTTTTCAAAAAAAGAAGAAACAACCCTAGTATTTGTGGAGACCCAGAAGACCCTGAATAGCCAAAGCAATGCTGAGAAAAAAAGAACAAAGATGGAGGTATCATGCTTACAGATTTCAAACTATACTAGAAAGCCACAGTAATAAAAATAATACGGTACTGGCACAAAAAATAGATACAGCGACCAATAAAACAAAATAGAAAGCACAGATCTTTCCATATATATAGTTAATTAATGTTTCAACTAATATTCAACAAGGGGCCAAGGATACCCAATGGGGAAAGGATAGTCTCTTCAACAAACAGTGCTGGGGATGCTGTAAAAACACACACAGAACAATGAAATTGGACCATTATCACACCTCCCTCACAAAAACTAACTTGAAATGAATGAAATACTTAAACGTTAAGACATAAAACTCCTAGAAGAAAATGTAGAAAAAGCTCATTGATACTGGTCTTGGCAATGATTTTTTTTAAACATGATGCCAAAACCTCAAGCAACAAAAGCAGAAGTCAATAAATAGGACCACATCAAACTTGAAAGCTTCCTCTACACGGTGAAATTAACAAGAAGCAAAATGAAAAGACAGCCTACAGCACTGGAGAAAATGTTTACAAGCCATTTATCAGCCAAGAGGTTAATTTCCAAAATATGCAAAGTCAGTCAAGAAATGGAAGCCCACTATCATCACTGCTATTTAACATGGTATTGGAGGTCTGGCTAACCCGATCAAGAAAGAGATAGAGGGTGTAAGAGTGGGAACAAAATAGGTAAAATCATCTTTATTTGTGGATGATCAACTACGTAGAGAAACCAACAAATTATTGGAATAAGAGTTCGATAAGCTTGCCAGAGGCAAGATCAACTTATAAAAAAACTAGTAACAGTTCTCTACACCAACAACAAGCAACTAGAAACTATGCTGGGAAATAAGTTGCCATTCAGAGTATCAGTGAAAACTATGACACATCTAAGAATTAATTAAGAATACTCAACATCTCAGTGGAGACCATTTTAAAAACCAATAAAAGCCATAGAGGAGGAGATGAATAAATGGAAAGATACTCCATGATCTTAAAAAATGGATGACTTCATATGTAAAAGCCATAAGTCCCCACAAAACTATTTGATTCATTTAACGTGATCCTAATCAGGGATTCTACTTCTGAGTGGGATGGTCCTTTAGATCAGTGCTCTGAAAACAACTAGTAAAAGGGAATCAAACACAGATATCCCGATACAGATACCAACCACTCTTGGAGAGCCCCAATCTCCATCAACAGTTCTGCTAGTGGTCTTCCACCGAGGCAAGACCCAGACCCTCAGCTTCCCATCTGCCCGCCTAGAGTCTGCCAATGCTCCCAGGCAAAAGTGGCCACAAAAATTAGCTCATTGCTCTCGGGTTCTACCCCAGTTCTGGTTCCCTCGTTCTTGTCCCAGGAACTGTAGTACCTTCAGAGAAATGACTTCTGTCTTTCACTGAACAAACATTTGTGAGTACCCACTGTGGGCTGAGCATTGTACTAAGTAGCAGGGATACAGCAGCGAAGAAGGTGGGGTCCCTTCCCACCAAGAGATTTTAGGGATAGCTGGGAGCTCAATGAGGCACAGAAATAAGGCCTGAAGCTCAAAAAGGATCATTCAATGTTCCAGTAGAACGGCATCACAAAGGAACTGGAGAAAGGTTCAAGAATCAATTCTCCTACCTGCAGTGCTTTTTGGGGAGCCGGTCAAGGGAGATGCTTCTGTTTCCACAGGGACACTTGAAAAACCTCTTTAGGCCGTCATGCCAGTGATAGTCGTGCTGCTCACTGACGCAGGTCTCCAAAGGCTTGAAGTGGGTGTAGGCACACTGCATGAAACCAACAGGAGGGCACACATCTGGTCAGGAGCTTGGGAGGAGAAACTGGCTAGCTGCTAGGAGGGCAATCTGTTCCATGAGGATTTCCCGTTTCTCACCACCAGCCAGACAGCTGGGAGCAGAGAAACCACCTTAACTACTAGTTGTGAGGACCCCTGTGGTTTCTGGAGTCCTGCGTAATGATGCCACTTCCCCTCCTGTTGGCCACAAGTGCTGGTCAGGCATCAAGTACATAATAACTTTCTGGAACATCAAGACAACAGTAAGGGAAGAACAAAAGCAGTGGAAACCTCTCAATAGCTTCATCGGGTCTGTCCTAAATTCACTGCAGTTGCTCGGTTATAGGATGACACTGGGGCCTCTTCAGTAGCCCTTTTGTTTTTTCTTAAAAGGCCTCAGAGAAGTACTTAAGATTATTCCTACTTGTCTTTCATAAGCAGCAAAACCAAGACAGAGATATGAAGTCACTCACTTGTAATTTTGACCCTCAAAAGTGTTGAAGAGAATAGGGAACAACAAGCAGCATTGAGACTAAGGAACAGAATGTCCCCAGCACATGGGAAGCCCTCCCCGTGCCCTGTCTAGGCACTGCTCCACTCGCACCCCAGGGGTAATCACTACCCTGCTTTCGAACAGCAAACATTGGTCTGCCTGGTTTTGTACTCTGTATAAATGGAACTGTAGGATACATTAAAAAAAAAAAAAAAAAAAAAAAAGAAGGAAATGGTGGGTGAACATCACAACAGGTGCTGGGACACAGCAACGTGATTTCTGGTAATCAGAATCTAGATAAGTGACTTTTGGTTCTGAGCCTCAGAAAGCGCAGAGCAGAGTGGTATGCAGAATAGCACCGCCCCCCTGAGACATACACCCCCTACCCCTGGGGAACCCGTGGGCACGTCAGGTTACACGGCAAAGGTGGATCAGGGTCGTTGACCATAAGATTGGGAATCGATCCTGGATTTTCAGGTGGGCCCAATGGAATCACAAGGGCTTTTAAAAGTGAAGGTGGGAATCCACAGGGAGGAGGTCAGAGGATGTGACTGGGGGGCTCTGAAGATGGAGGAAGGGATTGCAAGCCAAAGAACACGGGTGGGATCTAGAAGCTGGGAAAGGCCAGGTAACAGATCCTCCCCTCAAACCTCCAGAAGGAATGCAGTCCTGCCACACCTGGATTTTAGCTCCGTGAGACCCACAGAGACTTCTGGCTGACAGAAATGCAAGATAATAAAGCTGTGTTGTTTAAACTATCAAGTTAGTGGTTATTTGTCAGGGAAGCAACAGAAAACTAACACACCAGCTATATCTAGGTTTGCTGTTTTGTCAGAGTAAAAGTTGTTACCTGAGCTAAAATTATTCTGAACTTTCTCAAGGAAGCCCTGCCTTTTGGTGACAGCTGGCTCCGGGCTGTCCCCTAAATGTAAAGCAGAGTCTACGGTTTGAAAAGGGATAGAGAAAATCGTACTGGATGAACTAAGTCTCTTTCTCCTCTTGTAAGTGCTTACGAGGGGGATTAGCGAAGCGGTATAAAGTGAGTGCTGATGGCAGGATACCGTTCTGCAAGAACTTTTTTTGGTCCTATTTTACTAATGTTGAAGGACAGGGGATTTACCGTTTTCTAAGAGACTAAGGGTAAAAATTCTACAAAGAATATAACGCAATTTACACTTTGCCTTCAAATTCAATTTAGTAGGTTAAGCCCTGAGTAGAAAGAGGCAATAATAGTTGATCATAACATGTAATGCCAAAGGAAATCGTTCAGGCAAGGTCCCAGGACTGAACTGTGGACTGAGGGTGTGCTAGAAACTTGAGAAGGACACGGAAGAATATATGGGGTCCGATGGACAAAGGGGAAGAGAAGTCTGTAAAACCAGCAACTGAGGTCAGATGAGAGAAGACTGTCACCACCAATGCTCTGCCACCAGAGCCAGGAGGCCAAGTCGGCAGGCAGCCAGGCCCTTGGCTGTTGTGAGCAGTTTGGTTTCCAATCTAATGAAATGACCCAGGCAGGACTCTGGTCACAAGACATGGCCCCATATCCCACAATCTCTCTATGTTCTGCTGAGTCACAGCAGCTCAAAACAGAGCCCAAGGTTAGAACCATCTCCCCCACTCACCGTCTTGCATGTTACTACTCGACATTTCACTTCTCTGATGCTTCTCATCTTTTCTTCCATTTGTTCTTTTTTCACCAGTGGCTCAAAATAGCGTTCCTGCAGCTCAGCCTCTGCCTGGAATGACAAGGCACACAGAAGACCTTGTACCAAATCCAACACATACTCAAGGCACCAGTTCAGTAATAATAAAAACTGAAAAGCCAAGCTAACCATTATGAGGACATCTGATAAGACCTCAATGAACTGCAAACCAAAAGACAATCAAAAGTAGACACAAGCTCTTAATTTTCCAGAAAACAGTGGGAAAGCATCCATGACTAAGAAACAGAACATGTCAAATGTAAACCAAAAGAGAATCATTTCTAGTGTTCCAATATAGACTCAAGCTATGTAAGGTATTCAGTGCCTCCCCACTTGGCAGCCCAGTCTATTCGATACTATTTTCCGGACCAAGCACTTGGCCGGAGTAATCCCTGGTTGTCTGGACTAACAGGGAGTAGGCAGGAGGGCAGAGAGATATTTACAGCAGAATGTGGTCACAGCTCTGCAGTTGGAGCAGCTACACAGGGCCCAAGGCCTTTGGTGGCCACAGAGGCAAAGAACTCAGCTCTGCAGCCTTCCTGGGCTGGCTCGAGCATCTCTCCGGACCAAGTTTCAGGTCTAGTAGAATGGTGGGATATTTAACTGTCTCGTGAGTCAGTAGTTTATCAAAAGAGCGGAGTATTCAGAGTATTGACACTAAATAAGGACAGAAACTGTCCCCGTGAGGACACTGTGAAAACTGGTGGGAGTACTTTTTTTGTTACCCCAGTGATTCCTACTTCTGCTACTTGCAGGGACTAGGGATGCTATACCTGTGGTGTACAACAGTCCCTCTACATCAAGGGATTCTTCTGACTATTCTAGACGGCACCCATGTGGATGAAAAACCCAGTTAGAACTCTCAAACCTAACTGCTTTATAAACAACTCTACAATAGGGGCACCTGGGTGGCTCAGTTGGTTAAGCATCTGACTTTGGCTCAGGTCATGATCTCATGGGTCATGAGTTTGAGCCCCATGTTGGGCACTGTGCTGACAGCTCAGAGCCTGGAGCCTGCTTTGGGTTCTGTCTCCCCCTCTCTCTCTCCCCACTCACACTCTGACTCTCTCTCAAAAATTTAAACATTAAAAAAATAGTTTAAAAAAATTGAAGAACACTACAGTATTTGTGCATGGTTCAGATATCCATTGAATATTCCAAGAATACAACTGGACAACTCTTCTGTATATAGAAGAACAACTGTAGTTTGTTATCTTCTAAAGGTTCTTGGGTTATTCATGGCTTAAACACACACAACACACACACACACACACACACACACACACACACACACACACACACACACACAATCAAAGAAAGAGACCCATGGTATTTAAGTGACCAAAAGACCACACCGAGAGTCTTCATTTCTACTTGTTTCATTTACATTTATCATCCACCCCTCCGACAACTTCTACTTCATTATTTTTCCTGGGATAGTTGTGCCTACACATTTATATAACAAAATACATATATTTTTAATATAACCCCCTCCCCCCCCTTTTCACATTATACGTAGGATATTATACTGATATCCTTGAAGTTTCTAGTTAGGTAATTTATATTATCCAAGAATTTTATTTCAGGATAATAAAGGAGCAATCCAAAATGTGAGGCATTGGAAGCAACTATGCCCAATGGGTTGTTAACTACTGATTTACAGTATTTGAAAAGCCAATGGAAAAATATTTGAATGGAAAAAAATCCCTTCCCATAAGGCAAGGCAGGAAATAATAGCGGTGAACCGCCTAAATGTTACTTCAAAGTCATTAACTACAAGACAACATTTTTATAATACTGAGGCCCATTAAAACAATGTTACATGATATTCTTCAATTCAAGGACAAAGGCAAAGCTAAATTCTATCAGAAATATTCCTGCTCTTCGAAGTCAACTCAGACATATAACTACGTCTCGGGTGAGTCCCACAATAAAAAGCCTCAAGTCTGAAGGTCGTCTGTGTCATCTTTGACCTTTTGGGCTCTTACCTCTCTCAGAACCCCTGTGTGCTTCGACTTTGCTTTTAGAATTTTCTGAAATTCATCAGATTCCAGGTAGGCAAGTTGTTCTCTTCTTTTTTTCCTGGCAGGCTCCAACTCATCTTCAGCTAGAGCAGAAAGGAAAAACGATGGTCATTACAGAGGAATTTCAGGAAGCCAGTGAACCTCATGGACTCAGCTACCCCTGTCCTCTCCCTCTCTGCCTAACAGGCCCTTCAAACCTAATTTACCCCACTAGGTACCAACAGAGGGAAACTCTTAAGGAGTGAGGCTGAAAAGGAGAGCCTAGAATATGAGGTATGGCAGATTTGACCACTGAATTAGAATCTCTTTTCCACCTTAAAATAGGAGCTCTGATGACAGGAAACATCAACAAAAATCCTTTTTACAAATTGATGGTAAAATGTCACTGCCAACTTCAGAGTTTTAAAAATAAAAACAAGGCAATTTGCTAAGAAATTATGCTCCTTTCAAAGCAAATCTTTATACTAATATATCTGTGCAAAGATCCAGTGAGAAACCTTTTTCCAAGCTCTTAGATTGTGCCTAATTTCATTTCAATTTAATGTGATTATAGAAAACGGTCAGTTCCAGTTGTCAAAATTCTATCTAGGTGTTGTAGAGAGGTAAATTTAAGTAAAACAATGACTTTTGATATCAGGGATGGTGGTTATAGTTTAGAACATCTCCTTACAGATGGCTTCATCCCCACTGTTAACTCTGAAATCCACAGTACCTTGAGGAGAAAATGTGTTGTTCTTTTCTACACGTTCCTTCACTTCCAGGACATCCTGGGGGTCCTTCTGCTTCTTTTTAATGCCGTTTGGATCTGTTTTTGTAAGAAGCTGACCTTTTGCCCTTAATTTGGTTATAGCAGCTAACTAGAAGAAAAGAGGAGATAAAAATCTTAAAGATGAGATGGGTATCTGTGATCCTAAATCCTTTTTCTAGTTATTAGCCAGTGAATTCTGTTCTCACATACAAATTGGCAAAATAGATCTTCTCTTTGCTTAGCATTATTAACCCGATTATTAAAATTTTAAAGCATGGAGACAGGTCTATGAGCTAATAAATAAAGTTTCAGTTTATTTAAATATCAATAGTTTCATATCAGCTACACTGTGGGCTTCAAAACCCATAGAGGAATCACATAAACATTTTGGAAGTTTGTTTTAGAATCAGACGGAATGAGGGGCGCCTGTGTGGCTCAGTCGGTTAAGCATCCAAGTCTTGATTTCGGTTCAGGTTACAATCTAAAGGTTCATGGGATCAAGTCCCGTGTCGGGCTCTGCACTGATAGTGCGGAGCCTGCTTGGGATTCTCTCTCCTGCTCTCTCCCTGCCCCTCCCCTGTTCACGCTTTCTCTCAAAATAAATAACAAAAAAAGAATCAGAATTAGGATAGAATTTTAGCTCTGCCACTTACTAGTTTGTAACCTTATGCAAATTAACGTCTCAGCCTTTATAACATGGAGATGTTTTCCTAGGCTGTGTGGATAGAATGAGAGAATGCATGCAAAGCATGAACCTATACATAGAACATGGCATGTGTGTATCGATCACAGGTACATGCGCAATTATTATCATTATTCTTACTGCAAATACAGCTTTGGCTTATAACTAGCTTTTGCCCTTCATGTGGTATAGCTACTAACTAGAACAAAGAGAAGACAGGCTCAAGTTGGGGCTCAGGGTGACTCAGGAAGTGGAGAGGTGGGGTTCTGAGCACTCTCGACTCCTACGTCGATCAGAGTGACTTAGCTCTTGCATAAGAGTTCTTTTAAAGGAGGATTCTTCAAACCACCATTTTACAGTCTTGCCTCAGTAATTCCTAGTTTGTCTCTCTCAGGCCAGTGTTTACGCAATGTCTTTTAGCCGCGTAAGGAACAGCGTTGAGAACAGGTTAACATTAAATTAATGGCATTATGTTGATACCATCATCACTTAAAATTCCTTTGACTCTGATTATCATGATCAATAAAAAGCTATTACTGTCTTTCCTGGTCATAGATGTATAAAGTCTGCAACTCCAGTCATGTCCTACAGAATGCAAATTCAAATGGTGAAAAAAGATGTCACTTACCTTTTTGGCTTCTGCTAAAGCACTCAGTTTTGGTCTTGGTGGAGGGGACTCATCAAAAAATAGAACATCATCTCCTTCTGAGATGCCTCGCCCAAGCTTGGGCATCGGTGTGGCTGGTGTTCCTTCCAGGCTGGGGAACTCAGCCCCCATTTGTGGAGACCAAGAAGGGGCCCGTTGAGAAGAGGGTGGCACAGCCAGGCTTTCGACCCCACTTGAGCTTTGGAGAAATCTTTAAAGAAATATGCAGTCACACAATGTGCAGACTGGCAGACCGCAGGCAGGGGAGCAGTTGGTAAGTAGCTGTTTGTAAAATAACTCCCCTCCTTGGTCAATAATTCAGATTAGCACACAGTAAGAAAAACGTTGGCTTTACTAACTCTGGTTTAATTGATTTTTCATAGAATACGATCACTGTTTTACCAATTTAGAACTGATTACTATTTTTGCCAACGAGCTTTCTAGCAAGTGCCTCTACAGAATGCAGCCTTGCAGGTGAGATGTGGGCCACCCAGGCGCCCCAACGGTAATACCTTTAAAAGGACAGCACTCCCTATTTCACACAAGGCCACGACTCCCATGTATCTATTTAGCTCGTGTGTATGTAGCTACATGATGCACGCATCTAAAGATATTCCATCAGCAGCTCAAACTCACCTGCCTGAGGCCAAATGATTGCTCAGATTTTTCCAAAGAATTTCCTCTGGACTTTCCTGTTCATTAAACCACTGCCTTTCAGTGGCCCAGATTTGGGACAGTGTAATGGTTCAAACCAGAGCAGAACAGGTGTGAGTCCAAACCTGGCTCCATCAACCACCTGCTCTCTGGCGCTCAGTTGTATCACCCACAAAATGAGCATAAGAGCACCTCACAGATCATGGTAAGGGCCGCGTGAGACACTGTATTTATGCAGGACACAGCATGGCGCTCCATACCCACTGAGCATCTGTGAACCTCGCTCTTATCACTGTTCTGAGAACCTGAGTTCAAGATCCTTTGACGTGTTCACCTTCTGTACCCATTTCTACTTGCTTTTGCCTCTAAAAGGACGCCACTTCCCCTGCCTCATTTTCATCATTTACCTGAACAACTGCAAAATTTACTCACTGGCTTTGCCTGTACTTACGACACTAATTGTGGCAAAACTAAAGAATGAGAGGGAACACGTCGCCCTGCACAAAACCCTCTGCAAGTGTTTCTTTCTCTTCTTCTTGGGATGGTAATTACTATAACCTGTGCCACCTGGTCTCAGATTCTCTGCATGAGTCAGAAATCTAGAACTTAAAATGTTTTCTTCTTAGGTTAGGTTAAAATTGTTTTTAAACTTTCAAACTTAAAAAAAGGTAGCTAACCATCCAAAACCTGAAGGCACACGTTGGAAATCTATTAAGACACTCTGAGAATCCCTGAGATGAGTTATCTAAACAGAGTATTAAACCTATCCTTCTTACCGTTTCTGTATTTCTTCTGATCTCTTTTTCCTCATCTCCAGCATGTGCTGTTTCTGCTGCTTCAAGAGGGCTGATGCCGAGACAGACTGGAAAGCGGGTTTCAGGCTCCCCGTCAGCCCTAAAACACAAGCCATAGGCTGAGGCGCTCCGAGGGGCCGTGGGGATGCAGTGTGGGCACCAGAGAGGGGAAGGCTGACTCTACCTGATGACCTGGCTTTGGCTAAATGTTGTTTCAAGTTTCTGGCTCCAAATGTAGGCAAGTCCATCAGTTCCCTGAATTCCTCAGAGCAAGACAAGCTTTTCTGATGTATTCCTGGAATATACAAACATCAGCTTTAGAGGACTCTAGTTCAGACAGTTTGAGGTCAAGTGATGTCACTTTCTTTGTCCTTATTTTTACAGTAGGCTCCACGCTCAACGTGGGGCTTGAACTCACAACCCTGAGGTCAAGAGTGCTATGCTCTACCGAACGAGCCAGCTGGGTGCCCCTCGTGATATCGCTTTTTAAGCTCCAGATTCACAACTCAGTTGTTTGTAAATGAAGTAGGTGGAAGGCCAAAAGAAAAAAGAATCCTTAGTCTCTAATATGAGACTAGTAGGACTTTGAGGACAGAACAGATAAATCTTATTTCTAGTGATGATTAGAACACCGGTGTCTGTGGGCTCATTTCATACATAACATCTGGCACGTGCACGATGGGTATGGTCTGTGCTGGGCCCTCACCACTGTTAGGAACAAAGCCCCAAGTGAGAAGGGCAGAGGTGCCATTCTTTGACTTAGACTTGTTTTAATGAAAAGGTAACTGATGGGTTTGAGCAGGAACCGGATACTACAGATTCTAATGCTGGACATTAGGAGTTAGACCAGACACATCAAGAAAATTTACAAAGCATACCAAGCAAAGACTCAGCCACGATAATATGCTGCTTTTTTTTTTAAGATGCTACCAGCCAAGCCTGATTCCTTTGGCTTAGGCCACATCACTCAGTACAGTGATGAGGGAATATTTTTAACTTAGGGTATGGGCCAAGACCATTTTCAATCCTAAAGACGAGATATTTAAACTGCAGAAAGAAATACAGCATCGAGAAAGCAAGTTACCAAGCTTTTGTTGGGCTTCCTGAATGATCAAGTCTGTCCCCTTGACGACCATATTAGTCAGAGTGGTTTGAATCTTCTTTTTAGGAGCAACAGCAGCTGCACTGAAATGACAAGGGTCACCCCCAAAGGGTAAGTCATGACACTTCAATGTTTTGATGAGGTAAGGGCACAGCTGTGTTCATTTATTACAAGCTGCCGGAAGTTTGTCACAGAACTAAGGCAACTTTCCTAATACTGTGGTCCTACAGTGCAGCAGGTGAATGCATTACATCAGGCAATCTGCAACTCTGGGTGAGGTCTTTCTGGACAAGCAACATGGCAAAAGAAATAAACAATATGCCAATACTTTCATCAAGTAGTCTGGGAATTAATCTTAAAATGATTGAGGACTATGCAAAAACTCAGGATCTTAGCGGGATAAAATATTGTTTGTAATGTTAAAAGTTGGAAACTCCATTAATGTTTATCCACAGGGAACCGTGTTGTCAGAGAGTCACCTAAAAGCATACTAAGTAGCCACTAAAAATAATGCTGTAAGTGTATATTTGATAAGGAAAGGGTTAATTGTTTTATGTAGGGAAAAAAGTTACTAAGTATAGGTCCATTTTGATCTCATTTTATATTACTAGAAATTACTAGAAATTTATACATATGGGGCTCCTTTGGGCTGTGCTGTATGCACACATTTTTTATAACACAGCGGTATTGCTTTTTGCAGTTTGGAAAAATACAGAAATTATTTTAAATCTTAAAAACGTGCTTGATGTGATAAGCTAGGCAGGACGTGAGAGTCCTCTTGCCCAATTTCCGTTAGACTGGGAAGAAAATCTGTTTTGTTCTTGGACCAATGGTAGCTCCCTTGTGCCAGGTCCCCACCTGTCCTCATACGTGCTTCCTACAATACTGTGACATTGCCATTGATCACCTAGTTTAGGGACTCTATGGAGGGCCTGTGCTCCCCAGAAGAGAGGCTGTGGATGTTTGCCTTGGCAGCACTCCACTCCTAAGGCTTGACTGCTACTGATTCATGGAGTTAAATGTGGATTCCAAGAGGTTTACGAGCTCACGGTAAAAGTCATGAGGGAAATGACTTAAAGGAGGCCAACACTATGATTAACATAGTTCCAGCAGCCATACAATCGCCCCTGACAAAGTTGCACTATGACATCAGAAGCCAAAGGAGAAGCGTGGGCTCCGAGGTAAAGACCATCATGACACGACTAATTTCTCGCCCCGTGTTCTCCTCTCTACCTGGGCATAAAGGAGGTCCTCGTCTACCCTGTTCCGGGCAGTGAGCTATGAAAGATAAAGGCTGTCCAAGTCTCCCAGGACTATTACAGAACAGGACAACCACTGGGATTCTTCTAAGGAGACAAGCAAGATCCCGGTCGCAAAAGACTCCCTGGAGAATGTCTTACATGGAGGCTGCGTATGATGCAGAAGAAACTCCTCCGTAGTAAAAACCATCCTGACACAGCCGTTCTCTCAGGCCGGTGCCTTTGCGGGCAAACTTCTTTGGAATTCGTCCTCCGGAGAAGGTTGACTGCAGGTCAGCTCGCCTGGCGCTGAGCTTCTTGTACTGGGTCTGGATGTGGTACTGACAGTACTCACAGTCGTTCTGCAAAGGGCAGAGCAGCGGCATCAGGATTAGGGACACACATGGGGGGGACAGCATCAATAAACACTGGTCCTTTTGCTCAGCTTCGAGGGGCACTACTCTTTTTTTTTTTTTGAAGTCTGTTTATGTATTTTGAGAGAGAGAAAGAACACAAGTGGAGGAGGGGCAGAGAGAGAACCCCAAACAGGCTCTGTGCTGCCAGCGCAGAGCCCAATGCAGGGCTTGAACTCATGAAACCAGGAAATCATGACCTGAGCCGAAACCAAGAGTCAGACACTTAACCGACTGAGTGCCCCCCACAGGCACCTTTGTGGGGCACTATTCTAGGTGCAGAATCCCCCTTTTGACCTCCAAGCCCATTCCTAAAGGGGAGGTATACACAGACTTACTGGAATTACACTTAAAAGCTCTAGTCACATGAAAGAAAAAGTGATACTGTTCACCCCATATGCCCTCTTTCTAAAATGGAAGGAACATTAGCTTCTAGAATGAACCTCAAGAACATTATGCTAAGTGAAAGAAGTCAGACACAAGAGGCCATATTACCAGTAGATGGAGGTGAGGGGGTAGGGAAGAGGTTCCTTAATGAGTATGGGGTGTTTCTGTGGGGAATGAAAAGGTTCTGAAACTAGAGAGCGGCTGGTTGCACAAGAGTAAACATGATGGGTATCACCAAAGTGTACATTGTAAAATGGTTAACTGCAGATTGTGTGAATTCTACCTCAATATGCACTGATACAAGAATACACCAACATCAGCATCGAGTGAAATTTTTCTATGCCTCTGGCTGCCTCTTGGACTAATGCTACTCCTTCAACGAAGGAAAAAAAAGGAAAGCAATGTGCTAACGTTCTACAGGGTGAGTCCTTAGGTGTGGGGACAGTGGGGTTTTAATGATTGTGTTCCTATGTGGAGATCTGTAAGACACTTCACTCTGAGACCTCTTTTTCCAACTCCTTACCTCCTGCTATTCCCTGCTCAGCAGGTGATCTGTTAGGCAGGAATGAGGCAACTAACGGAGATGAAACTTGCCATTTAATCCTTTGAGAGAGCTCTAAGTAGCCCCACTTCACCCCCACGAGGATGGCTGTCATCAGAGACCAATAAAGACAGGTGCTGATTGGGACATGGAGAAAATGCAGCCCTCCTCTCTGCTGGTGAGAATGTAAAAGCCACCTTGGAAACCAGTCTGGCAGTTCCTCAAAAGCCGAAACACAGGGGTTACCATTCGACGCAAAAATTCCAGGTATATACCCAAGGAAACTGAAAACATACATCTGCACAGTAACTGCTACATGAATGCTTATAGCTGCAGTATTCCTAACACGCCCCACTGAATGATGAATAAACTGATATATCCACACGATGCAGTATTATCCAACCACAAAAAGAGAATGAGGCAGTGACACCTGCTACAACATGAATGAATCCTGGAAACATGATGCTAAGTAAAAGAAGCTAGACACAAAAGGCATATTGTATAATTCTATTAGTAAAATGTCCAGAAGAGGCAAATCCAGAGAGACAAAGTAGAGTAGTGCTTACCAGGGACTGAGGGAAGAGGGGTAATGGGGACTGACTGCTAATTAGTATGGTTTTGTTTTGTTTTTTCTGGGAGGGGGAACAGTACCGAAAATGTTCTGAAATCACATAGTGCTGATGGTTGCACAACTCAGTATTACAACTACTCAACTGTCCACTTTGAAAGGGTGAATTGCATGGTATGTGAATTATATCTCAAATTATCATAGTTACTATTTTTTTAAAAGCTCTAAAAAAATACAGGGTGCCTGGAGGGCTCAGTTGGTTAGGCATCCAACTCTTGATTTCAGCTCAGGTCATGAGATCAAGCCCCGTGTTGGGCTCCGTCTTGGGACTCTCTCTCTTGCCCCTCTCCCCTGCTTGCACACACGTTCTTTCTCAAAATAAACAAACATGGGGCGCCTGGGTGGCTCAGTCGGTCAAGCATCTGACTTCGGCTCATGTCATCTCGCCAATTCATGGGTTCAGGCCCCACATCGGGCTCTGTGCTGACAGCTCGGAGCGTGGAGCCTGCTTCAGATTCTGTGTCTCTCTTTCTCTCTCTCAAAAATAAATAAACATTAAAAAAAATTTTAAATAAACAAACATTGGGGAAAAAATGCTCTAAGAAAATAAATGTTGGAGTTAACAGACTAAAATAAGGTTTTTAGTGTATTTTATCATAGTGTTTGATCTCTGGCACTACTCAGAATTGAGGGCAACTAAAATTCCGCCTTCCTCATACCTCCTAGTCAGTTGGCAATAAAAGAGCACTTTCCTTCCTAACAGTTCAATCCTTCCCGCATCCTTAGTTTTTTAAAGTGGCAGTTATTAGCCACACACTGAATTGTCTTACTTTGGTGCTTCCTGTTACGTAGGAAACTCAGTTCCAAGTTGGTCGTTACTGCTACGCTATCTACAATCTACTCCTATTAGCTCCTGTCTTTAGCAGAAACCACCCCAACAGAACTGAAACCAACCAAATTAACAGTCTGTGTACATGGCTGTCCATTCTTCTTCTTTGCTTTACAGGTTCCCAGGTCAAGAGCTTCACCCATGATTAAGATCTTCTGAGGATGATCAACAGACAAACACACCTGCAGAGAAGACACAGGCCGGGACTTAAAAGTGGACAAAGGCATGGCCTTTCATCAGCAAGAATGAGTAAGAGGCTGGTTGGTGGCAGTTAGTAAGGTGCTAGCAGTCTATAGGAATTGGAAGCCAGGACCCGAAAAAACAGCTGTAGGCATGGGAGGTAGAGAAGACACGTTCAGTTATGCAGTAGCCATTATCTCCATCTTTGCTGCAGAATCCGGATTTCTTGTGGGCTAGCCAACGCTCAGCCTTAGATGATGGATCCTGTTTATTTTCCCAGCATGCCCTGCACTAGTGATGGTCATGTGACTACGTTCCGTACAAGAGACTGAGGCAGGAGTTCCGGACAAAAGCAGACGGAGTGGGGCTGGTTCGCTTCCTGCCTTCAAAGGTGATGTGAGGGCGAGAACTTCAAAGCCATCCAGGGACCAAGAGGAGAAGGCTGAGAGGCTCACAGACACTGACTGACATCACTACATTGCCTATGTCGGACTTATTTATTATGTGAGAAAAACAAACCCCACTGTTTACCATTAAAAGAAATGGTAGGGAAGTTTTTGTTACTTGTAGCCAAATACTTCTGAACCAACAGATGAAGATTTGTTGCCATTCTCTGGTGAAAGGAAAGAAGTAACTTTGCCTCTCACTCTCTGGTATTATATTAAAGATAATATGTAGTAACAACAAAATGATGCTTTTTGCCGGTCAGGTGGAGAGAAGGCCTGCTCCTGTTCGCAGGAGATCTCGGTTTGCTCTCCTGCTGCTTGAGAAGATGACCTCACTGATTCTGAGCTGCAGCTACAGCTGTACTAATGAATGGAGCCAAGTCCCCTCCCCTATAAAATCCTACCCTCTTGATGCAGCCACTGAAATCTATGGGAGAGATCTAAGGAGATCTGAACATAATAATTCAAAAACACTCCAGGAATCTTGAAACTAATTTGGAAAGATAAGATTTAAATTATGAAACACTTAAGAGTAGGTAGAAATTCAGAATATTGGTGGGTAAAGAACAAAAAACCAGATGAGTGGAACATAAAAGTATGACTCAATATGCAGGGGTGGACCAGTCACAAAATGTTTCTCCTAAAACTTGGCTAAGCTGCAAAGACCAAAAAAAAAACCAAAAACAAAACAACAAAGAAAGAAAACCATGGAAACAGATTTTTACCTCCTCAGAACCATCCCTGGGCTTCATGGGGTTCGCGTTGAGCAACCCTATGACAGTACCCTGTTCAGTCTTCCAGAGTTGTTTGTGAACTTCTCCAAACAAGAACAACGACACGTACCGCGTCAGGTCACGGAGATCATTCAGTCGCCAGATACTAAATGTTTTCCCCTGGAACAAATATTTATTCTTATTTTTACTAAAAAATTTTTTGAAAAATTTTAACGTTCTATTTATTTTTGAGAGACAGAACACGAGTGGGGGGAGGGGCAGAGAGAGAGGGAGACGCAGAATCCGCCAAGTAGGCATCAGGCTCCGAGCTGTCAGCACAGAGCCCGATGCTGGGCTCAAACCCCTGGAGTACGAGATCATGACCTGAGCCGGAGTCGGAAGCTCAACTGACTGAACCATCCAGGCGCCCCTTATTTTTACTAAGTTTTGCACAATGGGCTATACTGTCTCCATGTATAAGTGCTCTATTGTGGAAAAATATATAAATATACCCATCCTGAGTATATAATCTTGAGAATGTCTGCTAATTATAAATTAATCCTCTCTCTAGGCTTTAGTATTTATTACCTCTCTTTCATTTTTTTTTTAAATGTTTATTTTCGAGAGAGAGAGATAGAGCATGAGCAGGGGAGGTACAGAGGAAGAGGGAGACACAGAATCTGAAGAAGGCTCCAGAATCTGAGCTATCAGCACAGAGCCTGACACAGGGCTTGAACTCATGAACTATGAGATCATGACCTGAGTTGATGTCAGATGCTTAACTGACTGAGCCACCCAGGTGCCCCTGCTGTTCTCATTTTAGAAATGAAGGTGAAGTCAGGCAAGCCAATGGCCTATGTGTTAGTGAAGCCTCTAGTTCTCAGGTCTAAGTACTCAATGGGATAGTACCGCCTTTCTAACTACACACACAGTGTGAAAAGGACCACTGGAAGTAGTGGCACTACCATTTAATAACTTACTGATATAAATTTAGAGGATCTACTATTTATCACTGATGATATTATTAACATTAATAAGGAAGTATCAGCTCTATGCTATTAAAATCCTTGCCTAGTTTAGAAGAAAAACAAAAGCCTCATTTAATGACAACTGGCTATGTTGAAGGGTCAAATTTCAAAAGCATTATCATGTATCTGAAGAAATGGAACTCAAAATGCTGACTGTAACAACTTCCACTTTCAGATTTTTTTTTTTAAAACAAAATAATTTCAATACACAATCAAGCTATTTCAGAGGCAACCCAGAGTGGGTGTGGTTATAGGTTATGGTGAGCCACTGACTGGATTTGAGTGTTCTATTTTCCCATGGATTTGTACAATGCCTTTCAATGTCATCATAGCCACTTATGACACAATTCAGAACCTAATCAAATGAACCAGACGTGTTCACGTTCAACTCGACAGTAATAGGGCTAGAGAAGGACTCACTAATCTGAAAGTCAACTCGTTGTCGAGGAGGCCAGGCCTTGTAGAAAAATCCAAGGTTGTCCAAGATCTCAATTAAGAGAAAGAAATCAGTAATGACCATGATCATAGTATTTTGAGAGGTGGAAGAGAATTCTGATAGAATCAAAAGCCAGTTCCTTCCTCTAAAAAATAAGCACATGGAAGTCCTCAAAGATTAAAGGTAAACCTAAGTCCACATAGTTAAAGGGAGAATGAGGCTTAGAACCCAGATCTTGTGACTCGCCATGCCACAAGATAATCTTGTTATGCCTCAGTCAACTGCGATTTTAGAACTTGTTAGATTTCTTGTAATATTCACTGTGCTCACAAGGACGGCAATTTCAGAATTTCTGCAGTTGCCCTCTTACTTCCAGTCAGGCTGTCCAGAGAGTCTGTGCTCAGCCTCTGCTCCATAAGCAGGAGGACACCGTCACTGGGGCAACCCACATGTACCACAAAAACAATGACAAGTGAGATGCAGCAAAAACAATACAATGAAAAGCCCAAGGACCCTCTACAACCAGATCTTCTATAAGTAGGGCATTCTCCACATACATCCCTCTCAGACAGCAATCCCAACAAAGGTGAGGCAATCTGGGAACTTATGAGCAGCTATTTCAAAATGAAATACTGATGGGCTTGGGCTAGAAAAATCAAGAACATGAGTCCCCACTGTTAGTTTGTGATTGAGCAGCTAAGAAATCAGTAAGATGCTTACACTATTACAACTCTGTGGAGTGATTTTCTTCAATATAACCCCAAAAGTCACCCAGTCTATTTCTTCCAGCTTCTCACTTGCCATCTTTTCCTTGAGCTGAGAAAGTCTGATCAGTTTTCGGCCAATCATTTTCTTGTTCATCTCTGTGGAGGACACTCGAGGCCGCCTGGGTCAAGACACCAGCAATTATTAGATTATTATTCTAATAAGAGATTCCCTGGCACTGTAGCAGTTTGGTAAGAAGAGATGTTATGGACAGAGATCTTCTCTGAAGTCTCGGCTCTCAGGGAGGTTTAGTTATGTAGTATGGGCAAAGCAAAGATGGTTTGTTTTTTTAAGTAGGCACCATGTGTGACACAGGGCTCCAACTCACGACCCCAAAATCGAGAGTCGCTTGCTCTTCCAACTGAGCCAGCCAGGCGCCCCCAAGGCAAAGATTTTTATGGCAGATCAATAAAAATAAGGTAATTCTTAAAGCTAGGTTTGTGCTTCCTTCGATAGAGAAGTGGAGCTTATATAGAAAACAAGAAAGATCATACACTCTTTTTCTTATACATTATAATGTATGTTACAATATTCTTTTAAAAGTGATCTCTGAGTTTAATACAAAATCATAAGTTGAGATTACAAAATAAGATATTTAAATTTCATCAACATTTTCAGAGAACAATAAACCAAGGCTTCGATTAATATATTCTTATTCCTAATGAGACTCCAACAACTGTGTGATCCCCTAAATCTGCAGCCCACTCAGGAGCTCTGGCTGAGTGGTTCTGACTTTGTCTACCCACTTCAATTTACGGGCACAGCGCACTCACACTCACAACATCTTCATCTGTGGGGGATTTCAACCAAGAACCTGTTGCAGTGGACAGGATCATCTCGGTAGGGGGACGTGTACCTTGGAAAAAACCTTGCAGCGCCCTCAGTGAGAACCACAGCTTTTACTGTATTCCATCCCACATGTCCCAGGTGTCATTAAAACACTTGAGTACTTTCTTCAGATTTTGGAGAGTATGGAGTCTTTAAATACACATCTACGGTGTGGTGGCACCTACCTGCCTCCCAGCCACCGCTCAGTAACGTGTAATTTAAGATCTTAGCAGTTTTAGTTTAGATTGACAAGGGTTAGGTGTTCTAGGATAGCACCTAGCTACTCAGATGGACTGTACTAAAAGCAATCTGGTCTCAGCGTAAGGATTATTGCCCTGCCCTGGGCTTCGACAGAAGTGTTTGTGGAGCTGCAATGGACTAGTGATGGGGGGCACAGAAGACTTAAAAGTCCGGGCTCTGAACTGAACTGATCCTGGGATTTATTCCTATTTTAACAGAGAATCTTAATCTCCCCACACAACCGAAGCAAAGGACATAAACGTGCCTTGAAAGTTATTAGAAAGAAAAAGAGCACAGGTATTTTTCTTAACACTAATTACAAGATACTACGATCCTGGTTAAACTGTGAACACCTTTATGTATTTAAAAACAGTCTCTATCACTGTTTCTGATTACGTACACTATTATTTATTTGCCCATTTCCTTTTTACAGATGCATTATCTTTTACTCACCATGTAAACATGAAAAAGTCTTCTTTAAATATTTCACATGCCAACTATACTGTACGTTATGGTTAGTTTTACTGCCAAGTTTTGCCAAGTTCAAGAGCTGTTGGTGTTAAGTGGATCTGCTGTACAAATACATGGTTTGTAGAAGGCTCAGTCCTCGGGAAGGAGGACAAGGCATCTAGTGGGGCATGAGAACAGAGTGAGAGGCCTTTACAAGTACTGACCTGAGTCTCAGGCCCGAGAAGGCTTCCACACAGATCACGGTCTGCGGTTCTCCAGAACTCCTGGGGGTCCCTGCGCTGTGATCTCTGGTCAACCCACTAGGTTTGTTTCCAGGAGTAGTTCGGAGTGGTTGGGAAAGTGTACTTGTCGTCCCTGAAGACAAACTTTTGGGCTCTAAAAAATTAACATAAAAATTAAGTGAAAGGAAAATCACACTAACCCCTACAAAATTTGTTTTTATAGAATTCTTTTTAAATCAATATGCAATAACCAAATTTTGAGAGAACAAAGGAAGCCCACAAGACCATTTCTGTACTACCCTCCAAATCTCTGCAGTGCAGTCTGAAAGAACTTCCTGAGACCATGGAAATGTTTTATACCCATGCTGTCTGGTATGGTGGCCACAAGCCACATGTGGCCATAAGTACTTAAAATTGATTAGTGCTTCTAAAGAAATGAATGTCTAATTTTACTTAAACTAATATAAATGTAAATAGTCACACGTGGCTAGTGGTGGCTATATTACAGTGCAGCTCTGAAACAGAGTTCCTTTGTGCAATGACATTGAGCATTCCCTATACACAGAGCACTGTGGTAGATTGCATAAGGGAGTAAGAGCCCTCCTTCAGGGACCAATGATTAGTGATTTGTGTACAGATCAACTTTCTACCTGAAGAAAATGCGAAGTTAACTCCCTTTTGTTTCTGGTTTCATCTCATTCCATTTGGTTCCATTTCATTTTATTTACAGGGTGGGGCAGGCGGATCTAGGGGGACCAAGGTATTCTACTGACTTGCTTGCATTAAACATCCCTGATGTGGTTACTATTCTTATTTTAGAAGCATTTGATAATGTTCCTGAAGGTCAGAAAACCTGGATATTTTTCCTTAATACAATTTCACTCTCTCTTAAATAAGACTGTGTTGTTTACCCTCAAAAGACTTTGGATCACCGCTCCCAAGCTAGGAAGCAGGGCAACCCAAGAACTTGAGAATCTCTAGAAAGCATGCCCATGCCCCACGCCCTCAAAACTGAACTTTGGACACTGCCTAATGACATAGTAATGTTAAAGATCCTAAAGGGATGGATGCCATTCATAAGCGGATACAAGGAATACATAATTTTTGTTAAATAAATATGAACATGCAGGGCTGCTATTCCCTACTACAGAGTCACATGCCACTGCTGTTCTAAAGGGCCTTTTTGAACATACGTGGTGAATAGCATGCTGCTTACTCTGAGCTATGTTATCCAGACCATTCTGTCTTAGATCTTCCAAAGAATTATTTTTTTTAATATTTAAATATACTTCTTTGAATTTTATTTTATTTTTTAATTTACATCCATGTTAGTTCACATATAGTGCAACAATGATTTCAGGAGTAGATTCCTTAGTGCCCCTTACCCATTTAGCCCATCCCCCCCTCCTAAAACCCCTCTAGTAACCCTCTGTTTGTTCTCCATACTTAAGAGTCTCTTATGTTTTGTCCCCCTCCCTGTTTTTATATTATTTTTATTGTCCTTCCCTTATGTTCATCTGTTTTGTATCTTAAATTCCTCATGAGTAAAGTCATGTGATATTTGTCTTTCTCTAATTAAATATTTTTTAATGTTTATTTTTTTTTAACTTTTTTTCTTTAATCTTTATTTCTGAGAGAGAGACAGAGTGCAAGCAGGGGAGGGACACAGAGACAGGGAGGCACAGAATCTGAAGCAGGTTCCAGGCTCTGGGCTGTCAGCACAGAGCCCAATGCAGGGCTTGAACTCACAAGCCGTGAGATTATGACCTGAGCCGAAGTTGGATGCCCAACAGACTGAGCCACCCAGGCACCCCTAATGTTTATTTTTAAGAGAGACAGAGAGCGCACATGTGAGCAGGGGAGGGGCAGAGAGAGGGAGACAGAGGATCTAAAGTGGGCTCTGCGCTGACAGCAGAGAGCCTGATGTGAGGCTCGAACTCACAAACCGTGAGATCATGACCTGAGCTGAAGCTGGACGCTTAACTGCCTGAGCCACCCAGGAGCCCCGAGATCTTCCAAAGAATTATTACCATGTGCAAACTGAGGCAGTGCAATAAAATCAATACATAGCACTTATGAATATTTTCCAGTTTAATTCTACGTGCTTATATGTGGGCTGAACTAGAACGGTGTTTGAATATACATCTCTACTCCTGGAGAAGAAGTCTTTTCTAAAGAATGGACCCTCTGCTTTAATACAACTTCACTTCAAATAAAACCTGGCCATTAAAAGGAATCTGTGCCTTGAACTCACAAGCCTGAAGACTCAATCTCTGGATTGCACAAGAACTCAATCCAGTGGTTATACTTGCTACAATTCAACTACAGGACTGTAGAGCTTCAAAAACATTTAATTCGTTGTTTTAGTAAATACCTACTCTGCACCTGAGGGTTTTCTGGGCACTTTAAGATGCAGAGGAAGATTACAAAACAGAGCATATGGCTCTCAATCCCAAACAAACTTACTTTTCTCAATGGGCAGTTAAGGCAGACCCCCAGCTGTCCCCTGCAGGTATGACAGTGATGAACTGAATTTTAAACAGAGCCAGACTGGGGCGCCTGGGTGGCTCAGTCGGTTAAGCAGCCGACTTTGGCTCAGGTCATGATCTCGCGGTCCGTGAGTTCGAGCCCCGTGTCGGGCTCTGTGCTGACAGCTCAGAGCCTGGGGCCTGTTTCAGATTCTGTGTCTCCCTCTTCCTGACCCTCCCCCGTTCATGCTTTGTCTCTCTCTGTCTCAAAAATAAATAAATGTTAAACAGAGCCAGAGTAGCGAAAAACCAGGCAGGCCTTGAGTACTGTACCTGCAGGTGAAACCTTCGGAGTCCGAGCCACCCGCTTGGTTTTCGGTAGAGCAGGGACATCAAGCTCTGCAGCGAAGCACGTTGACTCCTGAATTCTTTGAACTTTCTTCTCCTTCAGAGGGGGACGTGGGGACTTAGCTATGTTATTAAAAGGAAAAGAAATTAACAAAGAAAATTTAGAAAGGAACTCAAAGGCTATTTTACCAGCAGCTGAATGCAGAAGTAATGCTATAATTTTTCTTTCTCTCTTTTAAATATTTATTTTTGAGAAAAAGAGAGAAAGTATGCATGTGTGCGAGCACGAGCAGGGGAGGGGCAAGGAGGGGAGGGAGAAAGAGGGAGGGAGGGAGAAAGAGGGAGGGAGGGAGAAAGAGGGAGGGAGGGAGAAAGAGGGAGAAAGAGGGAGAAAGAGGGAGAAAGAGGGAGAAAGAGGGAGAGAGGGAGAGAGGGAGAGAGGGAGAGAGGGAGAGAGGGAGAGAGGGAGAGAGGGAGGGGGGAGGGGGAGGGGGAGGGGGAGAGAGAGAAAATATGAATCCCAAGCAGGCTCAGCGCTGTCAGTGCAGAACTTGATGCAGGGCTTAAACTCACAGCCCATAAGATCATGACCTGAGCTGAAATCAAGAGGTGCATGCTTTACCCACTGAGCCACCCAGGTGCCCCTATAATTTCTCACTAACAGAGATGCACGTTATTCCTAGAATTACAGTCTGATTACCAGGAGATTTATGCAGAAGGGCTGGACTTGCAGGCTGTGTAATTGTTGCTATTTTTAGCTGTTCTTGTAAGGATTTCATCTGCTCTTGCAACTTCTTTAATTCATCTAGGAAAGAAAAGTATATTGACCTAAGACCCAGAGCAGAAGAAATATCATACATGGCAAAAATGCTGGAATTACTTTTGGTGTCTACTCCCTCACCCTGAAATGCCAAGAGCCACAATATAATCACATACTGAGAACTCACCATTAACTTTTGCACTAAGAGGTCCCTTAGAGAAATAAACTTTGTATTTTCAGTAATCAAGTCTCTAATACCTAAGCTAGTCATGAATTTGTTCTACTGACAAATATCACAGATACATATCCCCAGTTAACAAGTTTTTAGGAATCAAGAAAAGTGATTAGTATTTCATAAACTGAATACAATATAATAAATGCTGGTTCTTGCATTAGAAGAAACAGCAAACCACTGAATTTTATTATAATTTCAGAATATATAAGAGACAATGCCACGAATAAGAAAAGGGCACTCCACAAAGCTTCTGTTCAGAAATGGTCTCCTGCCCAAAAATAATGTGGAGAAGCCTGCCATCTTGTCCCTGGCTCCCCATGCAGAGGAGTCTCTGGGTAAGATTTTTCTGTAACAGGCACGAAAGACGTTAGAGCCATTCTGGGAGGGACTAAATTACAGCTGGCCTCTGCATGCTGAAATGCTGGCTGTGAATGTCTCCTCTACTAACTCCCACGATTTCTTTCTTTTTTTTTTTTTTTTTGCCAAGTCATGTATCTCCACTCTTGACTCAGCAGCTATTTTGATGAAAACTGTCAGGTTCCATCTAGTCTACCATGAAGAAATTAGAAAAGCAAGTAGTTAGGGCACCTTGCAACTCTTGATTACTTTTCCCTTGACTGGGAGCAGGAGCAGTGGGGACACTGTTTTTAGTTGACTGTGGTGTGGGAACTTCTTCTTCATCTGTTAAGTCCCCCATATCTCCAAAGAGAGTGGCCAGATTTTCCTTTCGGTCCTCAATCTCTCCCACTTCTCCATCAGCAGGCTCCTCTGAGTAAGATTCACCATCATCATCTGCATCAAAGAGCTCATCAAATGCATCAGGTTCACGATCTTCCTGGGTCAAGCGGTGACTCTCTTCTGAATTACAGTCCAGGGCTGACTCATTCTCCTCCAGCAATGCAGTCAGCAGAGACAAATCATCTTCCTCCCCTGGGGAAAAAGACGAAGGACAGAAAGTAAACCCACCTGAGAAAAACTGCTAATGACAAGCAGTTAATTAAAACACTCAACATGAATAAGGCACTTAAAATGGCTCACCATTTTGCCTGGTAAATTGTTGATCTTCTGTCCACCTTTCCTCTTCCCAAGTGCTTATAGGGCACTGGGTGAAGGAGAAAGGGGCCAACACCTGCATAGTGACCACACCGGGCCGTTCACTGGGCTGATCTTTCTCCCTGTGCTACTTCAGCTAGTGAGATAACTTCCTGCATACCAACTTCCATGAAATCCAACCCATAAGGGAATAACTCAAAAATACACTAAACATGCATTTAGGCTTTAATTGTTTGAGGGGTAAAAAAATTTCAAATGTAGAAAAGGTACAAACAACCATATAAAAAGTACTTATATTTCATCAACCAGAATGAGTCATTTATGTTTGCTTCTTGCCTTTACGTTAGATAAGTAAACTTAAAAAAAAAAAAGTTTATAGTTTATCATGCCAAATCTTTTTTTCAATGTGTATATGGTTTTTTTTATGTGCATATGTGAATTTTTTTTATCATGCCAAATCTTATCACAATTCCTAACCACTGCCTCCACACCCTACTGCAAGAAGTATCCTAATTTTGGTATATCAGTCTAGTCCATTTTTCAAAATTTTAACATAAATACATAAGTATTCATAATCCATACAGAGTATTTGGTTGATTTATAATATTTTCGGGACACCTGGCTGGCTCAGTTGGTTAAGTGTCTTACTTCAGCTCAGGTCATGATCTCACCGTCTGTGAGTTCGAACCTGGTATCAGGCTCTGTGCTGACAGCTCAGAGCCTGGAGCTTGCTTCGAGTTCTGTGTTTCCCTCTCTCTGTCCCTCCTTCGCTCATGCTCTGTCTCTCTCTCTGTCTCTCTCTCAAAAATAAACAAACAGTAAAAAATAAAGTATTTTCATAAATTGTTGCACACTGTATGTATTCCTCTGTATCCTGGTTTAATTCAACATTGCATGTTAAGACCGACCTGAATCAAAACATACAGTTCTAGTTTCTTTCAATGGCTATATGGTAATTCTTTTCCAATTCTTTCCCACCACAAACTCTGCAGCAACCATGACGATGTCTTGCATACGTGTGACAGTTTCCCAGGAATACCTAGCACGAGTGGAATTGTTGGGCTGCTGGGTGCACATCTTCCGACTTGCCCAGATACGGCCAAACCCGCTCCCAAAGTGATTACTCACTAGCACTATGCCAGTGCCACTTCTCCCTAACACCTCACCAATATCTGATGTCACTTTAAGTTTTTTTGCTAGTCTGATGGAGGATTTTAAAAGGCATCTCAGTGTTCTGATTTGCATTTCCAGAGAAATCTCATGAGGTAAAGAATTGTTTACATTTATTGGCCCTTAGGATTTCTTCTTTCTTTCTTTCTTTCTTTCTTCTTTCTTTTTCTTTTGGTGCCCATTTTTTCCCCCCCTGTTTGGGTATTAATCCTTTATAAAATCTGAGCCATTTTAAGACATTAATGATATTTCATGCACCGTGCCCCCCTTCACCTGAAAGACAAGAGTTAAAGTCCAGAGACATCAAGGGTCTGTTCAGGACCATATGGCAACACAGGTCAGCACAGGAGCCTGGCTTAGGATGGAGATCTCTAGGCCAGCAACCCAATATTCTTTACACCGCTCTACACTCTCTTACCAGATGGAAAAGAGCCAATGCACAAACTCATGGCCTAGAATCTGATGAAAGGGTCTAAGGCTTAAAGTTAGATAATGATCTGCTGGAATTTCTTGCTCAATAATCACTGCAAAACTGGAGGGCACAGCAAGAAGAGGCGACCTGGCTCCCTGTGCTCTGGGTGAGACTGCCACATTCCCTCAAGGGAGCCAAGAGGCCTTCCTCTCTCCTGTTCTTAGCTGCTGAAGAGAGCACACTTCAGGAAGAGGCTTTGGTTCACACCACTCATAGCTGATGATAAATGTTGCCCAGAGCTAATCTGTGATGCCTCCCAGCCCGGTTCAACTCAGTCACCACCAATAATCCTGTCTTCATGTTATGCTGACCCAACCTCCCTGCTTCATTTATACACTGGACCCTCTTCCTCTCAACCCCCCAAGGATGTCAGCCTATAATCATCAGCTCTCCTCCCCACATCACCCATGATTCCCTGTCTTCTGGAGCATTCCCCTCGGCATATGAATTCTTTCTAGTGTCTTCCATCATACCAACCAACTACCTGATTATCTTCCTACTTATTTGTTCTTATCTTGCTCTCTGTACTAGAATGGAAGCAGGAATGTTGTGCAACCGTGTTTCTCTAGACCAGATTTCGTCCACACTGGACCAAACTGTTAGCACTGTGACAACCAAATGAATGTTTATTAGACACAACGGTTTCTTAGAGGACACATACCCATTCACCACTTATTTTCTTTCTTTTTTTTTTTTTTAATTTTTTTTTTAACGTTTATTTATTTTTGAGACAGGGAGAGACAGAGCATGAACAGGGGAGGGTCAGAGAGCGGGAGACACAGAATATGAAGCAGGCTCCAGGCTCTGAGCTGTCAGCACAGAGCCCAACACGGGGCTAGAACTCACGGACCGCAAGATCATGACCTGAGCTGAAGTCGGCCCCCTAACCGACTGAGCCACCCAGGCGCCCCTCACCACTTATTTTCATAACTATCTCATAGCAAATAATTATACTTTATATTATATTAACCGCCCTGAAGGTAATTTGATGGTTTCAGGAAACAGGATGCTATTATTATACCAAAGGTATAATCAATGTCACGTGTTATCCCAGTGTGAAGAATTTCAATAATATTTGGTTCTACTTTTTTGAAAAAGGAAGAGGGTAATAAACTTGGATTTAAAAACAAAATCTAGTTTCAGATAATGAGCTCATTATGTAACCAGAAAAATAATGCATTTTATTTGTCAGCATCTCTTTACAGCCAGCACAATCACTGCTAAGCTACTCCCAGGCTAAGCTCTGTTAATCAGAGTAGCCTCTTTTTATTAGGTAAATATTGTGCATACACCTCTGCAAAATAAACAAAATGAGAAAGGACTACAAGAATTTAACTCACAGCTACACTGAAGCGACTTCAACATTAACTGTGAACTCTGAAGTCAGGCTTCCTGGGTTCAAATCCCTACTGTGGCAGTTTCACCTGGGACAAATTACTAAACACCTGTCTCCTGGTGTAAAAAATATGGCTGCTCATAGGGCACCTGGGTGGCTCAGTGGTTGAGTGTCCGACTTCGGCTCAGGTCATGATATCATTGTTCACGAGTTCAAGCCCCACATCGGCCTCTGTGCTGACAGCTCGGAGCCTGGAGCTTGCTTTGGATTCTGTGTCTCCCTCTCTCCTTGCTCTTCTCCTGCTCACAATCTGTCCTCTGTTCTCTCTCTCAAAAATAAACATTAAAAAACAAATAACATTCTCTGATTGAAGTGAGATCTTTTCTGAACCACTCAGACAATACTTGAGGGTGAGGTAGCCATTTTCACCATTCCGCAAGTAGGATAAATAACAAGTCCATGGACAAAAGCGTGGTTTTCCATGAAACACACATAACTTGAGACAGCTGCCAGAACTTACCATCCATGCTGTCAAGAGAACAGTTGTGATAGAGAACTTCAAAGGAGAATCCAGTGCCCAGGAGATGGCAGGAATGTCGAATCTCGGCTATGAAATCAACATTAGAAAAGTCACCCTTGATTGTTCTCGCTTTCTCACATCCCATATATAAAGAATCAGGGATCTCACAAATCCTACGGGCTTGAAGCTGAGGATTCATCCAAAATCTGACTATTTCTCCCCCCCACCCCCACCACCCCTTTTATCTTGTCTTCAAACTATGGTGTAGAAACTCAGTTGAGCTATGGAGCAGTTTGCTGGGTACTAGAGCACATGGATGAGACTGACTGTGAACAAGTATTATTGAGAATGGCCTAAATATTAGGGCTATTATCCCATGTTATTTACTGTGACACATTCGGTGGCTCCCTTATCCACAGCAATCTAGTGTGTGTGGCTCTACTTAGTTGCAACCTTCGTCACATCAGGATTTCAATTCAATACTACTTAGCAAAACGCAGAGGTGGCAGAGCTAATTAGGGTAGATTCATGTTATTGTGTGCACTTTCCTTTTTTTCATTTAAATGATTTTAGTGACCGCAAGAAAAAAGCTCAACAGATTTTGTCTAGGCTCTTATTCAATGAATATGAGCTTCTATAGCTGGCTTTGGGAAGTGCAAGGTCAAGTATTAATTATGATGCTTTCTTTTTACTTATTCGACAAATATTTCCATGGACCTATTGTGTGCTCCCCACTGTGTTGTCTCCTGGGAAATTTGCTGGATTGTAAGCTTGTTGAAGGGTAGCAAACGGTCTCACTCACCTCTATAACCAACCGCCCTCCCCACTCCCCCCCCTTCATAATCTACCTCACCCTCACATCCAGGACCTCCCAACAACTATCGGTTCTATCTCCAAAACAGTGCTCAATCTTTTGTCTGGCCCATGAGCTTCCTGTATCGGTCTCTGTCTCTCTGTAATCTCATTTCCATACAGCAGCCACAGTAGTCTTTTCTTTCCTTAGTAATCTCTGAGGAATATAAACCAGATGGTAGTATTCTCTTAACTAAAATTCTTTAACGATTTTTCATTACCATTAAAACAAAATTCAAAAGTCTATGAATTAAGTGGATACTCTCTCTCTTGCCTACTTCTACTCAGACCAGCCTGCCTACAACTTCTTGAACAGAGAGAGTGCTCTCAGGCCTCACGCTCTTTGGAAAGTGCTCCCCTAGCTCCTTCTCACTCTTCAGTTTCCTCTTAAGCATGGAGTGTTCCGAGCCTTCCAGACCACCCCATCTGACCGGCTCCGCGGCGCCCGCCCACACCTCATCCTTTTCGTGACTTCACTGCACTTTCCACTGTGGTGTGCGTGTTATCTGTTATTCTCTTTAGATTCTAAGCTTCACACGGGTATAAGTAATGTGTGTTTGGAGGACTGCACATGGCACACACTCAATAACTTCAAGCAAATCACGAAGTGAAAACAAAAAATGAAAAAAATAAAAGTCTCCACGGCATGCATTTTAAAAGGTTACTTGAGAAAGAACCCAAACCTGGTCCCTTAAGCAGAGAGGATGGCCCGACGCCTGGTACCTCCTTGGTGCCTTTAAGGCGCCCCTACCTTTCGGTCGCTCGGCACCCAGAGCCCACCCGGCCGCGCGGACACCGCGCTCGCCCGATTCCAGTTCTCCCCCACCTGACCGCCTCGGGCTCCGCGCTTCTCGGCCTCGGAGCTCTCCAAACTCTCCCGCAGACCCGCGTGGCGGGCCCCCTACCTCACCCCCGGGTGACCACCCACACACCCAGACCCCAGCTGCTTACCCTACTCGGCACCCCTTCCAGAACTACAGCCAGACCCGCCAAAATTCCAACTTGGCTCCACCCCCCCGCCTGACGCCAGACGCACGCCGACTTAGGGCCGCGCTGATTGGCTACGTCAGCTTTCTTGGCGACGACTATCCGGCAGAGATGGTAAAAGGCCCATCTTGCATAGAGCGATCTGATTGGCTCACGTGACCGGGCGCCCTCTTTGTTGGGGGCAAGAAGACTTCCGGTCGGTGACGTCCTGCGCTCCTTTAGATAAAGTGGTGTTGTGGTGCCTCCCAGCGCTTGGAAGTTTAAGTGTTCCTGGAGGGTATTTTTACAGGAGGTCGGAACTGAATTCCAGACACTCTCCCGGACTGTCATCCACTCCTTTCTACGAAGCCAGGCAGAAGGTAACGCTTGAGGCCGAGAGGCCTGCACAGAGACGCTTAAACCGGAAGCACATTGCAAACGTTTCTCCTGCCCTCGCAAATGTCCTGTGGTAGGACTGATCCTAGAGAAGTCTGACCGAACGTGCTGGATGATTATTTAACAACCTCTTGTGTTCCACTGAGATGACTGGACTCAAAATCAAAACTCTGGTTCGCTTTGAACTCTGCCTGACCTTGGGGAACTAACTTCTCCCTTTGGGCTTCTGCTTCACCACCTGTGAAATGAGACCTAAGGTCTAGGGGACATTCTTTGAGGCAGTGGAAATGAGTTTTCCAAAGGTATTCGTGATCCAGAGAATTGGAGAATTGTAGCTTGTGTCGGACTAACTTGTTAGGAGGTCGTATTTTTCACAGAACATTTTTTAGTAAAATTCAGATTTTTTTGGGGGGGGATTTACATTCTAAAAATGGTGTTTGTACGTAATTCTGAGAACTGTCCTTTCTAAATGCACAATTCTATTTAGCTTATACATAATTTAAAAGAATTCAAAGCAGAAGAGTTTTTGATGGAGCAAATGACCATTTTAAGTCTTTCCCCCCCTCTCACAGGCACTATTCAGGCCCTGTATTCCCACCCTCCCACCCCGCGCCAATTATTTCATATAAGATGGTATCTCTCTATCCATTGTGTTTGCCTTCGTTTTCATAAAAACTAAAATCAGCTTTAGGATGATGAAAATAAACAGCCCAGATACCATCTACATTGATTTTTTTGGGTGTGTCCTAATGAAGTATTAATGCTCCTTATTATCTGAGCTTATTATATTGACCCAGGAATGGAAATAATACCACTTTTGAGAGCTGCTAGTGTTGAAAAATTAACAGTAATGTTAGCACCATTGTAATCAAACTGACAAAAGGAACTTTTAAATGCATCACTACATCTAATTGCGAAGGTTCATCACAGACTTACTAGCCATGACGCGGACATTCCTGGACCAATTCTGATTTGTTTTCCAAAGTTCTTTTCTTCAACTTGACTTTCCAGGTCCACTGTGCACCCAAAGCCGTGCCAAGAAGTAGAAAACAATACTGGTCTAAGCCCTCAAGTTTTCGTCCAACGAGGGATCAAGAAACTATTACTGGAATTAGCACAGCGGTGAGTTTGAGAAAGAATTAGAGGGGTGCCTGGGTGGCTCAGTCGGTTAAGCGTCCGACTTCGGCTCAGGTCATGATCTCACGGTCTGTGAGTTTGAGCCCCGCGTCGGGCTCTGTGCTGACAGCTCAGAGCCTGGAGCCTGCTTCCGATTCTGTGTCTCCCTCTCTCTCTGCCCCTCCCCTGTTCATGCTCTGTCTCTCTCTGTCTCAAAAATAAATAAACGTTAAAAAAAATTTTTTTAAAAGAGAAAGAGTAGATTCTGGACCCACTGGTGGAAGGGAGGGAGGCAGAAAACACAGAAAGGAGTTCAGGGTGTTTTTCTGAGGCAATGCACTGAAGTAGAGAACACGGGCAGCACTGAAGAGGTTTAGGGGAGAAGACAGACTTGGTTTTCGCTTTCAGAACGAGGTATGAAAGACGCTGATTTAGAAAAGCTTGATCTGCAGATCTGGGATTCAAAGGAGAGGTCTGTACCGCAGGCTCTTACCCTTCTGGCAAAGCGTGATCACCGACCCCTTAGAGAACAGAATGAAAATGGTTTCTTTTTTCCCCCAAGAAAAATGGACACTCGTACATTCGAGATTTTGTATACCTTCTGAGGGGATTCACATGTCTTCCCAATGACACCCCTTCAGATAAAGAACCTCCAGTGTAGAAGGCCAGCGCCCTGGGGGCACAGACTTCTGGGCCAATGAGAGAAGGTGGGCAGGTGCAGCTGGAGTGTGGTCAGGAAAGCAGTGTCACTCTTGGCCCTAAGTCTGGGCCTGACCTCCTCGTGTCCCTGTGCCGGTCGTCCTCTCGCTGTGTCCCTCCCCACAGGGTGAGGCTCACCCAAATCCTGGGCAACTCCTGGTAGCCAAAGCTCTAGGTCCTGGGACCCTGGGATTGCACTGAGGCGGCTTTGAGGTCCCGCGTGGCCTCTTCCCCAGGTTGTCCTTTGAGGGCGGATCCCTCTGTCTACGGGGTAGCTCTTTGGTGGTGGCTGGGCAGGTAGAGGGGCTTGAATAGCTGGCAGGGGTGTCCGCACACTTGGAGAGAGGTGGCGCCCAAGTGCCGCACAGAACGAAGTCTACATGGGAGGAGAAGCAGGGTTTACAGGGCTGGGCCCACTTCTCAAGATGCCATGTTTCTGCGGGAAACTCTGAGGAGACTGGTAGCTTGATCTCTAAACTTTAAAACTTCACACACAGGATCTCTGTGTTCTCGCCCCAGTGTAAGGGGTGGGCCTGTAAGAAAAAGATGGCACAGGATGCCAAGGGAGCAGTTTTAAGAAGGGAAATGGCAAACATCAATGTGATACAGCAGGGGTTCTCAACATCTGGTCCCCGGAGCAGCAGCTTCAGCAGCACCGGGGAACCTGTGAGAAATCACATGTTCACCCTCCACGCCAGACCTACTGAATCAGAAACCCTGAGGGTGGGACCCACCGTTCTGTGTCCGGTCTCATGTGGCCACTGCGTCTTTCTATAGCAGTGGTTCTAAAACTTTAGAGGGCACCAGAATCATGGGTGAGCCTCTAAAACATATCACAAAACAAGAAAGGGAAAAGCAGAGGGAGAAGTTAGCGGGCTCCAGCCTCCTCCCCCAGAATGCCATTGGGCCCTATGGCTCAGTACCTCCCTCATCACCCCTGCCGGAGGTGCGCATTCTCTGTGTCCACTCACCCCGTCTTCCAGATCGTCTCTCACATCTCCGGAGCCCACCCCCTCTTCTCCATCTTCACTTCTGTGACCCTCCCTGACCCCTGGTCACCTCTCTGTTTTTTACTTCTAACTAGTCCCTATCTGATCTCACTCACCTCCAATCCATTTCCCTTATTGCTCCCAATTACAACATCATCTTGGCCTGGATGTTCCCTGAACAAAATTCATCAACAGCTCCTCAGTTCCTGTAATTCCAAACTTCTTGCCATTCAAGGACTTGACTTACAGACCTGAGTCCTGCCTACTTTTCCACTAACCTCAGCTCTTTTCTTTCTCCAAGGAATCAGTCTTTCTTCCAGCCACGCTGACCTGCAACTTCCTCTTCCTAAATATTCCAGGCTCTGGCATGCCTCAGAGCCTTTGTACATGCAGACCTCTCTGCTTCCAAAGCCTCAAACACTGAATCAGCTCCTACTTATCCAACCAACCTCAATGCAGGCATCACCTCCTTTGGGAATCTTAGCCCTTTGGACTAAGCATTGCTACTCAGTGCTTCCAAGAACTCAGGAATAGGAGGGTACATAGAACTTTCCACACTGCATCCTAATCGTGGACCTCTTATGCTTCTTCTCACCATGATGTCAGCATCTGGAGACAAGGGAACTGTGTCTTGTTCATCTTTCTATCTCTTCTCTGTCTTCCCTCCTGCTGCTGGTGGCCGGCACACAATAAATGTTACAGAAAGAAAAAAAAAAAAATCGAGTGGAGTATTTGCTCCTTAACCAATCATTTAGCATTTGAGGGCGAGTGTCTTCCTCTGGAAAGTGCTGATATTGGCAGAATGTGGAATAGAGGCTATTTTAGGAAGGATCAAATGAGGATTTCCAGTACATTTTCACATACTGGTTATCAGCCATAATCACTTACTGCTGATAACATGATGTTGGACAGAGATGTGGCCCATATTCTAGGAATTTACACTCCAAGTTGGGAGATGTGACATATGTATAAAATATAAATGACATAAGGTGACGACCAACGAGCACCAATCTTGCTGGACAGGAGGGAACAGACAGATGGGGTCAAAACATTAAAAGGAGCAGATCAAACAAATCATGTGGAAGATGAACAGGTCAAGAGCGATATTCTATGGGCAGTGAGTTTGTGAGCAGGTGCGGGAAGCAGGTAGATGTAACGAGGAAAGGAGTGGCCTAGTGCTTAGACTCAAGTGAATTAAGACTGCATGGTTTTTAACCTCCTGCCCCATGCTAACTGTGCAACCTCGGGTAAATTACTTAACCTCACAGTGCCCCCACTTACTCATGTGCCAAACAGGGATACTGACAGTTATTTCATAGGGCATTGTGAAGATTAATGACAAAAGCTTGAAAACACATAGTGTGCCCAGCATATGTAAACATAAATGTGTATTAACCTCAGGGTGCCTGGGTGGCTCAATCAGTTAAGCATCTGACTCTTGGTTTCAGTGCAGGTATGAGTTCGAGCCCTCCGTTGCTTGGGATTCTCTCTCTTTCTCTCTCTCTGCCCCTCCCCCTGCTCTCTCTCTCTCTCTCTCTCTCTCTCTCTCAAAATAAATAAATAAACTTTAAAAAATTAAATAAAAGTGTATTAACTTCTATTCTTGCTACTTTTCTAAATGCTGCTTAGGGACAGTAAGCTAAAAGACAGGTGCTCAGGAACTGAATATACCAGAAAGTGGAGAAGCCTGGCCAAAGATCATGACACTCCCAGACTGTGGGAGTTCAAGGGAAGAGGCCAGTGGGAAAGACATTATGAAGGAAACCCTCTCTGCTTTGGTAACTGGCCAAAGAAAGTTACTTTTTGCAGGAAAAGGAGAGGACGATGGCCAGATTGGCATCACTTGGGCACCTGGCAGAATTATGGGAAGGGACTGGAGTGCCCAGGAGGAGGTTGCCGTGGACAGTGGGGAGATGGCGAGCTCAGTCTGAGCCAATGGTGTAGATTTCAGCAGGTGCCTTTGACCCTGTGACCGAAGCCAGTGGGACATGCAAGGCTTCATGTAGGTCTGGGGTGTGGTTTAGTGAGTACACATGAGTTCTCCAAAACAGAGATGGTAAAAGCACAATATCCTCGAGTATGTCTACCTGGTTATGCACCAGACCATTAAATCACCTCCTCCATCCTGAGGCCTGGCAGGCAGTGCTCTTCAAAATCAGAAAATCAGACCTTCTAACTGGGAGTGATAGTCCGTTTCTAAAGCCCCTCCAGCACCATTTCCCTCCTGCCGACGTCTGTTTACATCTGCCTTCGTATCTTCCTTGCTATACACGCAGAACTATCTAAGTCTTATCCCAAACTGGAATTTGTCTGGACAAAGATTCTGTACTAAGAAAAATGTGATCCTTGCTCAGAGGGAACCCTCTACTTAGAGAGAGAGGGAACCCCACCTCCTTGATTTTGTTAACAGGTTACTGTCTCTGTTATGCAAATAAATGTCTATTGCTTTTCAACCAACCTAGAGGTTACTTTAAACACTACTCAAACCAGCCTTGCTGGTTTTAATTAATTCATAAGATTGTTGAACACATTTTTTCCTTGATTTTGCTGGGTTTATAACCCAGCAAACAACAACAACAAAATATAATACATATATTTGTAAAATAAATTTTACCTGTAATTATGACTCCTTATATTTAAAAGCCAACATTGCTACATAAATCCATCAGCCTACTGAGAGAGTTTCTGAATACTTTTTGTTTTTTGTTTAAAAAAATTTTTTAAAATATTTATTTTGAGAGAGAGCGAGAGAGCAGGGGAGGGGCAGAGAGAGAGAGAAAGAACCTCAAACAGGCTCCATGCTGCCAGGGCAGAGCCCAGTGTGGGGCTTGAACTCATAAACCATGAGATGATGACCTAAGCTGAAATCAAGAGTCAGTCACTTAACTGACTGAGCCACCCAAGCGCCCCTGAATAAAAACTTTTTGTATTATATTTTGCATCTTTGCAATTACTTGGCCAGAACAAAATACCACTTAAATTACTCACCGATGACTAACATACTTATAACGAGAGTATGTAATGTTATCTCAGTAATTTTTAAAATGACGAATGATGTAAATCAAAGGATTCAACAGACTGTAAAATTATTTCTATGTTTTATTTGCTTTTCATAGCAAAGCAGTTTTGGTATCTTCCATTGTTCTACTAAGACATTTGAACATTGGTTCATATACTTGAGTCCTGTTACACTTAAAAGCTGCAACTGGCTGTTGTATCAGCTTTCCTCCATTGAATTAATGATGGCAAAATACATTTATTTCATTGAAAGCAATTCCAAGTCACCCCTTTCATTATGGGTCAAATGGAAGTGTTAGCCAGTCTTCACAAGTATCTTGATTTTATGACACACACAATACATTTTAGGTTCATATTAGATAATCTTCTCAAAGTTAATTTTTTCATTTTTTAGAAAATAATGGACTTTATTTTTTTAGAACAGGTTTAGGATTACAGAAAAATTGAGTGCAAAGAAAAAAGTTCCCATAAAGCCCCTTCCACACACAATTTCTCCTATTATTAACATCTTGCACTAGTATGGGACAGTTGTTACAACTGATAAGCCAATATTGGTACATTGTTTTTTTAAATTTTTTATGTTTATTTTTGAGAGAGACAGAGACAGAGCGCAAGTGGGGGAGGGACAGAGAGAGAGAGGGAGACACAGAATCTGAAGCAGGCTCCAGGCTCTCAGCTGTCAGCTCAGAGCCTGATGTAGGGCTTGAACCCATGAACCGTGAGATCATGACCTGAGCCGAAGTCGGACACTCAACCGACTGAGCCACCCAGGTGCCCCAATACATTATTTTAAACTGAAGTCCACAGTTTACATTAGGGTTAACTTTTATGTCATACAATGGATTTTGACAAATTTATCCACCATCACGGTATCATGCAGAATAGTTTAACTGCCCTAAAAATCCTGTGTGCTCTCACCTATTCATCCCTTCCTCCACCTAATCCCTGGTAACCAGTAATTTTGTCTCCATAGTTCTAACTTTTCTAGAGTATCATGCAGTTCAAATCATATAGCATGTAGGCTTTTCAGACTGGCTTCTTTCATTTAGCAATATGCATTTCAAGTTCCTCCGTGTCTTTTTGCAGTTTGATAACTTAGTTCTTTTTAGTGCTGAATCATAGTCCATTGTATGGATGTACCATACATATTTATGCATTTATCTATTGATGAAAATCTTGGTTGCTTCCAAGTTTGGGCAATTACAAATAAAGCTATCATAAACATTCATGCACAGGTTTTGTGTGGACATAAGTTTTCAATTCATTTGGGTAGATACCAAGGATTGTACACTTTGTTTTGCAAGAAACCGCCCAGCTGCCTTCCCAAAGTACCATTCTGCATTTCCACCACCAATGAATGAGAGTTCCTGTTATTCCACATCTTCTCCAGCATTTGGTATTGTCAGTGTTTTGGATTTTAGCCATTTTAATAAGTGTGTGGTAGTGTCTTACTGTTTAAATTTGCAATTCCCTAATGACATGTTGAGCATCTTTTAACGTGTTTATTTACCAACTGTACATCTTCTTTGAGGAGGTATCTGTTATCTTTTGCCCATTTTTAAATTTAGTTGCTTTCTTATTGTTAAGTTTTAAAAATTCTTTGTATATTTTGGTATCAGTCATTTTTCAGATATGTTTTGTAAAGATTTACTTCCAGTCTGTGGCTTGAGTTAATTTTTGTGAAAGGTCTAAGGTCTGTGTCTAGATTCATTTTGTTGCATGTGGATGTCCACTTTTTGTTCCAGCATCACTTGTTAAAAATACTATCCTTTCTCCATTGAATTGCCTTTTTTTCTTTATCAAAGACCAGTTGACTATCTGGGTCTATTTCTGGGCTGTCTATTCTGCTCCATTGATATAATTGTTTATTCTTTCACCAATACCACAATCTTGATTCCTGTAGCTTGAGAGTAAGTCTTAAAGTGGGTAATAACTGTCCTCCAACTTTGTTCTTCTTCAGTATTATGTTGGCTATTCTGGGCCTCTTGTGTCTCTATATAGACTTTTAGAATCACTTTTTCAATAACCACAAGATAACTTTTTGGGATTTTAATTGGGATTGTATTGAATCTGTAGATTAAGTTGGGAGAAAATGACATCTTGACAATACATGAACATGATCTCTCCATTTATTTAGTTGATTTCTTTCATCAGATCTTATACATATTTTGTTAGATTTATACCTAAGTATTTAATTTTTTTGTACTAACATAAGTGTTATTTATGTTTTTAAAGTTCCAACTGCTCATTGCTGTTATACTGATATTGGTAATTTGTGTCTTCTGTTTTCTTAACTAGCTAGAGGCTTTTTGTTGATTTTGTTGATCATTTCAAAGAACCACCTTTCAGTTTCAGTTTCATTAATTTTCTCTGTTGATTTCCTGGTTTGAATTTCACTGATTTATGTTCTTATTTTTATTATTTATTTTCTTCTGCTTCTTTTGTGTTTAATTTACCATTCCTTTTCTAGTTTTTTACTGTGGAAGCTTTGATTACTGATTTTAGATCTTTCATTCAATGCTGTACACTTCCTGCTAAGCATGGCTTTCACTTCATTCCACAAACTTTGTGTTATATTTTCATTTCATTTAAAGTGTATTTAAAGCTCTCTTGAGTATTCCTTGGCCCACGTAGTATTTACAAGTGTGTTTAATCTCCAAATATTCTTTGAGGGTTTCTAGTTATCTTTCTGTTTTTGATTTCCAGTTTAATTTCATTGTAGTATGACAGCATACTGTGTATACTTGTTGTTTTCAATTTGTTAAGCTGTGTTTTATGGCTCAGAATGTGGTCTATCATGGTGAATGTTCTCCATGAACTTGAGAAAAATGCATATTCTGCAGTGGGTCTATTAATTGCTGATGGACAGATTTTGAATTCTTTAACTATTCATCTATTTTTTTCCTTGCACTTCTATCACTTTTTGCCTTATGTATTATGGTGCTCTGTTGTTAGGTGCATATATGTTAAGGATTGTTATGTTTCTTAGAGAATTGACCTCGTTATCATTTTGTAATGTCCCTTTTTAACCCTGACAACTCTCCTTGCTTTGAAGTCTTCTTTAAATTAACAGTTATCCCACTTTCTTTTAATTAGTGTTAGCATACTATTTCTTTCTCCCTCTCTTTGTTTTTAATCTATATGTGTCTTTATATTTAAAGTGGGTTTCTTATAGACAGCATATAGGTGAATCTTGTTTTTGTTTTTGTTTTTTTTAATCCACTCTGACAATTTCTGTCTTTTCATTGGTATTTTTAGAGTATATATTAGAGGATGTCTAAAGTGAGTATTGCTATAACTGGATTAATATCTACCATATTTGTTACTGTTTTCTATTCTTACCATTGTTTTTTGTTTCTTCTATTGTCTTTCACTCTATTTCTGGATTTTCTGCTTTTAACTTAACATTTTATGTTATTCCATTTCTCTCCTTTCTTAGTGTATCAATTATACTTCTTTAATATTTTTTTTTCAGTGGTTGCACTGGAGTTTGCAATGTACATTACTAATCCAAGTGCGCTTTCATGGAACACTGTACCACTTCATGGGGAGTGGAAATACTTTGTAACAGAGTATCCCACTTCCCCTGCTCCCATCCCTTATAACATTGCTGTTATTCATTTCATTGATCCATTAGCTATAATCACTGAATACACGTGGCTACTTTTATTTTGAACAAACTGTTAATCTGTTAGATCAATTAAGAATACAGGAAACAAAAGATTTTATCTTCATTTATTGTTTCTCTAATGATTGTCCTTTCTTTACATAGACCTCAGTTTCTGACCCATGTGACTTTCATTTTCTCTGCAGAACTTTTAACATTTCTTATGAAGCAGAAATTGGCAACAAATTCCATAAACTTTTGTCTATTACGAAAGTCTATTTCTCCTTCACTTTTGAAGAAAATTTCCATGGACACAGAACTATATGTTGGTGGGTATTCTCTCTCAACATTCGAAATATTTCACTCCTTTCTTCCTGCTTGCATGGCTTCTAAAGGTCTGATATATTTCTTATCCTAGTTCCTCTACAGATAAGATTTTCTTTCTTTCTGGCTTCTTTCAAGATTTTCTCTTTGCCTTTGATTTTCTATAATTTGAATATGGTATACCTAGGTGAAGATTTTTTTCTGGCATTTAACCTGCTTGATGATCTCCGATCTTCATGATCTGTAATTTTGTGTCTGTCATTAATTCTTCAAAATTCTCAGCCATAATTACTTCACCCAGCTTCTTTCTTTTCATTCTGATATTCTCATTGCACATATATTACATTTAAAATTTTTCCCCCACAATTCTCAGATATTCTGTTGTTTTGCATTCTTTTTTCTCTTTGCATTTCAGTTTTGAAAGTTTCTGTTGACATTGCTTCAAGTACACAGGTTTTTTTTTCCTCAGCCATGTTCAGTCTATTGATGAGCCCATCAAAGGAATTCTTCATTTCTGTTACAGTTTCTTTGATTTCTAGTATTTCCACTTGATTTTTTCTTAGGGTTTCCATCTCTCTGCTTATAGTACCCCTCTGTTCCTACATGTTGTCACTCTTTTCATTAGAGCCTTTAGGGTAGTAATCATAGTTGTTTTCAATTTCCAATCTTATAATCATCCTATGAGTCTGGTTCTGATGCTTGTTCCATCTTTTCAAACTGTGTTTTGTTTTTTAGTATGGAGTATAATTTCTTGTTGAAAAATGGAAGTGATGTAGCAAGTAAAAGGAACTGAGGTAAGTGAGTCTATAGTGTGAGGTTTTATGTTTACCTGGCTAAGAGCTGGACTGTGTTTACTGCCTGCTGCAGCTGTAGATGTCACAGGCTGAAATTTCCTCTGCTGTCCTTGTTTTGTCTCCTTTGTTGTCTTCGGATTTCCCTATATACTTTTTCTTAAGTAAAGCCAAATATGAGTTCTTCCAGTTGTAATCTCATTATTATGCAGGCACCTTGTTGATGTGGTAAGGTATGTGTGGGGGAGAAGAGTTCCGCAGTCCTGTGATAAGGTTTCGGTCTTTTACTGAGCTCTGCCTCTAGGGGGTGACCTTTACAAGTGCTTCTCGGACTTTTTTCTCCTCTTTAGGTGAGAGGAGTAAAAGTAGAGGGGGCTGGAGTTGGGTATTTCCTTTCCCCCAGGTCAGTGAGGCTCTGATAATATCCCAGCAAGGTTAGACTCTGGTAAAACAGTTTCCCCTGAGGGAAGGCCTTCCTAAGAAGAAAAGAGAGCGCGGTGTATTTCAAAATGGCTACTTTCCCCCTCCTCCTGCTAAAAAGCAGGGGAGAATTTTCAGAAATATTCACTATGAGGAGCTCCTAGGGCTCCTGGAGCTAAAACTCGCACGAGTGTGGGGGCCTCTTAAGAATGGACTCCTGCTAGCGTTTTTAATTCTCAAGTTTGTCCACACCAAGCCTTTGGCAATTCTTCAATTACAGTTTAAGTTCTCCTACTCAGATGCTGACTCTTATTGTGCTTTCTGCTCCTGAGACCCTGATCTGGTAAAATCTGAGACTCTTTGTACCTGACTGTCTCTCTAATTTCTGGGCAGTGGTTTGCCCTGTGACTTCAGTTCTCTGAGGGATTTAAAGAGAGTTGATGATTTTGAGTTTGTCTAGTCTTTTTCTTGTTACAAGGATGGAAGTGATGACTTTTAAGCTCCTTATAGGCCAGACTAGATCAAAATGTCTTTAAAATACAATATTTGAAGGATCAATATTATGAAATTAGTTAGGTATAAAATTTTCATTGGCTTGTTCCTATCTCTTTCCAGTTCCCATTTTTCTATTGCTCCCAGTCAGCCACACTTTGAGAACACAGTAGAGCTGGCCCCAGAAGAGGGGCCAACATTCTGATGAGGTGTCATTACCTGGTGACATGGAACCAGGCCTCTGAAGAGACTAATTATTTAGAGAAGGCATGAACAGAGTTTACAAACTGTTTACCAAACTGTTTGATTCCCTCAGTAGAGGAGCTTTAATTTAAGGTGACTTTTTGAATTAGCCTTTTGTAATCCTTTTAATTATCCAGCAGACAATTTGATCACAGGTTTAATAAGCCCACTCACACTGTTACTTCAGGGTTGGGATCAGCTTAATATGTTTACTTGAACAACATAAAAGGATAGTCTCTTAAATTAAACGTGAAACCATTTGGGTTGCTTTTCTATTTAAGATACTGTTGAAATCTATTTCCTTTAAAATAGTAAGGAAAAAAGTTTAAACTAGAAACGATAAATAAGAAATTAAAAATGAGAATTTCATGGTTATTTTAGAAACGTCTTTAAGAAGCATTCTCTGTGGACTGACATGGGGGAATCTCAGTTATTAGTGAATCTGTGCAGTGTGGTCTCTTGGCATGAAGACAGAATTAGCAGTTTTGATTCCTGGTTTAAAAAACACAGATGTACACACACACACACACACACACACACACACATACACACATGTACGTGTGTGTGTGTGTGTGTGTATTAAATCAAGTTTGCCTAATTTTCTTCTAAACGTTCTAGGATATAGACACACAAGGACACTGTTTACTTTTATGACTGGCCCAGTATTAGCTAATCTCAGTAAACCGTAGATTTACAAAATATGGCAAATCTCTATTTTTTCACCTCCTTAGCAAGAATAATTTTTAATTCAAACAACAAATACTAGCCTCTAGTAAAGGGATTTGTATATATTCATAGACTTAGCAAAACAGATATGAATAAGTATTAAGCCTCTATGAAGCTGAATATGGAAAATACAGCCTATGAAATTGGCCAATCATATATGAACGATGTGAAAGATACAAAAGCAAAATTGTAGTTTACAATACCTATTTCTGTGATAATGAGTATACAGCTTGATCCGGGAAAATCAAAAGACAGCTGTTCTATTTTAGAAATTAATAAACTACTGCACAAATCCATATACCTGCAGCACAATGAAACCAGTGAACCTGATGTATGTACCTCACATATACCGATACATTGTCACTTGTCTGGATGATCCAGTAAGAGCCCACAGTGCTCATATGAAAAGAGCCATATCACCTTTGGTACAATTACCGTGGCTGCAATAAAATTACAACATACACACAACCCCATATAAATGTGTCTTAAATCAAGAAAAATAACAATTTATTTTTAAAAACCTCCAAAGATGACTTTTCTTGATTAAATCTGTAGCCACTTCATTTTTCCTGCCTCCTTAAAAGGTTCTCAATGTTCATCTGTGAGGCCTCTTCCATTGGTTATATTTACCCTGTCCCATGATGTCACACACTTATTAACTGCATGAACGGTTCGGTTCACATACATGGAACCCCCTCAAAAATAAAGAATCTATCACAAGAGTGGCACGTTAAGGATTGTAAGGAAATCCACAAAAAAATGTCCTACTTAGGGCATATTGATTTTCTTCCTCCTAAAATAAGCATAATGAGGCAAAATGTCTGAGTGAAAACAAATAACACAGAAGCACAATTCTTGGAGGAAAAAATCTGATATTTACCAACAGTCTGGGGGAAGTGGGGTATGAACACTTAAATGATGCAGTCCATAACATGGATCTGTAGCGTGTCTATGTCAGGCAGAACTTCTCCACATTTGGGGCACGAATGAATTGGAATATTCCGCTGTTGCTGCTGCCTCCAGTTGGTATCCTCATCTCCTGAGAACAAGCATTGAATGAAACGCTATTCCATTTCTTCCATGTTGCAAGTGGCTTTGTTTGTTTGATTTTAATAACAGACAATAAATTTTAACATCCATTAAACTTGGCAACTGGTACCCAATGGGGAGGGAATACAGGTTTTTTGGGGGGGTCTTTAACTTAAGAAATCTACACACACACAGAAAATGTGCCCACATAGTACCTGCTATCCTACTGCTGTAGGTTTTGGGCTCTAGTCCAGGTTTTTAGTATGTGATAATACGTGGTTTCAGTTCTAGGTACAGAACAAGACAAGTTCTAATACAAACAGGAATATTTGAGAGAAGAAACAAGATACATAAGGATATGAGCTCAAGAGGAGAGAAGGTGGAGAAAATAACGAGTGGCACACAGAGAGGTTTCCTAGAACACTATGAACCCCCTCAGAAGCAGAGATAATAACCATGTTCATTCCGCCCATGCATCTGAGGACCTGGGAGGTGGAAGAGAGGGGTACAGAGATGAAGGGGACTTCAAGAGAGAAAAGCGACAGTGGGTGTGTGTGAGGGAAGGGCCACCCTGTGCCACGTGAGGCAGGTTAGCGGGAGGATGGGAAAGGCACCAGGCTCAGACTGCTCTGTGCAGAAAGGCCGCCTCATGAGACCCACAGCACCTGGGAGGAGTTTTACGGATATGTAAGGGCTGCCCAGGCAAAGTGAGTGGGGAGAAAGAAGGGAAGTATGCATTGTGTCATTCCGTCCAATTTTAGAGCTGGCCCAAGGTTCAAGTCTAAATTAAAGAATGCTTGAAATAAGCCTTGACTCTAAGAAGGTCCCACATGCAAACTAATCGATGTTGGAAATGACTTTTGGCTACCAGGGCATCTCCTTGATCTGACCTTTCTGGACCAGTGCAAACCATTCTGGTGTCAGAACTTGCAGTCGGCGCCCAGTGTTTGCTTTGGAGGCTGGTCATGGAGGTAACCTTTAACCTTCAATTCAATTCAATTCAATTCAATTCAATTCAATTCAATTCAATTCAATTATTTGAATTGAATAATGGAGACTATGGTAGACAGTCTGTGTTCAGTGAACTTCAGAAACACCATTGCACAGAAATACTGATCACAAGCTGTGATTTCTAGAAGCATGGATCTTTCTAGTGATCTCATGGTCCTAGATCAGGAGTCAGTAAACTTTTTGTGTGGGCTGCAGTTTGCTAAACCCTGCTCTGGAGGGCAATAGGCCACTTATCGGGGACTGTTGATTCTTCATTTTAAACTTTATTTCATCCATCTTTGCCTTTCCTTTCGTCCTGGTCTAGGTCTCGAGACTCAGACTTGAGCCGTCGTATGAGGTGGTTAACGGGTTCCCTCTACCTTCCTGCTCTTTGCTATAAAATAAACTTTGTTTTTCATTGTTAACCCATCACACTCCTTTGTCTTTGACCTTTTATTCTCGTACCGTACTGACTGAAATCCTAGCTTTAAGGTCAAGCTTAAAGTCGGGCCTTTTCAAGGGCTTTCTCGCCTGCCCTGGCCCTCAGGGATCATCCTTCCCTCTGACCTTAAGTAGCATCATCTCTATTACTTAAATCGTATCTTGTTTTATGCGTCCATCTTCTTATGCACACATCCTGTGTCTCCAACCAGACCATGAGCTGCTTCAGACCTGACCATGCCTGTACCTACTTCTTCCCTCGTGCTCAGCTGAGTGTCCCAGACCGGGGCAGATGCTTTGCGGCCACGGATGACCACAATGATGAAAGAGAGTGAACAGGAGCTACTGTCTAAGGCAGCTTTGTTACGAAGCTAAAAAACTAAGATAAAAATCTGAAGACAGTCTGTGGAATATTACTTTGTAGAAGACAAGAAGCTTAGTAGAAAAATCATGAATAAACATGTACTTTGCGATGAGTTTTGGACTGTAAGTCAAAGAATGTCTGTTTTTGTTATTTTTTTAACATAAACAGGCATTTGCCTTATTTAATTATGACCAAGGAAAACCTTCCTCTAAGAAATCCAGACGCAAGAGACTGTCCTTTTGGACCCAAGACAATGTCGCACTTTTGATATCAGAGGTAGATGGGTGTTCCCGGGATATTTAAATCAGGTTAGAGAAAACGTCTGGTGGTGCTCAAGTGTAGACGCAGGTTTGACAGAAGAACACAGCTTTACCCTACAACGCTCAACATGCCTGAGGCTAGTGTTCATGTCGGTCTATGTGCTACCTCTACGTATGCCCCATGAATGTGGTTGATTTTTAACCTGAGTTACTACCTCTAACATTACTTAAAAAAAATTTTTTTTAACATTTATTTATTATTGAGAGACAGAGAGAGACAGAGCATGAGCAGGGGAGGGGCCGAGAGACGGGGAGACACAGAATCCGAAGCAGGCTCCAGGCTGGGAGCTGTCAGCACAGAGCCCGACGCGGGGCTCAAATTCACAAACCACGAGATCGTGACCTGAGCCGAAGTCGGAGGCTTAACTGACAGAGCCACCCAGGTGCCCCTAACATTACTTTAACTTATTTTTTTCCTATGAAACAACTTTGGTGGGGGGACAGGGGAAGAAGGAAGGTGAAAGGGATACTCAGAGAAATTTCCCCAAGATTGAACAGGTGACGATACGTCCTGCTTGCTTTCTTGCTGCTGCTGACACTGTGACGTTTCAGTAATCGGTTGGTATATGGAAGGGACTCAGACTGGTCCACCATTAAAAAAATGTTAAAAAGCCAGTTTTATGTGAAATTTGGGATGGCATCCTAAACCCAGATTCTTTTTAGTGGCAGCTCTGTCAGTCTTCAATCCTTTGAATTCTTTTTTTTTCTTATCTAGACTCCGGGATAATACTTCCCTTTCAGTGATGTACTACAACACAGGGATTTATTATACATTACAAAACATTACTACAGTGTATTAAAACCATGTAATAAACACAGCACTGTTAGTAAGTGTCAAGACTGATTTCACTCAGGCAACTAAAATCTGGATGTGGCACATAATTAGATGACAACTTATTACATGCGGTAGCGTGTAGTGGTTAAGAGTCAGATAATCTTGGGTTTTCCGTGTCCAGTTCAGCCCCTAACTAACCTTGTGATCCTGGGTTGTTTAACCTTGTCTTCTGGAGAACTGTGAAAATATATAACTCATGAAATTTTGTGAGGATCACAAGAAATAACGTGTATGAAGTGATCAGGACAGTGTCTATGCACAGTAAACTCAGTAAATGCTAACATTATTATGTGCATAACACCAAGTAATGGGTGAAGATTCAAGTTCTGGGACAGCGTATTTAATACAACGCCTAGATGCATATTTAGAACACATCGATAATTATAATATAACATAGCAGATGAGTCCTATAAGAGGAACAGAGTACTTTGGAAATTCAGGAGGGAGAGGTTACATTTTGCTAGAATTACAGGGACAGTATTTGAAATGGGTTTTACAGATGGGGTAGGGGTTCAGTGGAAAGAGACAGGAGGGGGACAGGGACGTGTGTGAGGGAAGGATGCCACATAAGGAAGTATATGCGGGTATGCAAGCCTATGACGAGTTCAAGGAACAGGGAGCGATTCTGTTGGCTAACAGCTGAGGGAATTCGAGGGGGAGAAGGTTAAAAGTTAGGCTATGCCAGGCCTTAACTGCCAGCACGAAGAGAGTCTGGTGTCTGGAGTCAGTCTGTAATGGATGGAGAATTAGGGTACTGTGAAAATAAGACTGCGGGGTGCTACATTTTTCACAGTCTGATCTGAAATTCATTTTGTAGAATGTAGTGAAATTGTCTTCAGGCATTCTCTTCATAGAATAGTTATCCCCTGGAGCCCTGGAAACCAACAATCACACGGGACTCACCTCTCTGAGCGAGGTAGGCCTGCTGGTCAGGGTCACTTGTTCTTGCCCCATGACGGCTCTGCATCTCCATCAAGGACTGCCTACTGGGATGAAAAGCGACACTATAGTGATGTTTTAAAGCCCTGAAATATGACAACATTAAGCAGACATTCAAGAGCAATATGGGGGGGGGGGGGGAGAGCTGAAAAAAAATGCAAGTTTCATAAAAACCAGAACTTAAGGGTTAACCTGAGTTTGAAATATTATTGGTAGTAGCACAGTGTAGTAAAAGAAAATAACAATTAAGATAAAAAAATCAGTAAATAACCAAACTGTCTCTGGATAAGGAAATGGATTAGAAAAAAGGGGCGTATTTCTAAAAGAAGACACTATAGGGCAATTCAAGAGAATGAAATAAATCTGCACACACATACACACACACACACCCAGAGTCCAAAATCACAGTGTTCCATAAAACTAGCTGCAGAACGAGACCTAGTGATATTTTTTCTTTTTAGAGAGAAAGAGAGAGAGAGAGCATGAGCGAGCGCAATAGGGCAGGGTAGACGCACAGCGAGAATCCCGGGTAGGCTCCATGCCTAGTGCGAGCCCAACATGGGGCTTGATCTCATAACCGTGAGATCATGACCTGAGCAGAAATCCAAGAGCTGGACGCTTAACGGACTGGCCACCCAGGCGCCCTGCAAACATATTACGGAATTGTTTAAAGTGTTCAGAATATTGACCCCTGACAGCGGCAGGCTAGAACCTGGGAACACACAAGGCCTGAAAGCAAAGAACACCTCAGGTTCCCGCAAGACGCCACCAGGCCTTGTTGTAAGTCAGGCTGAGTGTCGGGGAAGCAACCAAGTGAAGTGAGCCCAGAGTACTTCCTGCAGCTCGACTGAAGAAGCACCTCTGACCACCGCCTGCCCTCCACCTGCGCCCCGGGCTCCGGGTGTGTGGCCTGAGCCCTCCCTCCCCTCACCTGCCTCCATCTTCAAAAACGTTATTCTCTTTCAGCAGAATTGCCAGCTGCAAAGCCAGCTGCTCCTTTTCTTCGTGTATTTTCTCTCTTGCCGCTCTTTCAGCATGAAAGTCAGAACAGTAAACTTCCATCTGGAAGAAGGTAAAAGACACAGAAGTTACTGCCTGGATGGATTTGGATGCTCCACAGTCACCTGGGGACAGGGCGCGGAATGGGTGCTGCCTCCTGGGATGCACCTTGTAAGTCACAGGTGCATCTTCCTGCTAGAAACCAGGGTGGTGACCGTAACCTTCCAACCACCTTCTGACAGAAGACAAGCTGCGCGTGTGTGCACTTTAGACAATTAGAACTCGGCAATGACACCAAGGTAGGTGGTTTAAACACTGCACGTACCATTCATTCAGTAAAATTCTCTGATTTTTTTTTTAATTTTTTAAATGTTTACTTTTGAGAGAGAGAGAGAGAGAGAGAGAGAGAGAGAGAGAGAGAGAGTGAGTAGGGGAGGAGCAGAGACAGAGAGGGAGACACAGAATCCAAAGCAGGCTTTTAGGCTCTGAGCTGTCAGCCCACAGCCTGTACGGGGCTCGAACCCATGAACCACCAGATCTTGACCTAAGCTGAAGTCAGATGCTTAACCGACTGAGCCACCAGTTGCCCCAAAATTCTCTGATCTTTTGAAAAAAATAATATTCAGGGTTAGCTTAATATAGTACATGGTTTATTTACTCTGTCAGGTATGTTTATGAAGTCTTTCCTTAAGTTAAATTTTAAATAGTAATAGTAAATAGATGGTATTTATTGAGGCCAAACATGCACAAAGTCCTCTGTTGGGTGCCTACATTCCTATCTTATTGCACCTTATCAAAAATCCTGGGAACGTAGCCTTGCTATGCTCATTTTACATTTACAAATTTAATAGCTCTTAATCTTGGCAAGTGTCATACCAGCACTTGAACCGAGAATGAAGCCCAAACGCCGCTTCCCACGGTAGTAGTCAGCCTCCACGATGGCTCCAGTGACCCTCAACTGTTGGTATTCACACCCTTACGTGGTGCCCTCCCACAACGAACAGGGCCAACCCACGTAAGCACTAGGGTAGCGCAGAAAGGCGGTGCGTGGCTTCTGAGCCTAGGTCATGAAAGACACTGTGGCTTCCGCCTCATTCTCTCCGGGGTTACCTGCAGTGGGGGAAGCCAGCTCCCGTGTCACGGGGGTGCACAAGCCAGCCCGTGGAGAGGCCCGGGGGGTGAGGAACTGAGGCCTCTCGCCCACAGCCATGGGAGCGAGCGGGCTTGGAAACGGGTCTTCTAGTCGATCCTGAGTGCAGCCTCACGAGGGGCCCTGAGCCGGAATCACCCTGCTAACCTGTTCCTGGAGGCCCGACCCACAGAAATGCTGTGAGGTAACGAATGCCTGTCATTGTTTTAGCTGCTAAATCGGAGGGTAATTTCTTACCTAGAAACGTAAACATTATGCCACAGTAGCAATCTCTTCACTGTTACAAAGTTACAAAGTAAAAATGGGCTACTTAATAGAGAAATGCCCATTGCTCTAATAAAAGCAGGTTTTTTTCCCCTCACATTTTATGGTTTCACTGGACGGTCTGGTGCACTTTCCACACGTGATGTGCTTCAATAAAATTTAAACAAAATATGTCGGTGGAAAGAATATAAAATCCAAAAATATATCTGAAACACCATCGCCTTCCCATTTGAGACCGCAACCGGGGTTGGCGCCACTGAGCTCCGTCGCGACGCGGCTCACCTGAGCCCTCAGGACAGTCATGGTCTCCAGGTCCTCCTCCTGCTTCGCGATGGTCTGCTTCATCTCGTCCATCTGAAGCTGCTTGGAAGCCAGGGCCTTCTCTGCCAGCGCCAGTTTCTCACTTAGTTCTTGTAGTACCACCTTATCCACTTTTTCTGACTGCAAGAGACAAGTGTATTCTAGAATGGTTGTGACATAATCCAACCTGCTGTAGTAAAATATTAAAGGAAGTTTTGTCTGTTTTTAAATGACAGGCTCTGAACTGTTCTGTTCATTGGCAACGGTAACGTGCTCAGAAAGTTGTATTCATTTAACTCACAGCTTGCAAATGATAATTTCTTTTTTTTTTTTTTTTTTTTTTGAGAGAGACACACACACACATACACACAGTGTGAGCAGGGGAGGGGCAGAGAGAGAGAGACAGAATCCCAAGCACGGTCCACACTGTCAGCACAGAGCTTGATGTGGAGCTTGAACTCATGAACCGTGAGATCATGACCTGAGCCGAAATCAAGAGTCAGATGCTTAACCAGCTGAGCCACCAAGGCACCCCACAAATTATAATTTCGTAATTTAAAACAATGAAAAAACCCCCACTAAAATAAGGGAAATAATAACAAACCTTGATCTCAATGACGTTGTGACTCACTGCTACTGTTATTTTTCCCACTAATGTTACTCTTACTTGGTGAAGTCAGTGGAAAAGAAACGTGTTTAAGTTAAAAATTTATCCCATCACACCTGTCAGAATGGCCAGTATCAAAAAAGACAAGAGAGAACAAATGTTGGTGAGGATGTGGAGAAAGGGGAACCCTTGTGCACTGTTGGCGGAAACGTAAACTGGTGCAGCCACTTTGGAAAACCGTAGGGAGTTTCCTCAAAAAATTAAAAATAGAACTACCGTATGATTCAGCAATTCCACTTCTGTGTATATATCCAAAGAAAATGAAAATACTAATTCAAAAAGATATATCCACTCCTATGTTTACTACAGCATTATTTACAGTAGCCAAGATACGGAAGCAACCCAAGGGTCCATCAAAGAAGTGATGTGTATATATGTGTATGCACAATGAAGTATTAGTCAGCCATAAAAAGACTGAAATGTTGCCATTTGTGACAATATGGATGGACCAAGAGGGTATTCTGCTAAGTGAAGTAAGTCAGAGAAACAAATACCATATGATTTCACTTACATGTGGCATCTAAAAAACAAAACAAATGCACAAACAAAACAGAAACAAACTCATAAATACAGAGAACAAACTGGTGGTTGCCAGAGGAGAGAGAGATAGGGGGATGGGCGAGATAGGTGAAGGGGGTCAAGAGGTACAAACTTCTAGTTATAAAATATAAGCCAAGGGAAAGCACAGTACAGGGAAGGGGATACAGTTGGGGTTAGAACAACACGGGGGTTAGAGGTACTTACTCCTGCATAGTCACAAATTTACACATAACTTTTGACTCCCCAGAAATTTAACTAGTAATAGTCTATGGTTGACTGGAAGCCTTACTGATAATTTAGTTGGTTAACACATACTTTGTGTGTTATATGAGTTATATGCTATATTCTGACAATAAAGTGAGCTAGAGAAAAGAAAATGTTATTAGGAAAGTCATAAAGAAAAAAATACATTTATAGTACTATACTTCAAAAAATCTGCATATTAGGGGGCACCTGGGTGGCTCAGTTGGTTGAGTGTCCAACTTCAGCTCAGGTCATGATCTCATGATTTGTGAGTCTGAGCCCCACATCGGGCTTGCTGCTGTCAGCACAGAGCCCGCTTTAGATCCTCTGTCCCTCTTTCTTTGTCCCTCCCCTGCTTGCGCTCTCTCAAAAATAAACATTTTTTTAAAAATTTAAAAAAGAAATAAAAAAGCTGCACATTAAGTGGACCTATGCAAACCCCTTTTGTTCAAGGGTCGACTGTACGGTCAATACTATCATAACGACTTTGTATGGTGACAGATGGTAACTACAATTATGAGCATTTCAAAATGTGTATAAATATCAAATCACTATGAAAACTGATCTGACATAATATTGCAACTATACTTTAGTTGCAATTAAAAATAAATACATAGGGGTACCTGGGTGGCTCAGTCAGCTAAGTGTTCGCTCTCGATTTCGGCTCAGGTCATGATCTCACGGTTCGTGAGTTTGAGCCCTACACTGGGCTCTGCACTGACAGCATGAAGCCTGCTTGGGATTCTGTCTCCTTCTTTCTCTGGCCCCCCACCGCTCACTATCTCTCTCTCAAAAAATAAATTAACAAACATTAAAAAATAAATAATCAAAAAAAATTTACTAAGTCTTAGGAACAATATTCTCTTAAGAAAAACGAAAAACAAAGAGTACATTTATAAGCATATAAACTCAAATTCAGAGCTTCCATGATCTTTACTTATTTATCCCAGCTTTCTTCAAGTAAAACTGACAAATAAAACTGTAAGATATTTAAGGTGAAGAATGTGGCAATTTGACAGGTGTATACAGCATGACAGGGTTCCCCCAACCAGGTTAATTAACATCCATCACCTCACATACCTACCCATGTTTAAACTGCCATATCATGGTGGTATTATACTAATGGAAGTCACGGTCTGGTGAGTCCAGGGTCCAAGGTCACTGACAGTAGCAAGCTAGCCCCATGATATCTCAACGGACACGACCCCTCCAGGGGCAGCCAGTGGTCTCACCGCGCCCTGCTCACGTGGGAGCCCATGCTGGTAGCTGTCCTACAGACCCACCTGCTGTTAGAAATCCTAAAAACTTACTCCCCGACTGTAGGACTCAGCACCATCCCTACACGCGAAGCACGTTACACATAGGTAGAACACCGGAACTCACACGCACTCGGACACGAGAAATCAATGATAAAATGAAGGGCACCCTTTGAAACCAGACTTAGTTAAGGATTGACAACTACTTTACGTATAAAAATGTTTAACGGTTTCTTTTTATTATGAGGCTACGGAAGTAATTTTCTCCTATGAGTACCTCTTTCCTTTTTAGCTCCTCGATCGTTTTCAATGAATTATTGTATTCTTGAAGAAGCTTGTTATGTGTCACCTGGAGAGTGGCTACCTTGGACCTATTGAAAAAGACAGTAAGAAATGGAATCTTGGGGGAGATATCATAAGAACTTAGTCTTGCTTTCCAACCCCCTTCTGAACACTCAACTAGCAAATTCTTCTCTCCTACCTTTGCCATCCCACCACCTGCTAGCATTTTCTTACTCTCAAAGAAAACAATCTTTACAAAAAAAAAAAAATCAAGATTGATTACAAGTCACGTTAATAATTCTGTTATAATAAAACAAATGTTATCTCCTCAGGAAAATCTCCTGTGCTCCTTGAGATACATAAAAGAGAAAATCTTTTAATGTATTCTCAAGTCCTATTTCCAATCTGATAAAAGTGCTCTCCTATTTTCTTCCAGCAAGTAGTCATTTGGCCGTGGCTACTCACTTTTCATCTTCAGTCTTAGCTTGCTCCATTTTGATTTCTGATCGCATGCTTTCCACTTGTAGTTCCAACTTTTTGTTGTTATAAACAAGCTCCTGCTTTTCATTCAGCTCTGATGGGGTTGCAGAATTCTTCCTTTCAAGGGCCTGACACCTAAGAAAGATCGATATTTCATGAGGATGAATGACGCTCCTTCATTTCTCAGTGGCTCTTAAATCCCAAGACTCTGTAGCAAATACAAAGAAATTTAGGATTGCATTTTTCAAGGAGTATTTAGCAATGCAAACTAAAATATTTTATCCTCCTTGCTTCTTTACTAGAAACAGGCAGTATTTCTAAACCCTCATGACTAAACATTAAAAAAATACAGATCTTTTCTTGGAAAATAAATTTACATATTTCAGAATCCGTATGCCTAATGTAAAAAAGTACAGATCTAAGACCACACAAGCCTTACGCAGTCATGTAAAAACTGCCTTATGTAGTCATGTAAAAACATATTTTTGTTCTTCAGACACAGACCAAAATAGTAATTGGCTAAAGGTCCTTTTCACATACTGATCCATGGATATTGTCAATATTTTAAAAAGTTATGAGTTCTGTTAAGCACAAAGAATATGACTTCTGACAAAGTTTGTTTTTTTTTTTAGTGTTTATTTTTGAGACAGAGAGAGACAGAGCATGAGTGGGGGAGGGGCAGACACAGAATCAGAAGCAGGCTCCAGGCTCTGAGCTGTGAGCACAGAGCCTGACATGGGGCTTGAACTCATGAACCGTGAGGTCATGACCTGAGCTGAATTTGGATGCTTAATTGACTGAGCCACCCAGGGGCCCCATGACAAAGATTTAATAAGGGAAAAGAAAATATCCTAAGCCCTCTTAAAGATCAGAAAGAGAATTTCAGTATAATAATAGTAAATATGAAACTACGGTGGCCACATGCAAGGCATTAACGCCAAGCGTGTCAAACATCTCAACACGTTACGAAGTAGGGATAATGACACACATTTTACAAATGATAAAACTAGGGCTCAGAGAGGTTAAATAACCAACTTGCCCAAGCTAATACCACAAATGAATTGTAGATCCACATTTCAACGAGGTCAGTTTGTCCAAAGTCCCTAGCTTTCGCTACCATGCTGTGCCAGATTACCAGAATACTGTTTAGCCTTGGTAAATTTAACTCCCAGGCAACATACGCTCCTACACCGTGCCGGGAATATGCTTGCCAGCCAATCCCAAAGAACCACATAAACTTCGCTCTTCTAAATTCTGGGTAACTCGTTACATCAAGAAAAACAAGCACATGCAAAGTTCTCAGTGTAAACAGTAGCCTTCATAACTGATTGAAAATGATTTTCTTTTCCTCAATAAATCTCATTCCAGTTCTTTTTGCGCTTTGCAGCTTTCGTTTATGCGTCTTTGTATCAACGCTGTTGACTCAGGAAGGTCACAGGACATCTGGCTTACTGCTTTTTTACAGGTCCTCACAGAGGCTAGTGCATTTCACTGACACCCGCAAACAGCTGAACCAGATTTCCCCGGCCCCCCACCCCCCGCATTTTCGTACACGTATTTCACGTGAACCTGTGCATTCACCTCAACATTCGTGTTTTCCAAATTCAGATTTTAATTAGGTTTCTATTTTTCTTTCGGTAACACAGTAGCGAAACCATGTTTTTACATGGTATTTTGTCAAAATGTACACTTTCCGAAGAAGAAGAAAAAATTCATCCCTCACTCTTACTTCTCTTGAAGTCTCTTCTTCATTAGCTCAGCTTCGCTGAGTTTTGTATGAGCCTCTTGAAGCTCCTTAAATAGGGTGGTCACCTGAAGGTTCAACGTCTCCACTTCGCTTCCAACCTGTCACACAGAAAATCCCAAGCACGCACATGCAATTCACATCAGAGATCAAATGAACCTCTTTGTGAGAAAACAGTGTGAACCATTAGTGTCCAACTAAGACTGATGGGTGAATTGATTAAACTTTGGACAATGAACACCCCAAATACTGTACATGAAAAGAAACGTTTTAGATACAACTCTGTCACCTGATATGTCTGTATTTACTAGTTATATATAACAGTTTATATTTCACAATGTGTAATTTATATGTATAATCACTAATAAATATAAATAGATAAATATAAATAAATATAACATATATGTATACACAAAATGCTCTTTTTCTTACATAAATGATCAATTCGGATGCAGTTGTGATAATGACTTTATCATAGTTTTTTTTCTTATAGAAATGGGTGGAGTTTATTTAAATGGAAGAAAAACGTCTCCTCTTTGATACTTGGCAACCCAAGAACCTCCCTTCTTAAGACTTGTAGGGGCCAAAATTCACACAAACATTCCCAGATGTTAAGGTTTTGACTTTTAAATAGAGAGAGGCTGCAGGCATTTTAGGTTTTGCTAATTTCTGCTCGTCCTTTATCATAACTAAGTTAATACTGATCACGGTCCAGGGGATCACAGAACATAGTGGTGTCAGAGCACAATCTAATTTATCCAGACAGCAACCCATGCCCATCCATATTCCCTGGCTGATTTATGTCTCCAGTTTACTCCACTTTTTTCACTGAACCGCCTTTTTCCCGGCAGTTCTGGCAGAATTGCTGGCAATGAGTTTTATGTTGCCTTGGAAGTCTCGGTACTTCTCTATTACTAACAAATGGTTTTGGTCAACCAAGTACGATTACGCCCAGGCTGCCTCTTCGTCTCTGTGTTTTAAGTGGTCGTCAGTCTCTTGAAGTAGGAGACTCAGCCCCGGCCATGGCATACGGTAGGCACTCCGCATACATTTGCTGAATAAATGAATCCGCTGAGGTGAGCATCTTACGTCCACGCTTGTCACGTGGGCAACTGCAGCCCTCACAACTTCCTGGCTTCGCCAGCCTTCCCTAAGCTGAAGACCATGTGGCAGGCTCCAAGGGCACATCTCTGAGCTGCCACGGGACACTGGTGGTACAAGCTTTTCATTCAAACTATGTCATTCAAACCAGTAGGAGGGTAGAACCAAAAGCTTTTAATGAGATCTCGAGTTTCTGGGTCATATTCTCAAATGATCTTATTACAAAGTGGACAACATTCCTTTCTCCATTAGCAGGCCTGTTCACTCAGTAAGTTAGGAGAGAAATCAGCCAAGAAGAGACAGAGGCGTGATTCCCTAGAATCACTGGGATGGGAACACATCTCCCTACAATTTACTATGGATGAATTTCAAATCGGGACATGGAATAGGAGAGAAATAGAATATATCCAACATTAAAATTATTTCTATTTCTAATGCGAAGAACCCGACACAAGACTCGACTTCAGATACCACGCTTTGGGCCCTCAGGGGGGGTGACAGAGTCTGAGAACCTGAGTACCCACGGTTTCTGGGCCTTTCTCCTCTTCTTTCTCTTTTTCTTTGCTCGTCTCTGTCTGGGTCTCGACTTCCGCATGATCACTGGCTTTCTTTTCAAAATATGAAACTCTGAAAAAGTGCAGAATATGGAAAAGTTACTTTCTCTGTGGCTTCAAGAAGAGAAACAGTTGCGGAAGCACTAAAAGAACACCGTTTGAAATCGATGAGAGATCTGGGGCTTCAAAATTTCTCTGCACTTGCTACGTTAACTTTTTTGGGTTTTGCTCTCATCCTCAAATTGGCTAGAATTGACTGAAGGGATGGGTTTAGGCAGGGTAAAAGGCATAAATCATCCCAAACACTGAAAAACACTGCCACTTTTCACGTAACAGTAATATGCAGAAATATTTTTAAAATCTGTGTTTTTGTGTGTACGTAGGTCATGCACGTGTGTTACAAGACTGTGTGTCCCTTTATAAGGATTCAGCAGAGAGAGGATGCCTTTTTAGGACCCATCAAAGGTCGCAAGTCCCTAAAAACACACAAATGGACCAACCTTCCTCCACTGAATCATAACCACATGAAAGCCAGCCCAGCTCAAATAAAACAAGAAGAGATTTCTGGTTAAAGATAGTATACTGAATACATGCATGTAATTCTTGTCCCACCCTGAACCCCACCAAAATGACTTTTAAAAAGCCACGTGCGTACAAGAACAAATAGAAAGGGAAAGGAAGTAACAGCAAGAAGATTTGGGGGCACGGCTACGAGTGGGAACTGAGCCAATAGAGCTGGGTCTGAAGCCAACAGTAGGGAGAGCCAGTGTAAGGTCATCGACACTGTGGGAACCAAAAGGCTCAGGAGTCATCGGCACCAGGTACGTCGGGATCTGGGGACAAAGATGGGGCCTGTTTAAGAGGGACTACAAGATCACAAAATAAAGGGTTTCTGGAGTCAGACATTAGTAAGAGATGAGAAGTGGGTTCTTCTGTAAGGGGAACTTACACACAGAACACTAAGACCCTCAGCCACCTCTTCCTACTCAAGGACTTTGACATCTAGAAAAGTACCTTCCAGGCAGGATGCTGGAAGAGTCTCCGTTGAAGTACATAAGGATACTCCAGCATAAGGGAAAAGATTTAAAGTTTCTGACACAGGGCTTCCCCGAGAAAACCTCCCAGCCAGATCTCCTGAGATGTGGACCCAGAGCTGCAATCAGCTTCTAATACCCTATTATCCTGCTGAATCTGAGCAAACAGGCAAGACTGCTGGACATTTAAGGGAAATCTTAATATGAAACTGAAAAGAGTAATTTGCTGAAAACAGAATATGCCAGTGGGGAAAAAAAAAAGCAAAAAACAGCACTGATGAAGGATCCTTAGACACATAAACACTACAACCACCAAAAAAATGGAACACAATAAAAAAGATTCTCTCCTGCAAAAAAGGAAGATGAAAGTTGATCAAATGTATCAGAAAGGAGAAAGAAGAAAAAAGGAGAGCTAGAAAAAGGGAACAAGGGGTTAAACCACAGGAGATCCAATTCAAAAAGAAAAGTGATGCTAGAAAGAGAGAACAAAGAAAACTGAGGGTTAGAGATAATTAGTAAATGAATTCAAGATCATTTTTAAAGAACTGAAGGACATGAGTCTGCAGAATGAAAGAGCCCAAGAGTGTCCAGAACAGACAGATGAAAAACAGGTTCACCACCAACGCATGTGAGAAGTCTCATCACCACAAACATGAAGAATCACAATGGCACTGGGTTTCTCAGCAGTAACACCAAAACCGAGGGCACAAGGAAGCCACGTTTTCGAAAAGTGGAGGGAAAATTATATCCGATTACAGAATTCTATATCTAGCCAAACTATCCATGAAGTATAAAGGCAGGAGGAGAGATTTTCAGATATGAAGGTGTCAGAAAATATACTGCCCATAAATTCTTTTTTCAGTGAGTCAGTGGAGATATGGTGGGCTTGATTTGAAAAGAAATTTTTAAAAAAAGCATAGGAAAGGCATTAGATTCAGGAAACAGGTGATGGAACACAGGAGAGATGAAGGAGTTCCCCAGGGCAAAAGTAAAGGGAGGTGCCAAGATGAGTTCAATGTAGCAGGACCTGGGAAGCAAGCAGGCCAGATTGCAGCGAGAATACTGTTAGACTACTAACACATCTGAGAGGTTTCCTTGTTGGGGAAGAGCATGGGGAAACTAAGCAAGTTTTAAAAATGTAATTATGCATAGAGGCAAAAGAAAAATAAGTTGTATAAAAAAAGGAAGAATGTTCAAGGCACAGAGCAGAGCTCAACTCAGCTCCATGTGCATGTCTAATAACATCAACACTGAGTACTTATCTCACTACATTTCAACATAGCCGATTTTGGAGGTGGAGCGGGCAAGCCAGGTCCGGAAGCATCTGTGTGCGATGACAATGAGGGGGGTGAAAGACAGTTAAATCTCCATCTTTCAGAGTCGGAGGTCAATAGATTGTGTTCACAACAGGGGGAAAATTCAGCAGCAATTTGAGCCTGGTACATGGAGGGAAACATCAAAATGGCCGGAACCGATGCAAATGGTTCCAAACCATTTGCAAACCTAAGGGGCTGCACGGGCACTCTTTCAGGCCAAGCCAAATAAATGGGTTAAGGGCCAGCTGGTGCAGGGTTGACGGATGACCCTTCATTACACTATTCACATCCGACACAGGGCTCCATGGGAAAATTCTTCTCCAAGGAAAATTTTCATCTTGGACTGAATTTCTGTGCTACCTCTCGATTCTCTTGGGCTACACTTTCTACACACTTCCCCCACTTACTTGCTGTCAGTTTAAGTTTGTTTAGAAAACAAAAAATTGCATGAAATACTAATCCTGGAAAACAATGGGGAAAAAAAAAGACAAACCTATTGACTTCTCTCCCTACAAATCTCCTAAAAATTTTCAGAATAAATTTTAGACTGTTTATAGCCTTATTTCTCATGATTAATGAAGAGAGTTGAAGACTCACTTGTTTGAGAAAAACACATGTTCGGTCTTGGAATGTGTTTTCATCATTTCCTATAGAGCATGAAACCAAAGCAGGCTAACCAGGTTTCTCAGTTTCAGTCCTGCCTTAGCTAGGAGAAAATCATCCTGACACTCACCTAGAGAACATTAGTCTTGGTAACTATCACTGACTTCCTGGTTGTTAAATACAGAAAGAAGGCTGGCGCACAAAGGAGAAATTCAATGCGACTGGGAATGGGACCCTTCACAGGTGTTCAAGGGGAGAGACTAAAAACAGCCATCTCAAGGGCAGGCCGGACTTCCTAGGGCAGGCTGAAGGGCTGTGGCTGCAGACAGAGGGCTGTAATCATTTTGGAAGCAGGAATTATATATATCTCATATGAACGATCAGGATGTATAATTAGCAAATTCCTAAGTTTCCACTTCCACCATGAAAGCTGATCATGCTAAATAAGGATGAATTACTGGCTACACCTGACTTCTGAGAATGATGTATGGAACATGGGAGGGGTAAACCTGACTATAAAATACAAACACACGGATTACTCAGGCTACTGAGGGCCTTCTTCAACACGTAACTCCTTCCCTTCAAAAACCAGCTGTGATAACTAAGGTGTAAAAGGAGGGCATTCATCCATCCATTCCTTTGTTCATTTATCTGTGCACTGTTACCTATGCTTTTGGGATTTGTCTAAAAGATAGGACAAATATTTTGCTCCATGAGAATACATGGTGCTAGTCTCCTAGAAGTCAACCTTTGAAATTTTCTAAGGGACAGCAGTAGCATATGGTGTAAAAACCTAGGATTTAGAGCCAGCATGCCCTTAGCACCTTTGAAAAGCTATCAGATAAGTCACCGGACAAAGGCCAATGTGTTTTCCAGATTAACCTCATCTGAATAAATAACATAGGTTTCACATTTTAAGATCTTTCTATAGTTAAAAATTTTAACTGCTTCAGTTAGAAAGTACTTTTTTTTTTTTAAGTTTATTTTGAGAGAGAGAGATAGAGTGAGCAGGGGAGTGAGCGGTTAGCAGTGCCTGACGTGGGGCTTGAACTCATAAACCGTGAGATCATGACCTGAGCTGAGATCAACAGTCGAATGCTTAACTGACTGAGCCACCCAGGGACCCCAGGAAGTGCTTCTTATAGTGCTAGAATTTTAAGATCAATAAGGCATCTATAACTTCTGAGAGAATTAATTATATTGTAGTATATTTATGATTAAATGTTGCAATCACTGGAGTCCTAAAACTACTGTGTAACCTCTTCCATGTCTTATGTGGTTTAGCATTTTGCACTTCTAAAAAGTACATTTGCACATAGAAATTTATTGACTTCACAACTCTATACCGTAGATGAATTTTACCCCTAAGTATTTATGTGTGTTTGCACGTCTACCACATTCTATGAGGCTGGTATCTCCCTTATACCAAAAACAGACACAGGCATCACAAGAAAAGAAAATTACAGACTAATACCCCTTAAGAATAAAGATGCAAAAATCCTAAATAAAATTTTAGCAATCCAAACTAGCAACATATAGAAAGGATTATACATCATGACCAATGGGATTTACCCAGGAATGAAAGGTTTAACATGTGAAAATCAATCAGTATAATACATCATATTAACAGAAGCTTTAAAAACCCATATAATCATCCCCATAGACATGGAAAGCATTTCACAAAATCCAAAACCCTTCATGATAAAAATTGTAACAATCTATAACTAGAATGCAGTTTCTCAACTTGACACAGCATCTATGAAACCTTACAGCTAACATTGTACTTGATGGTAAAAGGCTGAAGGCCTTCCCTCTAAGGTTAGGAACAGACAAGCATGTCTGCTTTTTCAACTTATATTTCACATTGTGCTAGAGATTCTAGCCAGTGGAATAATGGAAGAAAAAGAAATACAAAGTATTTCATGTTGGTAAGGAAGAAGTAACACTATCTCTTTGTAGATGATGTGATCTTGTATAAAGAAAATCCTAAGGAATCCACTAAAAAACTAATAGTGCGAATACGTGAGTTCTAACAAGGCTGCAAGCTACAAGATCAATATATAATATACAAAAAAAAAAAAAAGCCAGTGATATTTCTGCATACTACCAAAGAATACTCCAAAAATGAAATTAAGAAAACAATTTCATGTATACAGTTCTAAAAAGACCAGAATACATAGGAACAAATTTTGAAAAGCAGTGTATGACCTATATGTTGAAAACAACAAAACATCACTGAAATACATCACAGCTGACCTAAATAAATCCATGGATTATCTTTCATGGATCAGAACATTTAACAATGTTAAGAGGGCATAACTCTCCAAACTGAACTCCAGGGTCAATGCAATCCTTAACAAAATCCCAGCTGGCTTTCCACACCACCGCCCCTCACCCCACCCCCGACAGAAACTGAAAAACTTATCCTAAGATTTATACAGAAAAACATGAAATCCACAGTAGCCAAAATAATCGTCCTGATTACTCCTGATTCCAAAATTTACTACAAAACTATAGTAATCAAGACAGTGTAGTATTAGCAAAGAATAGGCATATAAATCAAAGGAATGAAATTGAGGGTCTAGAAATTAATCTTTACAGCTATGGCCAACTGATTTATTCCAAAGGGGGGCAAGACAGTTCAGTGAGGGAAAGAATGGTCAACAAATGGTGTTAGGATGAATGGAAATCTACACATGAAAGAATGAAGTTGGTCCCCTACCTCACACCATATACACAAATGAACTGAAAATGGATCAGAGACCTAAATGTAGGAGCTAAAACTATAAACCTTTTAGGAGAAAACATAGGAGTGAATCCTCATGACCCTGGATTAGTCAATGCTCCTTAGATACAACACCAAAAGCATAAATGACATAAGAAAAATAGATAAACTGACTACATAAAAATAAAAAAAAAATTTGTGCTGCCAATGATAGCACCCAGGAACTGAAAAGATAATCTACAGAATGGGAGAATATATTTGCAAGTCATATACCTCATAAGGGATTTGCATCTTGAATATATAATGAACTCTTATAACTCAGTAATAAAAAGGCAATCCAGTTTTTTTTAAATGGGCAAAGGATTTCAAGGGATGTTTCTTCAAGGAAGGTATACAAATGAGCAACATGAAAAGATATTAGTCGTTAAGAAAATGAAATCAAAATCACAGTGAGGATGTGGAAGAAAAGTAGAACCCTCATATATTGCTGGTGGAAACATAAAATGGAGCAGCCAATGTGGATAACAGTTTGGTATTTCCTCACACTATTAACCACAGAGTTACCAATGACCCAGCAATCCCACTCCTGGGTACATAACCCTAGAGAATTAAAAAAATATATGTATGTATACCTCCACACAAAAAAATCGTGCATGAATGTTTAAAGCAAATATTATTCACAACAGGCATAAACTGGGAAGCAAAACGTTCACCAGCTGATAAATAAACAAAATGTTGTCCAGCCCCATGGTGGACTGACTCTTTCTTGGCAACAAAAAGGAACTGAAGAACTGACACACGCCACAACATGGATGAACCTGGAAAACATGCTACGTAAAATAAGTCAGTCACTAAGGTGCACGTATTATATGATTCCATTTATACGAAATGTCCAGAAAAAGCGAATCTGTGGAGACAGAAAACCGATTACTGGGGAAGGGGAATGAGGAATCAGTGTCAGTGGGAAGTGGTTTCCTATTTGGTGGAAAAAAATGTTCTAAAATTATAATGTGGTAATGGTTACATGACTGAATATTCTAGACGACACTGAAATGTATTCCTTAAGTGGATGGATTATCTGGTATCTTAATCACATCTCTATAAAGCTGTGCCAGGGCATGAATAGTTCAAATTACCTATTTCATACCTTTCTTTGGCTTCCTTGAGTGCAATTTCAAGTCTCTCCACCTTCTGGTTTCCTTCCCTTAGACAAAGCAGGAGCTGGCTCACAGTTAATTCTTCAGATTCCAAATAATTCCTGGCACCTTCTGCAAATTTGCTCCTAGATCAAAAACAGCATACACATTAAAAGGTTTTCATCAGAAAACAAAAATGTCAAAGTATCTGTGAGTATAACTGGAACCAACTTAAAGGAACTGCTTCCCAGAACACTTTCCAAACAACTCTCATTTACAGACCAAACGCGGGTGGCCCTGCGCCCACCAGGGCCCCACTCCTCCATGCTTTCTGGGAAGCACACGCTCGCTTCCTCCAAATGGCCGGTGTGCCCACAACATCAGACCACAGGGCCCACGGGACCAGAGGTGGCCCTGGTTTAGTGCCTGGACTTCCTAGAGAACCAGCCTCAGAGAGGACCACAGTTACACAAAGGACACAAGCAGGCCTGCTGCCTGTGACACGCAGACCACCGGCCTTTCTCCTGCTTGACGTTCTCAAGTCAAGAGAAAAAAATCATTTTTGTTTTTGATTTCAAATCATTAGAGCAGAGAAATGTAGGCACTGTTGGTATGTCAAATATTTTTCTTGATTTCAACTCTGATGAAATCAAGAAGCAGTTCATCCACAAATAAAACCAGGACCACCGGTGTGGTAACTACACCTCCCGGGTGACTGTGCTGATGCTCGTGGCATCTAACCAAGTTCACGTGTCTCATAAACAGTCAGGATTAAATGCCGGTTCTTGACTCCAAAGCTCAAACTCCAAACCCAGAAATCAATCTATGACTCCTTGATATAATAATAATAATAATAATAATAATAATAATAATAATGTTATGTTTATTTAATGTTTATTTTTGAGAAAAAGGGAGAGAGTGTGAGGGGGGGGAGGGGCAGAGAGAGAGGGAGACACAGACTCCAGAACAGGCTCCAGGCTCTGAGTTGTCAGCCCAGAGCCTGATGCAGGGCTTGAATCCATGAACCATGAAATCACGACCTGAGCTGAAGTTGGATGCTTAACCCACTGAGCTACCCAGGTGACCCACTTTCTTTTTTTTAAATGTTCATTTATTTATTTTTGAGAGAGAGAGAGAAAAAAAAGAATGAGTCGGGGAAGGGCACAGAGAGAGGAGAAGAGAGATGCCTAAGTGGGCTCTGGGCTAACAGCACAGAGTCTGGTGTGGGGCTTGAACTCACAAACTCTGAGATCATGACCTGAGCGGAAATCAAGAGTCCGATGTTTAACCGACTGAGCCCCCCAGATGCTCCCTTAATATACCTTCAAACAAGGCAAGGAAGCTGTTATTGACAAGAACTGTGGCCTGGGGGCACCTGGCTAACTCAGTCAGGAGCCTGTGGCTCTTGATCTCAGGGTTTTAAGTTTGAGCCCTACATTGGGTGTAGAGATTACTTAAAAATAAAATCTTAAAAAAAAACAAAAACCTGTGGCTTAAAAGGGGAAGTGGTTTTGGCAGGTGGATATAAATGAGGAGGAAGTGGCTTGGAAATTTCAAACAGGGCTTTTTTCCTTCCCACCACGTTCAGGAAAGTCCTCCAATACTAAAAAAGCAACATGGGAGAAAGCTGAGGAATTGTTAAGTAAAAAAGGGATAGCTTTCATTGATGCCAACTGCCCTGTTGGATATAAGAATATCATCTAACATTTATTTTCTTCCTTGTGCAAGGGCTTGGTAACATAATTCGAAAAAAAAAAAACCACCACCCATTTTGATGTTTTATAAATACATTCATTAAGTTCTAGAAACAAAAGGTATTAAAAGCCTATGAGAGAAGAGATTCCTAGAGAAATTTTCAGGTAACTGTCTCTTTCAAATAGACTAATACGGCAGTAATCCGCTCACAGAGGATGAGCCAACAGTCCATTCCTCGTGAGTGCAAGGCACAAGACCCCCGATTGCCCAAGTCCTCTCCCATCTCTTCCTCCGAGCTCCCCACTCCACCCCCGCCGCCACCATTTAAGATGTCTGCTTCCTAGTTATCTACTTACAACAGGTCAATTTGAGACTCCACATGTAAGACCTCTGGAAAGTGGGTAGGACAGTGACTCAGGGCACTAACAGTCATCCCTAGAGAAGGTTACTCCCTATCAGTCACCCTGGCTTATATTTGGGACTGATCAGGGAAGAGAAAATGCTAACAACCCCCTTTATCAAGCTGGACAGCCTGGTCCAGGTCAAACTATACTGATAAATTGGGAAACAGAAGTCTCGATTAAGAGCGAGTTTGTTTTCACTTCTCATCTGATGGGAGTTGAAACACATCTAAACAGAGAGGTGAGGGGGAGTTAGCCTACAAAGGCACCCAACGTTGTTTTGATTATCAGCCAGTTTGGGCTGCAACATATTAAGTATCATTCAAACTGAACATTCTTCAAAGGTCCTGGTATAAGTTATTAAGAATTGACTTTTGCAGCCCATCATGTTTGACCTCCCAGCAAGGGTGTCTCCGACGGCCTTAGCCCTTCTTCACCTACGTGTCAACGGAATCAGTTCTTGTGGGCCCGGGACTTGTCTTGATTTCTTTCAGTGCCACATCTGCTTCTCCTTCCTGTCAAGGCAGAAATGAAAGGGATTTGACATGATATGTCTGCGAGAAAAATGCTTTACCAGAAGAGAAAAAGGCAATAGATCAAGAATTTTGATGGCATGCCACCCAAGGAATCTACCAACATTTGAATGTGAGATGTTTAAATTAGGTCACTGAAATGGAACGGAACTTTACCCTTCCCTCACCCTGCACACCCTGTCAGGATTATAAATATCTAGGGCCACGGCGTGAAGGTTGGTCTCTCATCCCGAGCAGTCAACCTGACCCCAAACACATGAAAGCTTATCTCCTCCTTCTCCTTGGCAGTTCCCTTCTTTCCCAAATATAGGTCACACGGAGCTAGTGACAACTCCACACACCTTCCCTATACAGGCCTTTAAAATGCACGATGTCGGAACTTGCTGAAGCCACATTGAAAAAGAGGCTGCTTTCTGTGGGCAAGGCTCACACAAAGCACAGGGTTGGCTCCTATTAGAAATTCATACACACCGTGGGCCGTTTAAGGGAAGAAGTCTAAGGCCCGTTAAATGATTTGAAAGGCATGTATATTCCAATGAACTTGCAGGAAAAATCTTCCGAAAATGCACAAAGATAGTTAATTCTGATTGTGTACATTCTTCCTAAATCTTAGGCAGCGTTTTCTGGTTCACAGAAACAAGGCAAGAAAAGCACATTTACGCTAAAAATAACTGTCACTATCAGATCAGTGAAGGAGCATATTATGCTAACCACGCGCCCTAAAGGAAGAAGCCTCATTTGGAAACTTCTGATATGCTCTTGGGACTTCCTGAATTTTGCCAGTTATTTGCAGAAGGTGAAAGCTGTTTGATCAAATTTGTTTCATAATCTTTGGTCATCTGCAGAAAGGGCACTCTACTCTGGCAGAGCGTGCTTTCCACTTGGTATTTTATTTATTGTTTTTTTAATGTTTATTTCCTAGAGAGAGACAGACAAGACAGACAGACAGATACAAAGCATGAGCAGGGAGGGGCAGAGAGAGAAAGGGAGTCACAGGGTCCGAAGCAGGCTCCAGGCTCCAAGGTGTCAGCACGGAGCCCAAAGTGGGGCTTGAACCCACGAACTGTGAGATCATGACCTGAGCCGAAGCCGGACGCTTAACCAACTTGAGCCACCCAGACACCCCTCCATTTGGTATTTGAATTCTCCTGATTTCAGCTGCCATTAGTGCACCCAAAGATTTATTTGGGAGCATGTTTGGCAAGGTTATTGAGAGTCATCTCCCCATCCTATTACTCTTTAGGGCAGGAAATGAGTTGGAAAGCAGAGAGTCGTGCATTGCACTAGTAATTCCAACACGCCCAGAAGTTTAGCCCTTTACGAGTTCCCCACTACTTATTTCCAAGGTACATTTTTCTCTCTCAGAGACACGATCTCTTTTCCTCTATCAGATGTACGGTTTGGCAAAACCCAAATGCCAGTGTGTATCACAGAGGACCTCGTCCTTAGGTGTTCTTCTCCCTCATTAATCCATCTTTTTTAGCAGCGATGAAGGGGAGGCCCTTCCGTGGTTCATCTACCTGCCCTGCTCTTTGGCCAGACCACGTGCATACCCAGATGTGGCCACAACAGATGCCACTCATGCGCTCAGGAACAGGCTGGCACCTGCCACTTCACTGTGTTACTGAGCTCACTGCGTTTTCGCTTCCACAGAAATGTGTCGGACACTGTGGGCTTTAAACTCCGCTCTTGGAGGCACCCAGGCAGCTGCTATTAGAAGTGGGGGTGAAGTCAAGGTCGACCCTCACCCATAACTCCAGTGGCTCTGCTCTTTTCTCCGCTTCTTGTTTTTAACAAACCACAGTTCCTTGTAAGACTCGTTGGAAAAAGAAGGTCCTATTATTTTAAAGACATCAGTTTCCTGCATCGGATCATGATTCTACTTACCCAAGGCCAATGCTGACCACCCCTAAAGACCTGGCTTGAAAAAAGTTGTTTTGTTTTTTTAGATCTGTCACAAAATGTCTGATTTGTCAGGACACATGGGAAGAAAAAAAACTACCTCTTTTGTCATAAAAGGTAATCAACATTCTTCCATTGCTGCTATGATAAACTTTACGAGCATTATGTTATGCTTAAAAACAGGAGCCAATTTATCTTGGCGATGGTGATGCTGAAATTCCCCCACCATCTAGGTGTCTATGTGAGGTCTTTTGTAATTTGCTTAAAACAAAATCAAAACCAGGACACTTACAGCCATCCTGATTTCAACAAAGGAGTCTTCCGAGGGGCCGCCTGAGTTCAGCTTGAGCTGTAGTTCAGACACGATGCCCAGCAGATCTGCCTTTTCAGCTTGAAGACGGGCCACCTGGGTCTTCAGCTGTTCCACTTCCTGGTCTGCTACTGCCTTGGGGACTTTGGGGTCCCCAGTGGGGTCCTGGAAATGACGAGAAGCCAAGTGAATCAGTGAATCAAACGAACACCTGGTCGTCAAACTCAAGTGTCCCCACACCCCACGGCAAGACAATTAAGCTTTATGGTAGAAAATTCTAGCCTTTTCTTGGAGATGTATTTTCATGTAAATTTTTAAAAAGAAAAATTTACATGATTTTATTACATTCAAATAGAAAATTAAAATAACCTCATGACAAAAAGGAAAGACTTCCTCAGCACACTGGAATAATCTGATATGAAGACAACCAGTCAGACTTCAACGATGGTAAACTCGTAAGTTGTAGTCCAAAAATCTCAGGAAATAAGGGCATCAACCTCTTATCTTTTTTTCTTCCTACAAATGCAGAACTCCTCACGCCCCCATACTTGTTATGTATAGTTAGAAGCCAAAGCATCAAGACGTTTCATTACTTGACACATAAGTGGCCAAAGACAACAAAAGTTCCAAAATTCTCCAGGGCATGCAGGCTGGCTGCTATAATATACTACATTGGTGTTTTCAGGTTGCTAAAAGTAAGCCTGGTGAGAAATAAAAACTGAAAATTCAGAGGCTGCTACCAAAGGTAAAAAAAATTAACTTCTGGCCTATATACACATTAGTAATAAATATTCACCTTTCACTAATATCAAGTATGTGCTGCTTTCCTCTTGTTGTAATTATTGCACGTGGCATAAGAGAGAGACCCTGTTTAGACGCAATGCTTGCACTTGGGAGTAAGGAAAACAGATTTCAGTCCACACCCTGCTAATCGCTGTGTGTGCGGCCATGAGTGCATTCCCTTAATGGCTTGACCTCTTTTGGCCTCTTTTGGTTTTCTTTTTCTTGGGTTAGAAAGGAAGATGGTGGCACCAAATGGTTTCGTTGGTCTCTTCCAGCTGTGACCTTGTAGACCTCTCTGGTTTCCTCCTCAGGAAACCTTCATTGCTTCTATAAACATGGGACCACCAGAAATACATACCTGAGATCATCAGAGATTTACAACACATCAGAAAGTTCTCTCTCTCTCAACACACACACATACACACACACCCCATGTCTCTAATAGATTTCCTAAGGAACTGTAAACCGACCCAGAGGCTCTGAGTGGAACCAAGAAAGCACCAGAAAGAATACGTACGGATGATAAACCAGCTGGTCCAAGAAATAGTAGAAAGTGGAAGGAAACGGATTAATATGCAACAAGAGAGTGCCCCTCACACCAGTGAGATCGTGCTGTTCCTTCCCCAGGGGCCTTCCCTTGCCATGAAACCACCACAGGCCCGAGAGAAAAGAACTCATGGTGAACCTGAGGAGTCAGGCATGCAAGGAATGGTTACCAGCCTGTGCATCCCGTCTCGGTCATGACCCGTCCCAAAGAAACATAAATGTGCAGGGACAGAAACAATCAAAGGAGAGGCACTCTTGGCCTGGAACCAGGAGGTAAGCAGGTGAGGGTGAGGCCACGCCCTATTAGGAATCTTCGCATTTTCCTGTTGGACCCGTCTGAGGACATCTTCTAAATGGATTTTTAAAACAATCTTGCCATAAAGGGTAGGAAACAGAGTTTTAACCAAGTGTCTGAGGACAAGGGATATAAAGCCACGATTCTGGAATCTCAGACTGTCAGGTTAATTTCCTTTTTTGCAACGGTGATGATCTCTTCACTATCCTTGGGCAATTCGGAATCTACTTATTTGGCCGTAAAACCTCGTAAAATACCATGTTAAATCTCTTCCTTTTACTAATGAGACCCTTTCCATTCCCTTCCTGGACTAGAATGCGCACATTTTATTCTCTCTGATCAACCCCAACTCCATCATTTGTTAACGTCTTTTATTTCTGTTGAGTGCCTGCCGTTGACTTTCACGCAACACAACGACTCTACTTCTTGTGTGCTTGTATCATGTCTCCATCACGCTGTCCTGGGAATCTGCCCAGGTGAACATGCCATTTCATAATCCTAGAAGAAACATCCATCTAATGACCTCTGCCTCACAATCTGCGCAATTAAAAGTTAACAAGTTCTCTGTACAGATGGTTATAATTTATGATTCCATGAAATTGGACAGAATAATTACTACCTCAGCCTCACCCTGACAATCAGAAGGCAGATCTCCGAAGGAAATTCCCTACTCCCCTTTCCTTGTGTGGCACAGAACATGTGAGAGGCTCCGGTGGCTACAGGGGACTCCCTGGAGAACCAGCAGCGAGGATGGGTCAGCAAGAGTGATAAAAGTCAGAGGCTTTGAGGGCTTCAAGTCAGGAAAATGAGAGCCTAAATTTTACAAATCACCTCAACTGGTCCATGAAAAAAAACAGCAAAGAGGAGGCAGGGAAGCAATAGGCAGGCCTGGGAGGCGTATTTTGGGGGGAAAGGCTGATGACCAAGGGTTTTAAAGAGCTGTAAGTATCTCTGTCCAAGCACCCAAGTCCTGTGTCCCAAGGACTCACTTCTGAGTCTTGCTTATAGCTTGTTTTATCTGATCTTCTGCATTGCAAGAAGCTGTCCAGAGCTCCAGCTCTGTTCTCAACTTCTTCCAATAGTGGGACGTTTTAGGAAAACCCATAGGCAGACTATTTCAAGCAAAGTGCTTCTGGAAGCTTCTTTCTGAGCTCCAGTGCAAAAGTCCCCAGCAGGCTGATGCCAGCTGTCAGCTCACATCCCAAAGACCAAGGAGGAAAACAGTGTAAGATATTTTCTTCCAGAGAGTAGAAAATACATTCATATATCCCACCAGGTGATCATGTCTTCAGAGTATTCTACCTCGAAAATATTTCGACACTGAGAGACTTCCCCCCAAAGTAGTGACTTAATGCTCTTTGAACTGTAAGACAAGTTCAAGCATCAGATGTGAAGAGTCTTATCAGCAATGAATCGTTTCCCATACACACATAAGTTTATGAAAGCAGAATGTCCACGCTGTCCCATGAGCAGGGATTGAGGAGTAAAGCACTGACCTAAACCACAATATTTCTCTCAACAGCTCTTCGTTCTTTAGATTATTCCAGCTTGTCCTCTTCTCATTACTTTCTTTCCTTTATCTTTCTTTCTTTGCACTCTTTACCCAAGAAATCAGAGGTCAATGGAGCTCAAGGTATCTCAAGGAAATCACTGATGCCTCGATTCCTTCCTCCCTGAGCCAAACCAGTGCTCCATCCTTCTGAGGGCTGCTAAGGTCAAGGTTGGGGAGAAAGTGACGAGCAGATGTCCATCCTAATGAACAATGTCCAGTGAGCCCTAGAATATGGGCAGACGCTTCAAGTGTGTTCTGGCACAACCTGTTTTCTTCCACTCGCATCTTTAACATCCACTCCCAGCTGTGGGCACTTTTCTCCGGTTCTCTGGGTCAATGAAAATGTAGCAACCCTACAGCCTCCTGCCACAACATGATGTGTCGCACCATTTTCCAAAAGTAAATGTAAAATGTAAATTGAGGAATCTCTATGGTAGACTGGGGAGAAGGACAAGATCGGTAAGCAAAACTTCCCAGTCATAGATTTTGTTTTTTTAATGCTTATTTATTTTTGAGAGAGAGAGGGAGAACAACGAATGTGCGCAGGGGAGGGGGAGAGAGAGAGAGGGAGAGAGGGGGAGAGAGAGAGGGAGACACAGAACCTGAAGGCGGCTCCAGGCTCCGAGCTGTCAGCACAGATGCAGGGCTTGAACTCACAAACCGTGAGATCATGACGTGAGCCAAAGTCGGACGCTTAACCAACTGTGCCACCCAGGTACTCCCCGAATCATAGATTTTTTTTAATGCAATTTTATATCAAAGACAGAAACTAAAAGCTAACCCTTGGGTGGTTCTAGGCAGAGGTTATCTGCACCGTCTACAATGAATACAAAATACTGATTTATAACTACAACCTTCTTTTGACTATAATCACTATGGTCAAAGCTGTACAAACTTCCTTGCCCCAACAGAAATCATACACGACCCTTGAAGTTGCAACCAACCTTCTCAGCAAGAACAGTATTTTCTTTCTTTTTATTTATTTTTTTCAAATGTTTATTTATTTTGAGAGAGAGAGTCCCAAGCAGGCTCCACACCGTCAGCGTGGAACCTGACGCGGGGCTCAACCCCATGACTCCTGGGATCATGACCTGAGCCGAATCAAGAGTTGGATGCCCAACTGCCTGAGCCATCGAGGTGCCCCAATTTTTTCAAGATGATACAAAACACTTGTCTAGATGGGACGCCTGGGTGGCTCAGTCGGTTGAGGGTCTGACTTTGACTCAGGTCATGATCTCGCTGTCTGTGATTTCGAGCCCCACGTCAGGCTCTGTGCTGACAGCTTGGAGCCTGGAGCCTGCTTCGGATTCTGTGTCTCCCTCTCTCTCTGCCCCTCCCCCGCTCATGCTCTGTCTGTCTCTCTCTGTCAAAAATAAACATTTTTAAAAAATTAAAAACAAAACAGGACTTGTCTAGCCTGAACCGTAAAAAGTTTGATCTAGAAGTCTAGACGAGTAAGATTCCACTCTAAATGTAACTAAAAGAAAATAAAATCATAACAGATCAGTCTGCTCACTCACCTCAAGGGGCCTTTCTGTTTTCCCTTTTAGTTTTCTGAGTTCTTCCTTCAATTTTTCATTTTCATGACTCAAAGCCACGAGACGCTCTTTGGCTTCCTTGCTCTGTATCTCAAAAAATAGGCGTTCTTCCTTCTGTTTCTCTGTCCAGGCTGAAAGCTCTTCAAATCGCCCTTTCATAGCCTGATTATTCAGCTTCATGGCTTCTGTAGGAGGTTCAGAGTGAGAGTGTCGCGCATCAGACTTGACTGGATGAATCCCACCTCCCTCTGGACTACCTTCACCCTGTAGCTCAGAATCCAAAGAAGCCGTACTTGGCCTGAGCCCCAAGCTCAGCAGCAAAAAGACTGCAGCAAAGTGAGTGGTTTTTGTTTCCAGATAGGACGAGGGGGCCTAATGTTGTTTCTCGTCCTCCAAAGACTCCAGAAAACAAAACTGGTTTGGGTGCCTGTGCTACAGCCCACGTGGTAGGGCACAGCCTCCAACACCGGTCCTGCCAGAAGCCACGGCCTGAGACACTGGGATGCTCTCTGTGAACAAGGGCATATTTAGGACTAACTCTGGAATAATAGTAGCGTTTCTCCCTGTTTCCTTCTAAACGGGCTAAATGTCACTGGGCCATTTCCCTGAGGTATGTAAGTGCTTTTTATTCTTACCTGCATCCCGAGGTAAACATTGGCAGCAATGTTTGCCTTACCAAAAGCTAAACTCTGGGCTCTCTCTCCAGGTAGTGAAACGGAGAGAAGGGAGCTCACCATCAAGGCTCTTCGCAAAGAGATGCGGTTCACGAAGGCCCAGGGTGGATGGAGAACACGGGGGCTGGCGGCCGCTCACCTTTGAGCTGATGGTTCTCGGTCAGGAGCTCCTTCATCTGCTGTAGCAGTTCCTCTGGTGTGAACGTGTCCAGATTTGGGTGGGCCAGGTTGGGGGGTCCATTTCCTGTGGTCTCACTGGGGCTGTCCCCCTTTTCAGTCAGGCAGCTAAGTGGTTGGTGGGACATGGCAGAAGGACCTACGGAAAAGTCACAGGCTGAAAACAGAGCTGTCTTCCCTCTGCGAGGGGTCCCCATGAGCCCTGCAAAGCCACCGGCAATTGCTGGTGAGTTTTCCAAAAGGTGCCTACTTCCCCTCCAATTAGATTTTGGACATTTTTGATTCTTCCTTTAAAAAAAATTTTTTTTAATGTTTATTTTTGAGAGAGACGAGGGGGGGAGAGGGAGAGGGAGGGAGAGGGAGAGAGAGGGAGAGGGAGGGAGAGGGAGAGGGAAGGAGAGAGAGGGAGGGAGGGAGGGAGGGAGAGAGAGAGAGAGAGAGAGAGAGAGAAACAAGTGGGGGAGAGGCAGAGAGAGAGGGAGACACAGAATCCGAAGTAGGCTCCAGGCTCTGAGCTGTCGGCACAGAGCCCAACATGGGGCTTGAACTCACAAACCGTGAGGTCATGACCTGAGCCGAAGTAGGACGCTCAACTGACTGAGCCATCCAGGCGCCCCTGATTTTTCCTTTTAAACAAAACATGTCTGTGCTAGCTTCAGTATGTATGCATGTACATGTGCGTCCATGGAAGTGGGGGCAGCGAGGAGCTGCGACATGAGGAAGAAGAGAAAAGCATGACAATGTGATAATTAGGACAGAGGGATTCATGAAGGCTTTAAATATGTATTTGTAGACATGGGTAAAGTATCATGAAATTGGTTTTCCCAAGCAAATCTTTGAAGTTCAAATCTCTCTGCTGTGGGTGAACTGCACAGAAAGTGAATTATATGTCAATAAAGCTGTTTAAAAAATCTCTAGGGGCGCCTGGGTCTCTCCGTCTCTCAATAATAAGTAAACGTTAAAAAAAAATTTTTTTTTTAATCTCTGTATTTCAGCTCTTATATTTTTGGCTAAGAGAAAAGGAAGAACTAATGCATTCTAGATGCTTCCTACATGCTGAATCACTGCACCAGACACGTCAGTTTCTAATCCTCACTCAAACTCAGCTAGATGGCTATTTTGCAGGAGACAGAGCTGAGTTTGCAGAGGATTTATAGCTCGTCCAAGGTCACTTAAGAAGAGGTGTGACCGGGCGTTAGTGATGATTTCAAAACCCAGCCCTGGAATACAATAGAGATGCTACTGAATATTTAGGCTTCAGTGTTCAACACTTCTGCAAAGCACACTTACAAGATGAAGAGATCCTGCTTACTGATGGCATGTTCTGAGAATATTTTAAGCACGCCACTTTATTTTGTAGAGGGGTCAATGTGGTCATAAATAAGGCAGACGAGTATATCCCAAGTCCATTTATACATGTCCTACCACCTGGGCAACCAGAGGAATGTCTTCTAACAACTGGCTACATGCTATAGACAAATGTTTTCTTTTTGGGGCTTCGTGAAGATGACGATAAGTCTTTTCACGACAACTACAGAGTCACCAAGCTGGTCAGTGGAAGGCGCAGAAGGCTACGCGTGCTCTCTCTGATACATCACTGGCTCAGGACATCTATGTATGCTCACGGTGACCACATGTTAAAATGCAACCAGACACAGGAGCCTCTTCCCCATCCCAACAGGAGGTAAGGCCTGGGACTCTCTGGGGGTCCCCTGAACCCGAGAGCCTGGCAACTTGTTTTTGGTCTGAAGGAAGCCGAACGCAGGACAGCAGGCCCTGACTCCTCCCCTGTGCGGCCAGCTTAAGGAGAGGCCTTTTCATGAAACGCTTTAATGAGGATAAGGATTTATGAAGTGAAAAACACTGACGAAGCAGGCTGCTCAACCGTGAGCCTTTAGAAGGTATCTATGGTTCATGTAGCCTAATACATTTACAAGAGAGGTGTGCCCTTGGCCTTCGGTGACTGGAATAGACTGCTTTTGTTTTCCCTAATAATTTGGACAAAAACAATTTGGAGAATGTCGGTTTCTGGCTTTCCATAACATTCATTGTTGCACAGTATGAGGTCAGAGCTAACACTTAATAAACATGGATTTTTCCTAAACAGTCGAGGAATACTAAAATTCTAGGTAAGAGACCTAAAGATACAATCCTCGCAATGTGTACCATCTACTTGCCAATGTTCAATTTGCTCAGCTCTTCAATGATTATACTTTGCAAAAGTAAATGAGGGGTGCCTGGGCGGCTCAGTCAGCTTTTGACTTCAGCTCAGGTCATGATCTCACGGCTCGTGAGTTTGAGCCCCACAATCGGGCTGTCTGCTGTCAGCAAAGAGCCCACTTAGGATCCCGTCTCCCTCTCTCTCTCTCTCTCTGCCCCTCCCGCCTCGTGTGTGTGCATGGTCTCTCTCAAAAATAAATAAACACTTAAGAAAAAAAAAAGTAAATGGAAACATTTCACGGATGTTTTTTAAGAAGCCCCCAGGCAGTTCTCTAGAGATGTGCTTGGTTTCATTTTACTGTATACACATTTCTCCTTCATGGTTTTTCCAAGAGAGAAGAAAGGGGAGAGAAAAGGAGTGAAGAGGGGAAGGGCAGGCAGGGGAGAGGAGAAGAGAAAGATTTTCCCTTGAAAATTATTCAGGTATTTTTCCTCCTCGACTTTCTTTACACCCCTCCCAAGGCTTTAAACACAGCTCTTATAAAGTTAAAACTGGTTGTGGCTCTTCTAACTTTTTCAGGTTGCCCAGATTTTCTAAGGACATGAAGGGAAAAAGCAGGCTCATGCTAAGGAGGATGGGAGAAAAAACACTGGGTACCTGAAACAGCTGTGTGACCTCTTATGACGATTTACTGACCTGTCTAGCAAATGATGATCATTTCAGTTGCTTTCAGCCGTCAAACACCAGGAAAAGTATTCTTGAAGTTTCTATAAAGATCGGAATCCAACCCTACCATCCAATACCCCAGCACCCTCGCGGCCATGCCACCCTCTTTCACTAATACATAGGCCTGTCCTAATCACAGCAAGCTCTTCATTATCCAGCATTGTAGGAAAGACTTGGTCATTCAAATGTCATGGTAAATAAGTTAGCATATATGCCAAACATAAGCATGTACATACTCGTTACCAAATTTTTACTAAAAGCAATTTAATCGCTTTTCAGGGATTCAAAGAGTACCCTATGATTTTAGAGTATTTTGGGAGCATTGTTATGAGTTTATGAGTACACTGCCTATGTGAAATGTCTATTGGTAGAATACCTGTTAGAGAAAGCTGTATTTTCTAAGTCTTTAACACCACCAGATGCTGCATTCAATTGAACAAACACAGAGATGCATTATAACTTCTTGCACACATCTTCAAAGGTTATAGAAATTGGAACTAAGCCATTTATTCCAAGTTTCTATCTAGTAACAGATTTTCTTTCTGTTTTTTTTTTAACAGAATTTCCCATAAAAATCCAAATAATCTGGATCTAAAAGGTGTCATTTCTTTTTTTCTTTCTCATTTTGAATGTAAGTTCTATGTTCAACATGGGCCTTGAACTTGTGACCCCAAGGTCAAGAGTTGCATTTTCTACCAACTGGGCCAGCCAGACACCACTGAAACATGTGCCTTTTTCCTTCCTTCCTTCCTTCCTTCCTTCTTTCTTTCTTTCTTTCTTTCTTTCTTTCTTTCTTTCTTTCTATGAGTGGGGGTGGAGATGGGAGGAGTTGAGGGAGAGAGGGAGAGGGACGGGGGGGGGGGAAGAGGGGAAGAGAGAGAGAGAGAGAGAGAGAGAGAGAGAGAGAGAGAGAGAGAATCCTAATTGGCTCCAGGCCTAGTGCAGAGCTCAACACGGGGCTCAATCTCATGATCCTGAGATCATGACCTGAGCTGAAATCAAGAGTCAGATGCTTAACCAACTGAATCATCCAGGGGTCATTTCTTTTCTTTTCTTTTTTTTTTTTTAATATAACTTATTGTCAAGTTGGCTAACATACAGTGGATACAGTGTGCTCTTGGCTCTGGGGGTAGATTCCTGTGATTCATCGTTTACATACGACACCCAGTGCTCATCCCAACAAGTGCCCTCTTCAATGCCCATCACCCATTTTTCCCTCTCCCTGGCACCCCCATCAACTCTCAGTTTGTTTTCTGTATTTAAGAGTCTCCTATGGTTTGCCTCCATCCCTCTCAGTTTGTAACTATTTTCTGAAACGTGTCATTTCTAAGCAAAGGTGGTATTTAACGACAGAAGGGCAAATGAATTTAGCATGGGATCCGTCAAGATTCCACCCATGAGGAAGAAGGCAAACTACCTGGACGGTGGAAGTTCAAAGGCAAAATCTCCTAGATTTTATTCCAAGATCTGGTATTTGAATTCTTAAATATATTATCATTTTTAATTCCAGAGGTCAAGTAATTATAGCAATGACTTGACTTTGTGGGCATGATGGGCACGAGCTTAAATTTCATTTACGAGTTGGCTGTACAAATGATCCAGTCCAGACACTCAATGCAAGAATGTCTTGTTTGATTTCCATGGAAGATGGTCATATAGAGCAATCTTGAAAGACTTCAATACGTGCAATGACTTTAGCAGGCAACTGCCTGTTCTATTACAGGATGGTTCGTATCATCAGAAACTCATTTTGTATCGGGCACAAATCTGCCTTGTACTGTTCACCCACTGGACGTTGGGCCAGTGAGCATAATACAGAATAAGTCCAGAATAAGTAAGACATACCCTTACCCCGGTATGTCTGATGTTCCAAAGTTGCTTAATAAGCATTCATAGGATCAACCCCCACATGGATAAATTAATTTTAAAACAGTGAAAATCTATTTCTTGACCAGAGACAATAGGTGGCTATCAGCAAATTCTGGTTTGGGATCACAAAGGACTAAGAACCCACGACTGCATCAACCAGAACCATCATCATCCTGGGAAGAGAATTCAAAGTATGTATCCTATCAAGGGGGAAAAAGAAGCTTCACATTTTATGCCAGAAATGGTATTCTGATTTTGGAATTTGCTGACATACAGAAAATGGAAATAACCTCATCACATAAGGCAGGGCCCTGGGAGTCATTCTTGTTTCTCCATTCCCTCTTATCCCGAGTCTAATGGGTCACCAAGTCCTGGCACTTGTTACCTCCTCCCCGTCCCTGCTAGCTTAGGTCCAGCCCTTCTTGCTTGTCTCAATTACAGCAATGATGTGCTCCACAGAGTATGGGATTTTTGTCTATTGTGTCCACCACTGTGTCCCCAGCACCTAGAAAACTTGCTGAAGAGTCTCCTACATGGTCTGACTTCTGTCTTTCCACCGCAGGTCTGCCACCTCCCCAGTTTCTTACCTCGCATGAAGCCACCGTCCTGCTTAAAACCCTTCCCATACAACACAGAGTTCCAGCTCCCAAGTGGGAAAAACTCGGCCTTCCAGAGTCTCGCCCTCACTCACCCACCGGTATCATCTCCTGTCACCATGCCACTCGCACCCAAGGCACATTGAACAGCTCACAGTTCCCTGCCTTCTTCTGCTTCTCTGCTCTTATCTCTGTTCTCCCCTCTGCACAAAATGTGTGGTCCCACTTTTGCCCTGGCAAATACCCACCAGACAGTTCAATGTCCAGTTGAAATAGATGTCCTGTGAAAAACAAACTTTTCTTTCCTCTAAGTACTCAGTAGCACTTGGCCCTGGCCTTGGCCTGCAAAATCCTATAATCATCCCTCGCCAGTCTATCTTCCATCAAACTTCCGCGAAGGTCTCCATGTTATTCTTCCTTGGGAGCAGCACACAGCAGGCTCTCAGCAAATGTTTGTTGAAATGAAATGAAAATACAGTGTAACGAAGTATTTTAAGGACTAACAATTACAAAACACTTTCTGCTATGTAGGTGACAAACCCAGCATGTGAGTACTACGACTTTCTCTACAGTTCCGTGGCACTCATTTCCAGATTCTTGAACCTGACTTTTAAAACTCGTTTTGAAAATTAGTACTGTTTCTTCTATCATCCCCAAAGGTATCTGGATATCATTCGGGAATATACATTCTATTATTCAACCCTCATATGCGTGTCAAAATGAAAACCTTTAAAATAATATTTTCCTCTGAGTGAAATTCATTTCACTTTTTAAAAACAGACTGCAGTTTCTTCATTTTCATTTGGATTCACTAATCCCATAGATGCCAAACAACATCTCAAATAGTTCAAGTCTCCATAAAATTCAGAAAAAGCTGGGCTTGGAGAAAACAAATACCCATTTTCCCTACTTAAGGGAGAGGGTTCTGTAGGAAAGTAATACAAAAGCCAGTTCTTTTCAAGAGTAAAGTTGGGTGTTTTTTGTTGTTGCTTTTTTTGGTACTTAAAGTAAGTTTCCTTTTTTTTTTCTTTTTTTTTAGTATTTATTTATTTATTATTTAATTCACATCCAAGTGAGTCAGCATATAGTGCAATAATGATTTCAGGAGTAGAATCCAGTGATTCATCCCCTACATATAACACCCAGTGCTCCTCCCAACGAGTGCCCTACTGGATGCCCATGACCCATCTAACCCACCCCCCACCCAAAACCCCTCCAGCAACCCTCAGTTTGTTCTCTGTATTTAAGAGTCTCTTCTGGTTTGTCCCCCTCACTGTTTTTATATTATTTTTGATTTCCTTCCCTTCAAGAATAAAGTTTTTGTTTTTTTTTGGAAGGATTAATTGGATTCCATAGCACAATGTACAACCTGAGATCGGTTACCAAAAAAAAAAAAAAAAGAAAGAAAAAGGGCTATTTTTACAATGTACATAATATACAAAGAACCACTAAAACTGGCCCAGGAGAAAAACAGAAAACATTCACCCGGAAGATTCCAGTCACTGTCCTGTCTCTCCAGGCCATATTTAAAGTTCACTTACCTTGTTCATTTCAGGGCAGTTCCTAGCCTTAGCCTCTGCTCCAAGATCTCTCCTCCTCAGTACAAACCAGGCATCTCCTGGGAAGTAGCCAGGATTCCCTAGCTCTTCTCTCCCTCCCCAAAGAGCAGGGGGCGGGGGGTGGTTCTCCTGTTAATAGTGCTGCCTTGCTTAACCAGATCTGAGGCTTTTCAGGTCCTAACACCACCTTACTGGTCTACGGCTCTGTTTTCCATTTCATCCTTCAACAAGTTCTGTGGCATACATTTCCATACGACAGTTTTCCCGGGGAAGGACGCCAGACCAGAATCTGGGTTTCGTTTTCTCTTTGCGGTGTTTTACTCCTCCTCCAGCTTATGCTTTTCCGACAGTAAGAACTATTCTTTGGGGTTCTCAGGCTCAACTAGTATTCATAGCTATGTGTGTTTATACACACAAACGCATAACATACACACATGCTCTCCTGGACACAACGGCTGTTCAGGAGTCCCACTGCCTTAGAGACAGGTCACTTGTTCCTTAGTGTTCCTGGGCTATCTCATAAAGCTAGATTAGTTTTTGTTTCTCAAAGGTGTACCTTTAACCGCTTCCCATATAATGAGGAACTGGCTGGCTGATCATTCCCAACCTGCGGGAGGATGTCATCCTTAAACCATCTCCGTGACCTACAGAGGAAGTCACCTGCGGCCAGCCGGGCCGGTAAAAAAAGGGGGAGGGCGCTTTGCGATGGCCGCCCCGCAGCCCTTTCCCACCAGGTCAGGCTCCGCCCAGGCCTGGAAACCCTCCCAGGAGAGGGGACGCCCCACCCCTCGCCACCCACACCCCCACAGGCTCGGGGTCGCAAGGAAGGGGGCCGCGGAAACCGCTTCCAGGGCGGAAACGGGGTCGCCGCCTCGCCGAGCCCCTGCCCGCCCCCTGCCCCCACTCACCCAGCGCCGGCGCTCCGGAGTCTCTCGGGGTCACTCCTTCCTCGGCATCGTGCCCGCAGGGGGAGGGCTCCGGACCCGGATGCAGACGCCGACCGGGGCACCGGCCGGGGGCGGCGGCGGGCGCTCGGGGAGCCTCAGGCCGACTTGCTGCCTCGCGACACCGCCCACCGCCGCTCAGCTGACCGCCGCGCGGGCCTCCGCGCCTCCGCCGGGAATTTCCCGGGCCCCGCCCCCGAATCCCCGCCCCCCGCCGCCGCGCCCCCCCCACAGGCCACGCCCCTCCTCTCCCCTGCGTGCGTCCCCCGTGGGCAGAGTCCGAGCCCAGCAGCTCGCGTAGGTCGAGGCCCCCGCCCCGGGAAATGAGGGTTACCCTCGTCAGTGGACTGCCGTGACCCGCGGCGCTCATTTAAACAAATTAAAGGAAGTGTGTGGGGGCAGTCTTCTGCGCTGGAGTCGCAGGGGCTCGACCGAAAAAGGAGGACGATCCCAGGCATCCTTGGATGGAAGCCTCGATCTCTATTTAAAAGCTTTACATCTAGATATAGTTAAATGAGCATGCTTGACTTTCCCTCCGGCTTTGCCCTTAAAATAGACCTTTAATTAAAGACACAAAGCCTGCAGGGTGCTTCTTGGGCCCTTTGTTCCCAGGGAAGAGGCCAACTGTTGACGCCTGGATGAATCAGGTGTGCCAAGGCAGGTGGGATTACTGGATGACCTGGACTGTTTGGGGAAGTAGAAGTATTGATTTACTGTACCGGAGGAGGGAAGATACCTCCGGATTAGATAGAATTAAAAGGGAGGAAACAAGACGAGGAAGGAGGAAGGACCACAATAATTTGCAACCTAAGCACCGAAAGAAGGGTTGAGCAAGGACGCAGACGCAAGACCCCGAAGGCAGCTGATAGCGAGGTCAAGGCGGTGCAGCCGGTGACCCCGCAACGGGACCCCTATGCAAGACAGCAAATGGGAGAGGGGGAGGAAGGGAAAGGGGAGGGTCTGAGAGCAGGTTTGTGCCAAAGATCAGAAAGGATTTAAAATACCAGACATATACCCTAATCTGTAACTCTTGACCCCAGAAGAAGTCGGAGGTTTTATTCTCTGAACTGCAAAATATCAGGCACTAACCCTAACCCTACCCCCTAACCAAGACAAAAAAAAAAAAAAAAAAAGACTGCATACGGGGGAAGAGCAAGTAGCAATGAAAAGGCTGACGCTGCCCAGCAGGAATACGGCAGCATGTGGTTTTGAGTCCAAACTGCCTACTGGTTGGAAGGAAATGGGGGCGGGGAATCCTAATCCTAACGGGAAAAGGCAGACGCGCCCTCTCCTGGCATCTCGGAAGAATTCTGTTTCACTTTCTAGACCGCCAGCTCGTCAGGCTCCGCCTGCCGGATCTTTGACATCAATCACCCTTGAGTTAACCTCCAGAACTGGGCAGAGGGGTAGCGTGTCAGTACCCGCCCCCACACGCAATTCCCGAGTGTCCCTCCTGCGTCTGTTAGGGGTGCCTGGGGTGAGTCACACTCCCATTGGGTTTCTTTCTACTATTTTAAACCATATTACGGTGAGATAAAAGTTGTATTCGAGAATTTGGGGGCGGGGAGGTGCGGGAGGAAAGTCGTACACAGGCTGCACTCGGCCGGGGAGTAGGAAGGTTAGAGTTGAGTTTCTGGTAGAGAAAGTGGTCGAGGTGGTTTTCTCAGCAATGAAGAAAGGGGCCTTTGAAGCATTGAGCACCCCTGCTACTTCTTAGCTGTGTGACCTTGGACAAGTTACTTCATCTTGCTGTGCCACATTCTCTTTATCTGTAAAATCCAGAAAGTTCTGAGGAGCAAAAGCCTTTCAGTTTGCAGGAGATGCGCGTTCACACCACCTTCTCTTCCTCCTCCTCCGCCTCCTCCTCCCCTTCCTCCTTCTCCTCCTCCTTCTTCATGTTTATTTAATTTTGAGAGAGAGAGAGACAGAGAGAGACAGAGAGAGAACACAAGGGGAGGAGGGGCAGAGAGAGGAAGAGGGAAAATCCCAAGCAAGCTCCACGCTGCCAGTGCAGAGCCAGATGCTGGGCTAGAACTCACAAACTGTGAGGTCATCACCTGAGTTGAAATCAAGAGTTGTACACTTAACCGACTGAGCCACCCAGGCGCCCTGCTTCAGACCTTCTTGGGGAGTTATGTTGCAGAAATTACACACTTTGTAATACATTACTGTATCATCTTTCTGAAATCCAAAAATCTCTCAATTCTGAAACCGGGGCTTGCTCCAGAGGCTTTGAATAAGGACTTTGGATCTACAGCGACGACTGCCTAAGGCCGTTGTGAGGATTAAAAGCTAAAACGTGTGAAACTAACCCTGGTGCACAATGCCAGCTGCTGTTACGTTGCTGGTGTTGCTGGTGTTAGAGCCCTCTCCGTTTCTGAGCCCGAGTCCAGGGTGGTGCTTCCTTCCTCTCACCCTTCCTTGAGTAGATAGAATCTAAGTGTAGATAAGAAGACTAAAATTATAACACGCTTTTAGCTGTTCACTGATGTGGTCTTGTGGTAGCTGAGCACAAAGCACTGGGGCAGGATATTTAGTGAGATATTCATTTGTTTCAGGCTTTCTGTGTTCCCCCCACCCCCCACCCCCGCCCCCGCTCTGTTTGTAGAAGGCAGCTCATCCCTTTGTGGTTCCTGGTTCCTACCTCCAGGACATTTGCAGGATTCTTGGATAAACAGCCTTTCTTCTTGTCTTTTGAGAAAGCCCAATGTCAGTAAATACATGATCTACCCCAGGTGTCCTGGAGGGGAGGGGAGAGAGGCCAGGTGGTGTGTGTTAAAGCAAAATGAACAAAACTTTTAGTTTCTGATGAAGAAGAAGAAGAAGAGGGAGGAGGAGGAGGAGGAGAAGAAGGAGAAGAAGAAGAAGAATAAGAAGAGGGGTGCCTGGGTGGCCCAGTTGGTTAAGCATCTGACTGAGCCAGCTCATGATCTCACAGTTGTGAGATCGAGTCCCACATTGGGCTCTGTACTGACAGTGCGGAGCCTGCTTGGGAGTCTCTCTCTCTCTCTGCCCCTCCCCCCTCAAAATAAATACATAAAAAATAGTTTTTTAAAAAAAGGAAAAGAGTTTTATGTGAGCGCAAGTGAGGACAGCTGCTCTGGATAAATAGTCCTCACAAAGAGGAGAGTGCTCTGGAGAAAGAATGAGAATGTTTGATGCAGGGTTATATATGTTGTTTACATCAAGGGTTACAATTCACCATGACATAAGACATTTCAGAAAATTACAAACTTTATCTTATGTTTTAGTATGTACGAGGTTGCGGGCATCAGAGGCATGGGAACTCAGGGGGATTCTTATTCTTATCTCTAGAAATGTTTCTTTTAGGTTATTTACTAATGAAGCAGACGCATAGTGTGTGATCGCAGCAGAAATAGTGCCCCTGTTTTGAAGTTTGGTTAAATCATTCTCACTTTGGTGAAAGTTAAAAACAGGAAGGCAAACCATAAGAGACTCTTAACTACAGAGAACAAACTGAGGGCTGCTGGAGGGGAGGTGGGTGGGGGATGGGCTAAATGGGTGATGGGCATTAAGGAGGGCACTTGTCGGGATAAGCACTGGGTTATATGCAAGTGAGGAATCACTGAATTCTACTCCTGAAACCATTATTACACTATATGTTAACTAACTTGAATATAAATAAATTAACAAGAAAAATATAACTTCCCTGAGAGCCCAGGAGCAGAGCCCACAGCATGAAGAGTTGAAATTTTCTTTATCAGGTGGGAGGCTTTCACAGCAGTTGGACCAAAGTGTGACTCCCCCAAAGTGGAAGAAGTGTAGAGGTTGGTGGTCTCAGGGGCATCAGGCTCAAGCCTCAGACCCTTTGCCTGTTGATGATACTGTCATTGAACATCCCGAATACGGAGAAGTTATTCTGCTTTAAGGTGACGAAAGAAAAAGCATTTGTCAGTTTCTCTTGGAGGCTGGCGGTGTCACAGAGAAACAGCTTAAAGTTCACTGATTCTAAAGTTAAGAATTTCTTGAATAATTTTGTTCTCTGAACCCAGTTTCGCTGCCTTGTGAAATGATTCTCTGCAGTAAACAAACTTTTCATTTATTTCATCATGAAAACTTCCATTCACATCTGCGTGCTTATGGGAAACATAGGGTAGGTGGGCTAGTAACATGTAAGAAAATTGCAGTAAGATAGTAAACAAAACCCTCCACCATCTTAATGTGTTTCCAGTGGAAAGTATTTTGAGTGTTTATTTCTTTAATTTTCAGTTTATTATTGTTCACTTGATGAAATGTTTTTGTGCTAAACCATGGATGTTGCAGCTTAACAAAAAAGAAAAATCTAAGAAAAAAAACCCCCAAGTATACTATAGATGTGCCTGTACTATGATTCCATCTATATGAAACGTCCAGAATGCAGAAAGCAGGCCTGTGGTTGCCTGGGGTTGGGAATGGCCCTTTTGGCTGCCAGTAAGTTCAAAGGCAATGGCAACTTTGACTGCCAGTAAGTTCAAAGGGATTTTGGGGGGTGATGAAAATATTCTAAAACTGGATGGTAACGATTATCACACACTCTATTGGCATAATTAAAATCATTTTTTAATAATTTTTTAACGTTTATTTATTTTTGAGAGAGAAAAACAGAGCACAAGCAGGAGAGGGGCAGAGAGAGGGGGAGACACAGAATCCGAAGCAGGCTCCAGGCTCTGAGCTGTCAGCACAGAGCCCCATGTAGGGCTCGAACCCACAAACCGTGTGAGATCATGACCTGAGCTGAAGTTGGACGCTTAACCAACTGAGCCACCCAGGCACCCAGCATAATTAAAATCACTGAACTTCCAATGGGTGAATTTTATAGCGTGTAAATTATACCTCAGTAGGGCTGCAAAGCAACACCAGAAAGCACACTGGAGCCTGAAATAAATAAGCATGATGTCTGATAAAAGGGTTACACCCCTTCCTCTGCTGGGCCTGCGGTGTAGTGACCGTGGCAGTCAACTACTCCGTAGCTGAGCCGGATCTGGGCTTTGTTTAAACTCCAATTAGATTCGGCTCACCATTGGCTCCAAATATTCCGAGGATGGCTTCCTCAGTGAAGTTCAACAGCATGACCACGTGACCCAGCAATTTAAGGCCTGGAAACACCCCAAAGCATTGCAGACAGGGGCTCAAGCAAAGGGCATGTATTTCCTCTTACAGATATCTGCCAGTGCAGCACCTGCCAGTGGGAGTGAGGTGGGTAGTCGAGGCTTCCATCAGAATGAGGCTCTGGAATCAGAGTCTAACCTGCCACCGGGTTGTGAGCCAAGTACCCCGCATGCCAGGAGCCGTGGCTTTGCTTTAGGAAAAGCCAGAGCACAGCGTGTGTGGTCTGTTTTTAATTCCCCTCCTTTGTCCCATGTCTCTAAATCTTGAAACTGCAGACTTTGGGAAGGAGTCATTGTTTATGTTTTAGGTGCTCATCGGCCCTCTGTGAGTATTTAATAAGAATACCATAGTAACACTACTACTTATTAATTACTTCCTGTTCCAATCCGTTATGTCTACACAGAAGCCATCTTAGACCCTGTCACCGTTTCTATCAAGATTAAACATTAAGAGCACAGATTAAACATTAAGTTCTTATTTCATGTTTTGCTTTAGAACTGTTAAGAATTCCCGGAATAAAATTTTCTATGAAAGTACTTATTAGAGCCAGTGATTTGGGAACAATAAGACACCACAGCTCTTTGTCAGGGTCTGAAGAGCACTGCCATTGTCTTAGTTGTGTGTGTGAAGGAGGGAGAAATGGCCTGGGGGTCTCATTTTCTAGTAGTTTCTTGCTTCTGATGAAGCCCATATGATTTTGTCTTTTTTCCTTCTCACTTTTTGTTTTCCAAAGTGAAATTTCTCACTTCTCAGATGTGCATGATGGAGAAGGGGACACAGCCCTAGGCAACAGGCTACCTAGGCCTGACCTGAGATCACATGAAGTGAGGTAGAGAGGCCGGGACAGGTGATCTCTTAGCTTCTTCCTTCCACTGAAATGTGGCATTCTTTCTGGTTCATTATATTTGGCATTCTAGCTTAGTAGATGCCAAAACAACTTAATTTCAGTTTAGACTTCTTTCTATTTACTTATCTATTTATTTATTTAAAATTTATTTTTTAAATTTACATCCAAGTTAGCATATAGTGCAACAACGATTTCAGGGGTAGATTCCCTAATGCCCCTTACCCATTTAGCCCATCTCCCCTCCCACAACCCCTCCAGTAACTGTTCTCCATATTTAAGAGTCTCTTATGTATTATCCTCCTCCCTATTTTTATATTATCTTTGCTTCCCTCCCCTTATGTTCATCTGTTTTGTATCTTAAGTTCCTCGTATGAGTGAAGTCATAAGATATTTGTCTTTCTCTGATTGACTAATTTTACTTAGCATAATACCCTCCAGTTCCATCCATGTAGTTGCAAATGGCAAGATTTCATTGTTTTTGATTGCCGAGTAATACTCCATTGTATGTATATACCACATCTTCTTTATCCATTCATCCATCGATGGACATTTGGGCTCTTTCCATACTTTGGCTATTGTCGATAGTGCTGCTATAAACATGGGGGTACATGTGCCCCTTTGAAACAGCACACCTGTATCCCTTGGATAAATACCTCGTAGTGCAAATGCTGGGTTGTAGGGTAGTTCTATTTTTAATTTTTTGATAGACTACTTTCTTCTGTTGATCACAGTTCTCTAGAGAAACAGAACCAATTGGATATATGTGTGTATGAGTTTATACAATTTTATTTTGATTTTGTAATGTGAATTATAGATGTAATAATATATTCATTATAAGGAAAATTGGCTCATGCACTTATAGAGCCTGATAAGTTTCTAGATCTGCAGTTGGCAAGCTGAGATCCAGGAGAGTTGATGGTGTAGTTCCAGTCCAAAAGCTGGCAGGCTTGAGATCCATGAAGTTGTTGTTTCAGTTTGAGCCTGAAGGCAGGAAAAAAACGATGTCTCAGCTCAAGGCAGTCAAGAAGGAAGAATTCCTTCTTATTCGGGTGAAGGTCAGTCTTCAGTTCTATTCAGACCTTCAACTGACTGGATGAGACCCACCCACACTAAGGAGGGCAATCTGTTTTATTCTGCCTTATCAATTCAAATAAACTCATCCCCAAATTCCCTTATGGAGATACCCAACATAGTGTTTTTCCAAATATCTGGGTACCCCATGGCCCAGTAAAGTTGACACATAAATTAACTGTCTTATTTCTATAGAGGCTGGTTTAATGCTTGGCTAGTTAAGTGATCATAAATGATTTTGCAGTTGAAAAAGTCACAAGTCCCCTGTTTTCATGAGAAAGTACATTCATGCATGGCTTTCAACTAGATAATGATAAACCTGGTTACAAAACCTTAGCTGGATTGCCCATGACCTTTTGTACCCACAAAACCTCAGCATTGCCCTCACCAGACTACATTAACCCTTTTCTGGTTTTGTGGCTGGAGGTCCTGATCCCCTTGTCATAGACCAGTAGACAGTTACTAAGTTTATAGATATGATGTCCTGCTGAGCAGTAAATCAGCTTTCTCTGAGGTTGGTCTCCTCAGGTCTTCACAGCTGGATGCCAGGAGCCCAGTTCTTTCTTTCCTAAGGTCCATGGGTCAATTCTCCACCTAACAGAGCTTTAAATTTCACCACCAGTTACTCCATTGATATTTCTGACCTCATTCATTCCTCTCACCGGTTCCATTGGAAACTCAGGGGGCAGGAAATGACTTTGATTACACAGGGAGTCATTCCACTGTGGAAGTCACATAAAGCAATTCACGTAAAGCAGTTCTCACCAAGTTAATATGACCTGACCCCAGGAAGATGGGAAAAAGTCCCAGCCAAAATCTACTTCTTGCAGATCAAATACCTTGATCAAATACCTTGTTTGTCCCACCCTCACTGTCTGTGCCACCAGCCTTTCCCCCTGGAAGCCTGTGTGACAGCAGTGACTTCTTGGTGTGCTTTCAGTGTAGGTTGTGACCTTTACAGAGCCTTTTGCATTTAAGATCATTTCTAACGTGGTAATAAAAATTTTGTCTATTAGAGGAATTTCAGGGATCCACTGGCAGGGAGGACTTTTTTTAAGGTTGGGCCCTTCCCAGTAAGCCTGAAATTGGACATATAGGGGACCTCAATCTCAGCTACAAAAAAGTCATATATGTGACTCATAAAATGGGGGACACATTTGGGAGCTTTTATACGTGAAGTGGACAGAATTTCAGGATGGTGAGATGTGACTGTGGTAAGAAGAGAGTAGTTAAAACAATAAAGAATTTCTGCCTTGGGTGGGGGGCACCTGGGTGGCTCAGTCAGTTAAGCGTCCAACTCTTGGTTTCATCTCAGGTCATGGTCTCACAGTTTGTGAGATCGAGCCCCATGTTGGGCTCTCCACTGGTGGCACAGCCTACTTGGGATTCTCTCTCTTTCTCTGCCCCTTCCCCACTCTCTCTCTCTCTCTCTTGAAATAAATAATAATAAAAATGGAATCTCTGCCCTGGGTGATTGGATAGATGGTGGAATCATTAGCTGAGATGGGAAACACAGATGGGCAGCACTGGTGGGAAGATGGTTAGTCCTGTCTGAGGAATTTGAAAAATGTGTGGGGCAGGTGAGTCAAGTACCTATAGGTAGGTGTGGGAAGTCCCTGTGGTTCAGGGAGTGAACATTTGGGAAAATGAACCTCAGGAGAGAGATTAGTGTCCAAAGCCGCAGAGCCATCCAAAGAATGGGAGCCGAGAAGTAAGTTTGAAATTTGGAGACTTTAGCCAATCTATTCCCATTGACTTCAAAAGAATAAAGCAATAATACTCAACTGTTGGGATGTGTTCTTTATTTGATTAAACATCAGATTAAAAGCCAAATCATAAACTCATTATGTAAAAATGACTCTCTACAGATTTGGCCATTAGATGTAAGCTGCATGATACAGTTTATATGGTCAGCTATGTATTTCTTGGACCTTAATCAGACCCTGGAGAATTTGAAGAGAGCATTTGTTCTAAACCTAATTCTACACGTATCTCAATGCTTAGTTAATAAAGAAATGCTTTCTTCCTTCCCATTCCTGTCTCCTTGATGCTGCTTGATGCCTCATTGGCTTCCTTTGCCTAATTTTTTGGAGACAAGAGCAGGTAGATGTGAGACAACGTGTCTCTTTATTCACTTGGTGGCTTTGGTTATTTCTCGAATGTCACCTCTGGGAGATCTGCAGCTTGGTTTCCATCCTTGGTGCTCATTTTACCTTTCAAGATCAAGAACTCATTTCTCAATACGATTCATTCTACTTAGTGGCTCGTGCTAATTACAGTAGAGATTGCTTGCTTCCACTGCATTTTAGAGGATGTCATCTTATCATGTTCCTCTCTTGTGTTTGTAAACACTGGCTTGCTCATTTCATATTTCCCCTTCGTTTATTCCAAGATTGATATCTCCGCCGCGGAATTGGAATCCTTCTATCTTTGGAACAGCATGCAAATCCTTTCTATCCTTCCCAACGCTGTTTCTAAACTGTTGAATCTTTTTATGATAATTAAGAACCAGTTTTAAAAAAGCCAGTGAAAATGACTAAATCATGATTAAGACTGCCCAACCTTTCTGGATATATAAATTCACTGCAGTTTAGTCTTGCCAGGCTGTGGGTGAGGCTGCCGTGCACAGTTGTGCAGGCTACTCGTGGCACCGGGGTGTTTGGCCACAGGGACGAATGCAGGCTGCAGGCACCCAGCACTGTCCTCACCAAGCCACCCACCTTGGTGTGTGGCTGCATCTCCTCAGGGAATCAATTCCTTTTTCTATTTTTTGAAAATGATTGTTTGTTGGGGCCCCTGGGTGGCTCAGTCGGTTAAGCATCCGTCTCAGGTCATGATCTCATGGTTCATGGGTTTGGGCCCCACATCGGGCTCTGTGCTGACAGCTCAGAGCCGGGAGCCTGCTTCGGATTCTGTTTCACTCTCTCTCTGCCCCTCCCCCACTAACATTTATTTATTTATTTTGAGAGAGAGAGAGAGAGAGAGAGAGAGAGAGCGCGAGCAGGGGTGAGGCAGAGAGAAAGGGAGAGAGACACTCCCAAGCAGGCTCCACGCTGTCAGCACAGACCCCGATGGGGGCTTGATCTCAGGAACCACAAGGTCATGACCTGAGCCGAAAACAAGAGTCAGACACTTAACCGATGGAGCCATCCAGGCGCCCCTCCTTTTTCTAATTTATACAAAGGCACTGCATTGATCCGTGGAGTCCTGAATTTGATCATTTTAGGTAGCTCCTCAGCCTATGATACTATCACCAAAGACAGGAAGCAGAACAGACCTTGTCTTAGTGCGAGCACACCCAGAAAGTCTGGAAGAACATAAATCTGACCTTCTGCTTCCACCTATATGTTCCAGCTCCTACAGAGCCCACAAGGGGGTGTGGCCACGGGTGCTCCGCTATGTGACTGGCTCCCTGCTCCTCTTCTCCACTGGTGCCAGACCATACTTGCTCCAACATGGCCATCTAAGGAGGTAAGCCCCTTCCCATTCAGACTTCCTGTTCCCCCTCTCATCACACATAACCCTTCTGTGCTTTTCTCTCACCGCCCCGTCTGCCATCTGGTCTTGTCACTGAGTGCCCTGTTGTTGATTCCTCATGGGCAGAAATGCAGGGCTGAGCACAGAGAAGGGACAGGGACAGCATATCCCAATTGCCTTTTATGCTCTCCCCTATACCAGAGAGGCTAGAAGTCTGGGAACTCTATTTCTTTTTTTGAAGTTTCTTTATTTTGAGAGAGAGAGCGTATGAGCAGGGGAGGGGCAGAGAGAGAGGGAGAGAGAGAATCCCAAGCAGGCTCTGTGCTGACAGCACAGAGTCTGATGTGGGGCTTGATCCCATGAACTGTAAGATCATGGCCTGAGCTGAAACCAAGAGTCAGATTTTTTTTTTTAATTTATTTATTGTTTAATTTACATCTAAGTTAGTTAGCATATGGTGCAACAATGGTTTCAGGGGTAGATTCCATTTAGACTATCCTCCCTCCCACAACCCCTACAGCACCCCTTTGTTTGTTCTTGAAGACTCTTTTACATTTTGTTCCCCTCCTTATTTTTATATTATTTTTGTTTCCTTCCTCTTATGCTCATCTGTTTTGTATCTTAAAGTCCGCATATGAGTGAAGTCATACTATATTTGTCTTTCTCTGACTGACTAATTTCGCTTAGCATAATACCCTCCGGTTCCATCCAGGTAGTTGCAAATGGCAAGATTTCATTCTTTTTGATTGTCGGGTAATACTCCATTGTATATATATACCACATCTTCTTTATCCGTTCATCTGTCAATGGACATTTGGGCTCTTTCCATAGTTTGGCTATTGTTGATCGTGCTGCTATAAACATTGAGGTGCATGTGTCCCTTCAAAACAGCATCCCTGTATTCCTTGGATAAATACCTAGTAGTGCAATTGCTGGGGCATAGGGTAGTTTTATTTTTCATTTTTTGAGGAACCTCCATACTTTTTTCCAGAGTGGCTACACCAGTTTGCATTCTCACCAGCAGTGCAAAAGAGATCCTCTTTCTCCGCATCCTCGCCAACATCTGTTGTTGCCTGAGTTGTTAATGTGAGCCATTCTGGCGGGTGTGAGGTGGTATCTCATTGTGGTTTTGATTTGTATTTCCTAGATGATGAGTGATGTAGAGCATTTTTTCATGTGTCTGTTGGCCATCTGGATGTCTTCTTTGGAGAAGTGTCTATTCATGTCTTTTGCCCATTTCTTCACTGGATTATTTGTTTTTTGGGTGTTGAGTTTGAGAAGTTCTTTATAGATTTTGGATACTAACCCTTTATCTGATACATCATTTGCAAATATCTCCTCCCATTCCATCGGTCGCCTTTTAGTTTTGTGGATTGTTTCCTTTGCTGTGCAGAAGCTTTTTATTTTGATGAGGTCCCAATAGTTTATTTTTGCTTTTGTTTCCCTTGCCACTGGAGATGTGTTGAGTAAGAAGTTGCTGTGGCCGAGGTCAAAGAGGTTTTTGCCTGCTTTCTTCTCTAGGATTTTGATGGCTTCCTGTCTTACATTGAGGTCTTTCATCCATTTTGAGTTTATTTTTGTGTATGGTGTGAGAAAGTGGCCCAGGTTCATTTTTCTGCATGTTGCCGTCCAGTTTTCCCAGCACCGCTTGCTGAAGAGACTGTCTTTATTCCATTAGATGTTCTTTCCTGCTTTGTCCAAGATGAGTTGGCCATACATTTATGGGTCCATTTCTGGGTTCTCTATTCTGTTCCATTGATCTGAGTGTCTGTTCTTGTGCCAGTACCATACTATCTTGATGATTACAGCTTTGTGTAATACGTCTTGATGTCTGGGAGTGTGATGCCTCCAGTTTTGGTTTTCTTTTTCAAGATTACTTTGGCTATTCAGGGTCTTCTCTGGTTCCATACAAATTTTAGGATTTTTTGTATTAGCTCTGAAGAATGCTGGCATTATTTCACTAGGTATTGCATTGACTATGTAGATTGCTTTGGGTAGTATCGACATTTTAACAATGTTTGTTCTTCCAATCCAGGAGCATGGAATAATTTTTTGTGTCTTCTTCAATTTCTTTCACAGCTTTGTATGGTTTTCAGTGTATAGATTTTTCACCTCTTTGGTTATGTTTATTCCTAGGTATTTTATGGTTTTGGGTGCAATTGTAAATGGGATCGATTCCTTGCTTCCTCTTTCTGTTGCTTCATTATTGGTGTATAGGAATGCAAACGATTTGTGTGCATTGATTTTATATCCTGCAACTTTGCTGAATTCATGGATCAGTTTTTAACAGTTTTTTTTTTGGTGGAGTCTTTTGAGTTTTCCATATTGAGTATCATGTCATCTGTGAAGAATGAAAGTTTGACTTCCTCCTGGCCGATTTGGATGCCTTTTATTCCTTTGTGTTGTCTGACTTCCAAGGCTAAGACTTCCAGTACTATGTTGAATAACAGTGGTGAGAGTGGACATCCCTGTTGTGTTCCTGACCTTTGGGGGAAAGCTCTGTTTTTCCCCATTGTGGATGTATAAGCAGTGGGCCTTTCATATACAGCTTTTATGATCTTGAGGTATGGTCCTTCTATCCCTACTTTCTTGAGGGTTTTTACCAAGAAAGATGCTGTATTTTGTTAAATGCTTTCTCTGCATCTATTGAGAGGATCATGTGGTTCTTTTCCTTTCTTTCATTCGTGTGATGAATCACATTGATTGTTTTGCAGATATTGAATCGGCCCTGCATCCCAGGTATAATTCCACTTGGTCATGGTGAATAATTCTTTTAATGTATTGTTAGATCTGGTTGGTTAGTAACTTACTGAGAATTTTGCATCCATGTTCATTAGGGAAATTGGTCTATAGTTCTCCTTTTTAGTGGGGTCTTTGTCTGGTTTTAGAATCAAGTTAATCCTGGCTTCATAGAGTTTGGAAGTTTTCCTTCCATTTCTATATTTTGGATTTCTTTACTGGTAATGGGACTGTTCAAATTCTCTATTTCTTCCTGTTTGAGTTTTGGTAGTTTATATGTTTCTAGGAATTTGTCCATTTCTTCCAGATTTCCCATTTTATTGGTGTATAATTGCTCATAATATTCTCTTATTATTGTTTGTATTTCTGTAGTGTTGGTTGTGATCTCTCCTCCTTCATGCTTGATTCTATTTATTTGGGTCCTTTCCTTTTTCCTTTTGGTCAAACTCACTAGGGGTTTATCAATTTTGGTAATTCTTTCAAAGAACCAGCTCCTGGTTTCATTGATCTGTTCTACTGTTTTTCGGTTTCGATAGCATTGATTTCTGCTCTGATCTGTATTATTTCCTGTCTTCTGCTGTTTTTGGGTTTTATTTGTTGTTCTTTTTCCAGCTCTTTGAGGTATAAGGTTAGGTTGTGTATCTGAGACCTTTCTTCCTTCTATAGGAAGGCCTGGATTGCTATATACTTCCCTCTTATGACCACCTTTGCTGTGTGCCAGAGGTTTTGGGTTGTGGTGTTATCATTTTCATTGGCTTTCATGTACTTTTTAATTTCCTCTTTAACTTCTTGGTTAGAAATTCATTCATTCTTTAGTTTCCGAGTATTTGTTATCTTTCCAAGTTTTTTCTTGTAGTTGATTTCAAGTTTCATAGTGTTGTGGTCTGAAAATATGCACAGTATGATCTCGATCTTTATTTACTTGTTGAGGGCTGATTTGTGTCCCAGTATGTGATCTAGTCTGGAGAATGTTCCATGTGCACTCGAGAAGAATGTGTATTCTGCTGCTTTAGGATAAAATGTTGTGAATATGTATGTTAAGTCCATCCGGTCCAGTGTGTCATTCAAAGCCATAGTTTCCTTGTTGATTTTCTGTTTAAATGATCAGTCCATTGTTGTAAGTGGGGTGTTGATGTCCCCTGTTGTTATGGTATCATTATCAATGAGTTTCTTTATGTTTGTGATAATTGATTTATATGTTTGGGTGCTTCCATATTTGGCACATAAATGTTTACAGTTGTTAGGTCTTCTTGGTGGATAGACCGCTTAATTATGATATAATGCCCTCCTTCATCTCTTGTTACAGTCTTTATTTTAAAATTTAGATTGTCTGATATAAGTATGGCTACTAAGGCTTTCTTTTGGTGACCATTAGCATGATAGATGGTTCTCCATCCCCTTATTTTCAATCTGAAGGTGTCTTTAGGTCTAAAATGGGTCTCTTGTAAACAGCATACAGATGGATCTTGTTTTCTTATCCATTCTGTTACCCTATGTCTTTTGATTGGAGCATTTAGACCATTGACATTTAGAGTGAGTACTGAAAGATACAAATTTATTGCCATTATGTTGCCTGTACAGTCAGTTTCTGGCAGTGTTCTCTGGCCCTTTCTAGTCTTTTTGTTGCTTTTGGTCTTTTTGTTTTTGTTTTTGTTTTTTTTTTCATCTTTTCTCCCCTCAGAGAGTCCTCCTTAAAATTTCTTGCAGGGCTGGTTTAGTGGTCACAAACTCATTTAATTTTTGTTTGTCTGGGAAACTTTGAATCTCTCCTTCTATTTTGAATGACAGCCTTGCTGGATAAAGAATTCTTGGCTGCATATTTTTCCAATTCAGCACACTGAATATATCCTGTCACTCCTTTCTGGCCTATCAAGTTTCTGTGGATAGGTCTGCTGTGAATGTGATCTGTCTTCCCTTGTAGGTTAAGGACTTTTTTTCCCTTGCTGCTTTCATGATTCTTTCCTTGCCTGAGTATTTTGTGAATTTGACTATGACATGCCTTGTTGATGGTCAGTTTTTGTTGAATCTAATGGGAGTCCTGTGTGCTTCCTGGATTTTGATGTCTGTGTCTTTCCCCAGGTTAGGAAAGTTTTCTACTATGATTTGCTCACATAACCCTTCTATGCCGTTTTCACTCTCTTCATCTTCTGGGACCCCTTTGATTCTGATGTTGTTCCTTTTTAATGAGTCACTGATTTCTCTAATTCTTAAATCGTGCTCTTTTGCCTTAGTCTCCCTCTTTTTTTCTGCTTCATTATTCTCCATAAGTTTGTCCTTTATGTCGCTGATTCTTTGCTCTGCCCCATCCGTCCTTGCCACCGTGGCACACATTCAAGATTGCAGCTCAGTTATAGCATTTTTTTATTTTATCCTGACTAGCTTTTACTTCCTTTATCTTCCTAGAAAGGGATTCTAATCTGTTTTCAACCCCAGCTAGTATTCTTATTATTGTGATACTAAACTCTAGTTCAGACATCTTGCTTGTATCTGTGTTGATGAAGTCCCTGGCTGTCATTTCTTCCTGTTCTTTCTTTTGGGGTAAATTTCTCATTTCAGCATTTTGAAGGAAGAAAAGGAATTAATAAAGTAAAAAAAAATTAAAAATTAAAAACAACACAAAGAAATCAAATAAAGGATGCTAGATCCTAGGTGTGTTTTGATCTGGTTGTTGAAAGAAGCTTGATAGATTAGACAAAAAAGGGAAAGATAAGAAAAAAAAGAAGGAAAAAAAATGTTTGAAAATTTGAAAAATGAATACAATAAAATAGAATAAAATGAAATGATGAAAGTAAAATAGAATTTTAAAAATTTACAAAAAAGTATAAAATATAGTAGAAAAAATTAAGGAAAAATCTTTTTAATAAAAATGGAAAATAAAATAAATTTTTTCTCTTTCTGTATTCAAGAATAAGAAAAGAAAGAGAAAAAAATTGAATAAAAAGACAAGCAAACAGAATGAGATATGATTGAAATTAAATCTGTTTCCCCTAGAAGTCAAACTGTGAAGCACTTTATAGTCTGTAAACTAAGCAAGTGGAGAGACTTGTGTTTGTCAAGAGTGCTGTTGGCCCAGTTGGTCAGGGTTTAGTGTAACGGCTCCGTTCTCCACTAGATGGTGCTGCTCAGCTTACTGGGATGGATTGCTGTAGCGCTTATAGGCGTGTATGCGTGAGAGGGGTGAAAATGGTGTTACCCAGCTACCCAGTCTCTAGTATCAGAACTCTGTGCTCTCCCTGACTGGCAGTCGAGCACCCCTCCTTTGTCTCCGGCTTCCATCTACTCCCTCCTTCTACACTGGCCATGACCATGCCATCAGGCTACCAGGCAGCACCTCCCTCCTGAGTTTTATCTCAGATGTGGCTGTGTTTCCTGACCCCTCACTTCTGAGGGACTGTGGCTTTGACCTGCTTAGACTGTCTTGGGGAGGGTGTCACTCAGCAATGGCTGGGTGCCCACCCACCCCAGGAACATTTGGGAGACCGTGCTGCTGCCAATGCCCAGAGACTGCGGCTGGGTGCCAGCCCGCCCCAGAAAAGGTTCACGCGATTGTGTAGCAGCAGAGTTTCAGAGTTTATGGAAAATTACAACACACATCTGGTACCAGGCTTCCCCCTTAATGTCCTTGTTCCAGCACCAGCGAATGTGGTTGTTCTCCAGGGTCCACTGGGACCTTTGCTTGTGAGGTGGCCGCACAGCCTCTACCAAATGTCCTCCCAACAGGGGAACCACCTCTCCCTGGGTGGTCCAAGGACTGCCCGGACTTCACTCTGTTCCTGGGGATTTTCCCTTCCCACCAGAGCACCGCCAGGTATTGAGCTGCGGAGTTTCAGACTCTGCGCTCCCCCTGTTTATAGAGTCTTAATGGAATTTAAATCCTCTCCTTTCTCCTTTCTCCCTTTTCTTGTTCAGTCCCTGTGGCTGTTTCCACTTTTCCACTTTCTCTCCAGCTGATTTTGGGGGGGGGTGCTTTTCCCATATTCTCCAAACCACCCCCCCACCCCCGCCATCTCTGTCCTCTCTCCACAAGCAAAAACAGCTCCCTGCCTTCCACAGCTTCTCTCTCCTCCAGTTCACCTCTCTGCGCTGTGTACCTGCCGAGGTCTGTGGTTCAGGTTGTGCAGATTGTTGTGTTAATCCTCAAATCAATTTTCTAGGTGTGCAAGATGGTTATGTGTTGATCTGGCTGCATTTCAGGGACAAGAGATGCAAAAAAAAAAAAAAACCTTCCATGCTGTTCTGCCATCTTGACCCCTCAAGAGTCGGATTCTTGACTGACTGAGCCACCCAGGCGCCCCTGGGAACTCTGAGACTCTCTTGCCATTAGGCTTAGGACAGGACTTCGAAGGTACATCTGTGCCAGACTGGGAGAATTGTGGCCACACAGTGTGTGGGCTTCAACACATGGATTTGCAGCCCCTTTCATATTTCTCTGATGGCTCTCAGTCCCCAGGTTGTGGACATGTGGCCACTGACAGTCCTTTTCTGCATTTTGCTGACTTCTGGGTGGGACCTTCAACTTCCTGACTTCTGGACCATAGCTCTGGGGACAAACCTGGAAATTAGGGGTGAAACCCCTGATACCCTTGTAGGTGCCTTTGTAGGGAATTAGAGTTTTATCCGTAACTCCCCAAATATTAACAACAACTGCCCTGGGGTGCCTGGGTAGCTCAGATGGTTAGGCCTCTGATTCTTGGTTTCAGCTCAGATCATGATCTCACAGTTTGTGGGATTGAGCCCCACATTGAGCTCCACACTGACGGCACAGAGCCTGCTGGGGATTCTCTCTCTCCCTCTCTCTCTGCCTTTCCCCTGCTCACTGTCTCTGTCTCTCAAAATAAATAAATAAACTTAAAAAAAAAAGAACAACTGCCTCACATTTAAATATCGATAAGACTGGCTTGAAATCATTATGCCATCTTTGGAAATATCTGGAAAGAATGATTACCCATGTATTTTGCATTTACACCTTATAAGTTTGGGGCTTCCTTTCATTGGTCATTGATATAGGATGGATTTACCAAGCAAAAGCTGCCTGATTATAAACACCTTGAGGGACTAAGATTGTTCTGTTTATCCTATTGGCCATCTTTTCCTTTCTTGGGCCTTCCTCCCTTGGCCTAGAAACATAAGGTAGTCCCTACCATTCTAAAAATAACTCCATCACTAAGTAAGCAAGGCCTCTCTTAGTTCTGCTTTTCTCTTTACAACCATCAACCACCTTTTCTAATTAATTTCCTGTACCCTGATGTCTTATGTGATATCGGACTCCCTGAATTTCCAATGTTTTTTGGGATTTTCATAGGTTTTTGGCCTCGAAGGAGAGATTATGGGTTACACAGTCTCTGTTAAGCAAAATTTAGGACACTATTCTATCCGTGACCTTTACCTTGCTGATGCTCATTATTCACATGGAGTTCAGTATTTCCTAAATGTTTCTGGGTGAGAACCCTTTTGCTCTGTCCAAGATCACTGAGGACCTCCTATCACTAAATTCAATGGATGTGTAACAGGATGTAGGATTGTTTTTAGCAGAAGCTGACATTTCAAAATGTTAGCCCTTGCTATTTCTGGCTTGGGGACACCCCAGTGATCTTGCAGCAGACCTTCTTTCTTCTGGGAAGAGCCACAGGAGTTCCCCCTTTTAGTTCCTGAGCGACAGCATTTCTGGGCAGATGTGCACTAACATGCTTACTTATTAATTTTTCCTTGGGCAAGGGTCGGGGGGCCCTGGCTTGAGGTAGACCCCACACCTTGACCCATAGTTGAAGGTTGCCGGAACAATTTCAGGAAGAACTGATACTGACACTAGAGACTTCTCTCTCTCTCTCTCTCTCTGTCTCTCTCTCTCTGTCTCTATTTTAGAGAGAGACAGAGAGAGAGCACTCAAGTGGGGGAGAGGGGGCAGAGGGAGAGAGAGAGAATCTTAAGCAGGCTTCAGGCTCAGCACAGAGCCCAATGCAGGGCTTGATCCCTTGATCCTGGGATCAGGACCTGGGCTGAAATCAAGAGTTGGATGCTCAACTGATCGAGGCACCCAGGCACCCAGGGTCTTTGAGGGGGCTCAGAAAATAGAACATGCTGACATGCATTATTCACACAGATTCAGTATTTCCTGAATACTTTTAAAAAATGTTTATTTATTTTTGAGAGAGAGAGAGAGAGAGAGAGAGAGAATGAGTGGGGGAGGGGAAGAGAGAGGGGGGACAGAGGATCTGAAGCAGGTTCTGCTCTGACAGCACAGAGCCTGATGTGAGGCTCAAACTCACAAACCATGAGATAATGACAGCCAAAGTCGGACGCTTAACCGACTGAGCCTCCCGGCCGCCCCTTCTGAATGCTTTTGACTGAGACTCTGTCGGCTGTGTCTAAGATCTTCCTCCCTGCCTGGCTTCTGAACAAATTGAGGCAAATCAGGCAAGGGAGAAGGGCACATGGAAAATTAACATTTTCCTTTATGACTGATGAAGGCTTGGCTGCAGGGTGTGGCTCATCTACTGGGAAACTTGACTTGCTAAGTTTTTATGGACACGTCCACTGGGGCAGCCCTGGCTACCACACCCCTGGGGCCCTGGAGGAGCAAAGCAGAGCCCATGCTCTTGTGGACAATCAACTCCCTCTGAGGAGGAGAAAGAGAAGGGAAGAAATAAATGTGTGTGATTGATTCTTCCCAAATTTATCACTCAGATGAGTCACCCCACTGCACCTGGGTTGAAGTAAATGAATGGACAGAAAGATCCAGGAGGGTGACCTCAGTAAGTACCTTCCTGGCTCCCTTCCTAGAGGAAACACCTGAAATAGGGAAACTGTGTCCCTTGAAATAGATTAGCATGACTAATGAGATAGGCAGAACTAGACCAAGGCCAGCTGGTCAGAAGGTACCTTGGGGTACCTGACGGGAGGGGAGGGGCTTTCAGCAATGCTGTCATTGCTTCTGTCCCAGGCACACCAGAATCATAGGGGAGATGGCTGTGGTGTGTTTGTGTGTGTGTGTGTGTGTGTGTGTGTGTGTGTACACAGAGCAGCACCTTGGAGCTATGGCCTACGTTAGCATGTAGTAACCTTGGGGATAGATGGAGGCAACTCTACCCCCCATATCTCACATTGTTGGCCGCAGCCTCAGAAATCCTTGATTTCAAGTACTTCTGGCAGAGAACTGGTGGCTGTTAGCAGAGACACGTTGGGGGACCGGCCACCCCTTCTGCCCCTTCTCTGTTAAATGAGTCTTATTGGGATCCATATCTTCATTGGTATAGCTGTGTGTGGGGTTCTTAGACTCTACATGAGGTAGGAACCCTAAGAATGTCAGAATGCTGTTGGCATTTGGAGGACTGGGACTATCCTGTCACTGTGGCTTGAATATCATAGAAATGCTACTTTTTGTACCTCAAGATGGTGCAACGGTGGGGGGAACCTGGGTGGCTCAGTCAGCTGAGCGTCCAACTTCGGCTCAGGTCGTGATCTCAGGGTTCATGAGTTCAAGCCCCACACTGAGCTAACTGCTGTCAGCAAAGAGCGCACTTAGATCCTCTGTCCCTCTCTCTCCCTGCCTCTCCCCTGCTCGTGCTGTCTCTCTCAGAAATAAACAAAACATTAAAAAACATTAAAATAAATAAAACATGAAAATTTTAAAAAGATGGTGCCATGGGATGCATGGCTTGTAGAGACTTCCCTCTGTGTTATTTTGTTGATTCCTCTGCCGCAATGGACACCTGTGTTCATGCACTTGGCTTCTGTGTCCTTTTCCTGCTGCCCTGAGTGCTCCTTCTGGCCTCCCTCACAGCTGAAGTTCGTGTTTCCAATGCTCCTCCTCAGCATGCCTCGATGCTTAGTTTTCAGCTCTCTCCTCCCTCGCCCTGGAAAGTCTCCCTGTCCTGGTCCTGCTCTTGCTGTCCTCTGGTCTTCAGACCCTCCGTAACCAGTTGCTGGCTGCAACCCTTTAGACATCTAAAAATCAACACATTCGACCCCTGAGTTCATCATCTTGGCCAAGCTGGTCTTTCCTCTTGGTTCTCCATCTCGACTCATGTCACGGACATTCACCCAGTTTTAGGAGTTAGAAATTTAGCAGTACCTCTGACTCTTCCCCCCACATTGAGTTAGTCATCAAGACCTGACCCTTTAAAAACAACAACTTCGTGGGGCGCCTGGGTGGCTCAGTCGGTTAAGCATCCGACTTCGGCTCAGGTCATGATCTCACGGTCCGTGAGTTCGAGCCCCGCGTCAGGCTCTGTGCTGACAGCTCAGAGCCTGGAGCCTGCTTCAGATTCTGTGTCTCCCTCTCTCTCTGACCCTCCCCCCATTCATGCTCTGTCTCTCTCTGTCTCAAAAATAAATAAACATTAAAAAAAATTTTTTTAAAAAACAACAACTTCGTGAGCTTTTCTGGAATCTACTCGCATCTCTGCTTCCATCAGTAGTGGGCTGGAAAGTAATTAACAAACAGCTCTGGGGGGGAAGCCTTGATTTGTAGCATTTGATGGTGTCTGTTGCATCAGTACTTTCACCACGGCTGATTTCAAGCCACCCAAGGTTTAATAGTCTCTCCCCCAAACTCCTAAAAACCTCACTGGCTTTTTTGCAAGATGGTACAAGCCAGCTCTAGTTGACAATGGCCCCAACCCCCTTGGTGCTTCTCAGCCCCTCTCTCTTCAAGCTTCTCCCCGCTCAAGCCATTCTGTAGCCAGCTGCTAAACTCAGTTCTGACTACACCGGCTCTCCTGCAGAAATGCCATTGATGGCCTCCTGGATGATTCAGTCCATGCCCCTTACCAGTTTATTGAGCTCTTGGAGACACAACCCTGCCTGCCTCTCCAGGGTCATCTTGGCTCCTATCTTTTTTTTTCTTCAAGGTTCAGCTCAGCTGAAACCTTTTCTCCATTTTTCGCATTGGGTCAGGTGCCCCATCTGAGGTGGCTTGGGTTACTGCACTTAGAACCTTGTATTGATGGGGTTTTGCCTTGATTTTGGTCTTTTTTTTTCTTGTGAGTCTGTAAACTTCTTCAGGGAGAAATCATGTGTTTGTTTTTTTTGTTGTTTTGTTTTGTTTTTTACCTCCTAGCTTATAAATATGGAGCAGTGGCTTTCTTATTGGAATTGATCAGTACGGGCACCTGGGTGGCTCAGTCATTTAAGCATCTGACTCTTGATTTGGGCTCAGGTCATGATCTCATGGTTGGTGAGTTTGACCTACGCATTAGGCTCCGCACTGACAGCGTGGAGCCTGCTTGGGATTCTCTCTCCCTCTCTCTGTGCCCCTCCCCCATGCATGTGTGTGTGTGTGTTCTGTCTCAAAATAAATAAATAAATAAGCTTTAAAAAATCCTCTTTGAGATGTGAACTCAACAGGAAAGATGCTTGGCTAGATCCCGGCTCCCCCACTCAACAGTTATCTCACTTTGGGCACCTGTGTCCTCATTTGTAAAACAGTAACACCTGCCTCACTCACCTTCTAAAACCACAAGGATCAGCTGAGCTAACATATGCCAGCGTGGCTGACAGGGCATGATATGAATGTAACACTCCGCCCTCCAGATGCACCAGGAGAATGCGGTGAGCTGAGCAACGGCAGTGGACGCAGACCCCAGATCTGAACATTGGACCGGTCACGCACTAGCTGGGCTTCTGTGACGCTTCTCTCTCCTGCTTCTCCTGCTTCCTGTTTGCAGGTCGCTGCTCCTCAGCAGGTACCCCTCCCGTTGACCTCTGATGGCTGCCGTCCTCACGTCTTGCTCCTGGGCTCTACCCTCTGTGTGGGAACTCCCTCCGGGGCATCTCATCATTGCCATGGCCTTAAATCCTATCTCTCCGCGGTGACTCCCAAATTTATACCCCCCTGTCACACCTTTTCTTTGAGTTCCTGCCTTCTTGAGACGCCTCCACTCTGGTGCTGGGCAAAAGCAGCCCTGATTGCGTCCTGTCCAGCAGTGCCCAGTCCTCCCCCCCCCCCACCGTGTTCTTCATGTCGCCTCCTCCACATCTCCATGAGCTTGGGGTTCCCCATCTGCAATCGCCTTAACTCGGGGCAGAACTGTTTCAGTGACTCAGTCTTGTCCACTCTCCTTTCTTGTGCAGCATGCCTCACGTGCCCTAAGGCTGCGTTCATTTCTTGTTCACTTGACTGTTACTGGTTATCCTTTCTAGAATTTTAGTTCCACGAGGGGACTGTGTCTCTCGTTCACTTCTCCAGCCCCAGGGCCACGCGAAGCTCCTGACCCACAGCAGCTGCTCGGCAAATATCTGATGAACAAATGAATGTGTGTCCGGAGCAGGTTACTAACCTTGTGATAATTAGGTCTGTTCTCTAACATTAAGGGAATTGGGTGAGATATGAGATAATACACTGAGAAGAGCCTAAACCAGGATGTGGCACATAGCAGGTATTTAATGTTAGTTCCCCTTCCTATAACGAATTAAAAATTGGGGCGCTTGGATGGCTCAGTCGATTGGGCGGCCGACTTTGGCTCAGGTCATGATCTCTCTGTTTGTGGGTTCAGGCCCCGCGTCAGGCTCTGTGCTAACAAACCACTCGGAGCCTGGAGCCTGCTTTGGATCCTATGTCTCCCTCCATCTCTCTCTGCCCCTCCGCCATTTGTGCTCTCTCAAAAATAAATAAACATTAAAAAAAGAAGCTATACAAGTTATAAAGAATATATTCTTTAAGCACATAAAAATGTGTGTGGGCTATAAAGAATAAGCATATAATGTGCATCCAGAAGGTCTTAATCAAATCTGGTAAAATGTGCATCGCTAAACTTATTACCTGCACAACTGTAGAACTTATTACATATACAGGTGCGTGGGCTGTACTCCCAGAGACACTGATCTAAATGGTGTGTATCCTGATGCCTATCAGTTTGAGAACCAGTGATACAGAATATAGGTTGAAGTATGGTATTGGGCATATTAGGGTTCTCCAGATGGAAAAAAAAAGAGGTTTTAAATATATGGCGAGAAAGAGTGAGACTGAAAGAGGGCTGGGATCCACAGGATGGGCCAGCAGGCTGGACATTTGGGTAGAGTCGATATTGCAGCCTTGAGTTCAAATTCCATGGGACAGGAGGCTGGAAACTCAGGCAGGGTTTCTATGCCGCAGTCTTGACCACAAGCCTTTCCACTTTGGCTAGCTTCAGTCTTTGATCTTCAGTTCCTCAACTGATTGGACGAAGCCCACCCACATTGGGGGGGGGGCGTAATCAGCTTTACTCAAGGTTACTGGCTTAAATATTAATTATAGCTAAAATATACCTTCAGAGAAACATCTAGACTGGTGCTTGACCAAACAGTGGGGCCTCAAGTCCTAGCCAAGTTGACACACAAAATTAACTATCATATTGAGCAAATATTTTAATTATCATTTAAAAAAATGTATTAAGCATCTACTATTTCTCCAGTTTTAGGCTAGGTTTCATGGAGTCACTATAATGCAAAACCCTATTCCCTCCTGCCTCCCACCCAGGAGTTTGTTATTGGCTTTTAAAATTTTGGTGTTTCTTCCCTTAACAAAGATTGAACACATAAGAGGTGGGGAGAGGGTTCCCGGTTAGGAGCTTTTTAGGAGCCACCCAGGCAGAGTAGTCTAGAAAACTCTGTCTTCAAAGAAAGACTTCTGTATGTCAGATTTACCCACCTCAGATGATACTTACTTACTGTCTTATTCAAAAGCCACGAAAACAAAACAAAATAAATTCCAGAACTGCTATCACGTGCCAGTTCTAAGGCTACAGTGACAGGAAATGTGGCTTCTGCCCTCTATTTGTTGATGGTTTTGTCGTGGGGCTCCTTCGTTCTCGTGACTTGCTTGACTAAATAAAACAACGGCGCTTTATGAAACTGCAGAGGGAATAGGACGTAGTAGGAAAGACCCTTTGCTTTTGAGATATTTATTAAAGGTTAGGGATATTTGTCATAAAGGGATATAGAGCATCAATCCAGTGGGAACACTTCTTCAGAACCGTCCCAGGGATGAGCATCAGTGGGCACCTGACTCCTTAAACATGACCGAATTTCCCCCAACCTGTGACTGCTTGTGTCCAGCAGATGGCGCCAAATGGCTGGTTCTAGCTAGGATGCACGGGCTCCTCTGCAAAACATGAAATATATTTCTATAAAGCCAGCATCTTAAAAAAATATATATATATTTATTTTGAGAGAGGGAGGGAGAGAAGCAGAGAGAACGGTAGAGAATCCCAAGCAGGCTCTGCATTGTCAGCGTGGAGCCCAATGTGGGGCTTGAACCCAGGAACTGTGAGATCATGCCCTGAGCCAGATCGAGTTGGACACCCAGCTGACTGAGCCACCCAGAAGCCCCTATAAAGCCAGCATCTTAAACAAAGCACTCATATTATCTGTCTGAGGCCCTTTCTTTCTTTTTCTTTCTTTCTTCCTTTCATTCTTTCTTTCTCTTTTTTAAGATTTTATTTTTAAGTAATCTCTGCACTCAACGTGAGGCTCAAACTTACAACCCTAAGATCAAGAGTCTTATGCTCTATTGACTGAGCCAGCCAGGTGCCCCCTGAAACCCTTTCTTTTGCTCCATTTTAGTGTGACCTGTGAATTTAATGAGCAGTGGCCACAGAAATGGTTTCCAGTCCTGGAATGTGGTAATATCGTGGAATAATGGAAATGTAGGTGAAACACAAGAGATAGCCTAGTAAAGTAGCCCCCAAATATGGAGCTGACATGGGGAACGTGTGTGTGTGTGTACATGTGCTTGTAATGAAAAATACTTAAAAAAAAGGTAAAGAGAAAATATTGTAGAAGAACCTATAAAGGGATTAAAAAAGTTGGAGATGAAAGAGTGTGCTCAAGTAAGCATCAGACTAGGGAGCTTAGTTTTGAGAGTTAATATGGAAACTCCAGAAGAAAGGGTCCTATTCCTCTATTTCTGGCGGTCCTAACAAAAGGCGACTTGAATATCAACGAATATCACATGAGTACAGGATTAGGAAAAATGACACCAAGTCATCCAGAGCCAATTCAATGGAATTCCTTTCAAGGGAGTCTTCCTGTACTCACAAAGACCAGGAAGATCCATACCACACACAGTACCTGTTAGGGAAGGGGGAGTCATAGCTTCAGGTTCTGAAGGAGGATGTTCTGTACTGCAGAAAAGGAGAAAAGCAAAAAGCAGAGTTGAATTGTCCTGGTAGACCTATTGGGTTCACTTTCTAGGGAAGCTTTAAAAATCTCCCACTGAAATGAAGTCTGCATCTGATAAGGTGGAAGATAAGAAGTTTTTTGGTTTTGTGTGTGTGTGTTTTCCTGCTGCAGTTGGGACATCTATTGCCCAGGTTAGAAGCTGCTTCCAGAGCAGGGCCATTGACTTAGTTTGAAAATGGTTCCCTGTGTCCTGTGTCCCCTACCTGGAGACCCTTCAAAAAGGAAGACAAAAGGAGAACATTCGTGACGTATTCCAATGATCGTACACAGGCGACCCCTGGAGACCAGACTAAGACTCTAGGAGTCTTGCCCAGTCTTGACCAGGAGGATGTGGCTTCTCTCAGGAATTGGGCAAGTTCTAAAACTCCTAAGTGAAGTGATGCTAGAGGCAGAAGTGTCATTGAGGCATAATAGTATATGATTATGGGCTTTGCAATACCTCAATTTCAGCGGATTTACAACATTGCTTGCAATAAATAAATGAATAAATAAATAACCCTTTCTTCCAGGAGAGTTGATTTCTTACAGAAGGAGTATGATACCCAGGTTGGTACAAACTGGAACTTGATTACGAAATCTATGGAGAGGAACAGTATTTAATCCACATTATTCCAATTCATCATTCAAATAATATCTTGTAAGCATACTCTGACAGGCCAGTAGCTCTCAATTTTGTGTGCTAAAGGATTACCTAGGGTAGGTTATTAAGATATAAATTCCTACCCCAACTCCAGATATTCTGATTGTAGAGACTGGGGGTACAGTTTAGGAATTTGTATTTTAGAGATCATTTCATCATTTCGAGTAATTTAGATGCAGAAGATGGAAAGACCTTCCTCAGAGAAATATTACCCGAAGCAAAGGCAGAATTAGTCAATCAGAGAAACCTCTAAATTTACTTCCATTCATTCATTCACTTCCTCCCTTTCTTCTGAACACGTAATGCACCGAGCACATAATGCACCGAGCACTGAACACATACTGCATAGTGCCCTAGCTTTGTACTTGGTGCTGTGGGACATAGTAAATATGAGGAGACTCAGTTCCTTCCTTAGAGGAACTTATATCTAATGCCTGATACAGATATGCATTTACGTGTGAATGACAATGTCAGGTGGTAAGCATTGCATTTGTAGAAATGATGTGGAAGTCCAAGATCATTGTAGGGATTGAGAAGGAAGTCATGTCCATGTGAGCTGGCATGCTTGGGACAGCAGGAAGGGCTCTGTGGAGGGGGTAGGACATTGCCTGGGGCCTGAATGATGACAAGTGAGCAGGATATTTGAGATGTAGGAACAGCATTCGCTTCATATCCTGCTTATTAAGCAAGTATACTATTATCATCCATAAGCCTATACTAAAGATAGCAGAGTGGCAAAGTACGGCCAGGGATTAAACTATAATCTCATTAACTACCTTCAGAGAAGAAATAAAGGAGGAGAAAGCAAAAGCTTTTGAATCAGCAACATCGTCTCCTTGTTTTTTTCAATATTCTGTTGCCAACGGAACCATTCTCTACTTTGCTAAGTTAATAAATAGTAGAAATGCTTGACATGACATGTTTATTATGTATAACTTGCTTTTTGCACAGATTCATATCTATTTCATCCAGCTGCCTTCAAAAAGTTAACATTATGATAAGACACACGACAAGTATAGGCAATTAACATCCTAAGAAGCAGAGTAGGACTGTTTGAAGCCACGGAAGGAAGGTGACTTAAATCAAAAATCATGTATTTAACAAAGCAATCTGTATTCCTAACACTTCTGTTTAGACATGGTATTTTTCTTAGCTATATTTTGCCTATTTCTTTGGGCAAAAAAAATTTTGATCCAGCTACCTCATTCCCCTTCCCCAGCTCTTCTTACCAGTATCCTACAAAGCATCGGAAAGCAAATATTTAAAGTATCTTCTCACTGGGCATGTAGAGGAGTGGCATTGCTACCCCGCCATACTTGATGGGAAAGGACACAGACTCTGGAGCCAGACAACTGGATTTTTAATCTTAAGATCCATCACTTCCCTTCTGGATAGCTTTGGCAAAGTTACTTAACCTTTAGGGGCCTCAGTTTCCTCGTCTGTAAAGCAGACATAAATAGGATTCTTATGATGATTAATGAATCCATACATATAAAAGCACTTAGAAGAGCCCATAGCAACAGCTCAGTCAGTGTTAGCTACTGTCATGAGCTCTGGTGCAAAGGAAGGTTCACAGGGACAAGTTTACTGGGATATATAGGCAAACTGGAGAGGTATTAATATATATTTGAAAACCATCTATAATATGGGGCTAAAAATTATTCAACCCCAACCCAAGAAAATTATATCTTCTTTTATAACAAAACATTTAGCCTATTTATAAGAATGTGTAATATGAAATCATATAACACATTTAAATTATGAGAATAGCAAGACTAGGGATATGAAAGTACTGGAGAAGAGTCTAGTACAACAATGCATACATGGCAACTTAGGTACGTGCAGTGGGTGAACCACACATTTGTCTTCAAGCATTCTGGAAATCAGTGCAGAAAAGGGGAACGTGATGAGCAGCAAGATAAAAACAGTCCAATTATTTGGAAGAAACACGGTTATTTACACAATTACTCACACTGTTGTGACCCGAGGACACTCGCCAGGTCAGCTTAGGGTGAGGCTGTGTAGCACAATACACAACGTCTTCAGCAGCTTTTTGGCAAGGGAGCTACAGGGTTTCTCAGGGCTCTCCGATGACATTCCTCAAATCAGAACCCCAAGGGCATTTCGGTAAAGCAGTTCTAGGGGGAGATGGATTGTGGGCCCCAGGTGCTTGGCTGCCTATCTGTCTTGCCTCATCGAGAAGAAGATTTTACGATACCTGCAATACCCGTAACTTTTCATTCTGAGTTGTTCGGTTTCTTTCTTTCTTTCTTTCTTTCTTTCTTTCTTTCTTTCTTTTCTTTTTTTTTTTTAAATGTTTATTTTAAGAGAGAGAGTCAGAGGCAGAGCATGATCAGGGGAGGGGCAGAGTGAGAGGGAGACACAGGATCCAAAGTAGGCTTCAGGCTCCAAGATGTCAGCACAGAGCCCAATGTAGGGCTTGAACCCACAAACCGCGAGATCATGACCTGAGTCCAAGTCAGATGCTTAACCGACTGAGCCACCCAGGTGCCCCATGTTTGGTTTCTTAAAAGCCATTTGCAACTATTTTTTCATTGAAGCCTCAGCTTCTGAAACAGGGATCATTAAACCCTTTTTATAGATAAAGAAACTGAGTCTAGGAGTGGTTGGACAGCTAGAACATGGTGGGAGTGGATTGAGGTGCTGGCTCCCTGAGCTCATCTGGACCGTCAGCCCTGACCCAGGACCGGACATCTCAGAGCCCTGCTCCTCTGCCACATCTTTTTATCCACCAACCTCTGATTGTTATGCCTGCAACTCCATTGAGATTGGTCTGGCAAAAGTCACAGATGATATTTTTGTCATCAAATTCAGTGACCTTTTTCTCAGTTTGCTTTTTTTTTTTTTAAATTTGAACAATCAGTTATTCACTCTGTGGCATTTTGTCTTCCTTTGGTTTGGGGAGAACTAGATACTCCTGGACCTCCTACTGCTTCTGCTCATTAGCCCTTATGAGCAGCTTCTCCACCCGCCTCCCACATGTTGGGGTCCCCAGGGTGCCACCTTTGGCCCTCTCTTCACACTCCCTAAAAGAGCCAATCCTGTCTGACAAATCAGCTGCCATCCTGAAAACAGCAATTCCCAAACTTACAGAGTGAAGTCACATCCTGTGTGAGGCTGAGTTCTAAGATCAGGATCTGTGGAAAAATAACGTTTCTTCAACATGAGACTGGTTCATTGTTTTTTTCAGTTGAATAAGAGACAAAACAGCTGGCTTGAATTTGGAGCTATTATGTAGAAAAGGACGTTTCCTTACAGATGGGAATGACGCTTGGAGTAGTGAGGTGTTCATGTGGTGAGGATATACAAGGGAGGAGGAGAGGCTCCTATCTCCCATTTCACAACCTGTTTAGAGGCTACAACTTTGGGGGGAAATGGCAGAAAGAGGAAATTAAATAGTTCTTCCTTTATTTATTTATGTTTATTTTGAGAGAGAGAATGGAGGAGGGGAAGAGAGAGAGAGAGAGAGAGAGAGAGAGAGAGAAAGAGAATCCCAAACAGGCAATGCACTGTCAGTGCAGAGCCTGATGTGAGGCTTGATCCCACGAGCTATGAGATCATGGCCTGAGCCAAAATCAAGAGCCAAATGTTTAACTGACTGAGCCACCCAGGTGCCCCTATTATTTATTTAAGACCAAGCACACACAGGTGAATTTGTGTGCATTAACAATGATTCCATGTGTCTCCACTGCCTGTTCACTCAATATCTTCATGTGGTTGTCCCACAAGATTTCAAACTCAACACATCCAATATTTCTCATCTTTATTTTACACTCAGTTTTACTTAGATATAGCAATATACCTGCTCTGTAGTAGTCCTGTTATAAAGATACTCCCAAATTTTAGTGGCTTAATCAATAAAAATTTATTTCTTATCTGTGTAACATTCCAAGGTAAGTCAGGAGGTGGCGGGTGAAATGGGGCACAGGAGGTCCACTCTACAAGGTTCAGGGGTCCATACTCAAGAAGGTTCTGCCATCTTCTAGGTAGCTTCCAAGATTGCCTTGGTGTCAGCGTGCAGTCAGGAGAGGGGGCAGAAGAGAGCATGACAAGGGCACATCTACGTTTTAGTATTACACCACTTCTGTTCCCAGTCCATTGGGCCACCTAGACACCAGGGGAAGAGTTGAGATCCCAACACTAAATCTGCACCATGGGAGGGAGCATAGTACTGCATTTTGATGGAGAGGTCTCCATCTGTCATTCTCCTTCCTCCCCATTCGAAATTTGTTCTTCAGTATTTTCTGAGTCTTAATTTTCATTTTTGTTAAAAAGCACCAACAATTGTGCTCTTCAAAGGGTTTTTGTGAAAAGTGAGAAAACCTGTGTAAAGCAATTAGAATGTGTCTGACTTCCAGTTGATGCTCACAAGTGGGTTAACTAGTATTGCTATTAATTAGTTGCAGAACTCAGAAGTTCCATTACACCAACCTAGAAACTCTCTTCCCTCATCAGAACCACCAATAAGTTGGTGAGTCCTACATACCTAATTAAAAAATACATGCATATTTATGTCTTTAAATGCAAGAAACATGTTTCTGATAAGAAAATTGAAACATACAGATTTGGATATTTTTTAAAAAGAAAACAAAAGCCACTCTCCTTGGCGGATCCAATGTATTTATATGGCTTCAACTGCCATCTTTAAAATGGGTCCTATATGCCAGATGGACTTAACAGATATGTTCAGAACATTACATACTAAAACAGAAGACTATATGCTTTTTTCAAGTACACATGGGACATTGTCCAGAATAGATCATGTATTAGGCCACAAAACAATCCGTAGCAAATTTAAGAAGATCGAAGACATACAATGCACCTTTTATGACCACAATGCTAAGAAACTAGAAGTTGACCACACACACACACACACACACACACACACACACACACACACCTGGAAAGAGCACAAGTGGAGGTTATGTAACATGCTACTAGACAATGAATGGGTCAGCCAGGAAATAGAAGAAGAAATAAAAAATACACAGAAACAAATGACAATGAAAACACAATGGTCCAAAACCTTTGGGATGCAGCAAAAGTGGTCATAAGATGGCAGTATATGGCAATACAGGCCTACCTCAAGAAGCAAGAAAAATCACAAATATGCTAACTTTACACTTAAAGGAGCTAGAAAAAGAAGAACACACAAAACCTAAAACCAGCAGAAGAAGGAAACAATAAAGACTAGAGCAGAAATAAATGATATAGAAACTAAAAACCAATAGATCAGTGAAATGAGGAGCTGGTTCTTTGAAAAAAATAATAAAATTGATAAGCCAGACTTAGAAAAAGAAAAGAGAAAGGATTTCAAATAAATAAAATCACAAATGAGAGAGGATAACAACCAACAACACAGAAATACAAACAGTTATAAGAGAATATTATGAAAAACCATATACCAGCAAATTAGACAACCTAGGAGAAATAGATAAATTCCTAGAAACATATCAACTACCAAAACTGAAGTAGAAAGAAATAGAAAATTTGAACAGACCAATAGCCAGCAAAGAAATCAAATCAGTAATCAAAAAACTCCCAAAAAACAAAAGTCTAGGACCAGATAGCTTCAAAGGTGAATTCTACCAAACATTTAAAGAAGATTTAATGCATATTCTTCTCAAACTATTCCAAAAAATAGAAATGGAAGGAAAATTTCCAAATTCCTTCTTTGAGGCCAGCATTACCCTGATACCAAAACCAAATAAAGACACCGCTAAAAAAGAGAACTACAGGCCAGTATTCCTGATGAACATAGATGCAAAAATTCTCAGCAAAATACTAGCAAACCAAATCCAACAATACATTAATAAAATAATTCAAGTTGGATTCAATGAAATGTTGCTTCACACCTGTCAGAATGGCTAAAATCGACAATACAAGGACAACAGGTGTTGGTGAGGATGTGGAGAAATGTGTTGCATTTGTGGTGGGAATGCAAACTGGTGCAGCCTCTGTGTATGGAGTATGGAGTTTGGTATTTCTTCAAAAAGTTAAAAATAAAACTACCTTAGGACTGAATAATTGCACTACTCGGTATTTGCCCAAAGAATACAAAAATACTAATTCAAAGGGATATATGCACCCTGATGTTTATAGCAGCATTGTCTACAATAGCCAAATTATGGAAACAGCCCAAGTGTCCATTGATGGGTAAAGAAGATGTGGTACACACACACACAGTGGAATATTACTCAGTCATCAAAAGAATGAAACCTTGACATTTACAATAACATGGATGGAGCTAGAGAGTATTATGCTAAGTGAAATAAGTCAGTCAGAGAAAGACAAATGCCATATGATTTCACTCATATGTGGAATTTAAGAAACAAAACGAATGAGCAAAAGGGAAAAAAAAGGGAAAGGGAAGAAAACCAGGAAATACACTCTTAACCATAGAGAACACACTGATGGTTGCTAGAGAGGAGGTAAGTTGGGGGATGGGTGAAATAGGGGATGGGGATTAAGGAGGGTCCTTGTTGTGACGAGCACGTGATGATGTGTGGAAGTGTTGAATCACTAAATTCTACACCTGAAACTAATATGACATGGAAATTTAACTCAACTAACTGGAATTGAGAGAAAAACTTGGAAGAGAAAAAAAGGGTCTTATATGACTGGATTAGAACTCCCAGCTGGAAGGGATCTAGTCAAGTCTTCTTGTTCCCTCATTTTAAAACTGAGGAAACCATAGCCCTGCTGATGACAAAGCTGGGACTCGAATCTAGGTCTTTTGACTCCAATCAAATGCCCCATTGTCATTAATGTCTTCCTACATAAGAACATTCACATGTTCCTCTTGATTTTCATCCCTGTGTTTACCTCCTAGTTTGATGTCGCAGAAAAATAAAGTCAGCCAAAACCCACTAAGCAACTCGTCTCCCCTGTCCTCACAGTTATTGATTGGTGTCTGTTGGATGAAAATGGCTGCTGTATGAATTTCCTCTAATCTCCTCTGGTTACCAAGCCAGTGAAAATTCCAGAGTGCTAAATTCTGGCTCTTCGAACATGGTTCCTGGGGTCCCCAAACCTTCCTGCTTTTTATTCTGAGCAGCAGATGGCACTGTGCCCAAGTCTGGAAAGATGTTGAGGGAAAATGCACTCAAGCTTCCTGCAAAACCCTCCCTTAGATGCAGGGAAGGCAGGCTCACCTTCCCGGCTTAGAGTGCTCACAGCTGAGTGTGAGCTGGTTCGAAATGTTGGGGCAGAAGCTGGTTTGTGACTGAGCTCGCTTCCTCACCTCCTGGGCGCACAACTGGACTATATTTCTTGGTTTCTGTTGTAGTGACTGAGCTGCGGCCAGTGCATTGTGGGAGAAAGTGATCTTTCCATTTCCAGGCCCGGCCTGTGAAAGTCTCCTGTACTTTCCCCCTCTTCTAGCTGGGTGTCAATGCCTAGGATGACCCTGGAAACCATAGGATGGAGGTAGCAGAGTTGGCATCAGCCTGGGTCCCTTTATGACTGCACGGAGCTGAGTACCCTCTCTGATTTGGGCCCGCATTGGGGTGCTACATGAGTATGAATTACTGAAGTCCTCTATACTTGAGTCTGTTAGGCAGGGGGACCCACTCCCTGTCCTCATGGATCTTACGGCAAAGCAAGAGACAGAAACACAAACGATTAACTAGTTATTGGCATTGATATTGAGTGGGGGACAAAACAGTGGGAGCAGTCCATTTTTCAAAGCGTAAACTGAGTTTATAAGCTGAGTAGATTTAATCAGTAGCTGGAGGGGACCACAGGGGAGGAGCCAAAGCATTCCAGGCAGGGGAGAGTGTGCACAAAGACAGGAATGGGGAATCAGGAGCGTAAATAGGAGGAACGAGAGCACTCTGTGATAGCTGAGTTGAGAGCAGGCAAACCAGGTGAGGCTCGCCCTGGCTGAGTCCTGTGTTCTTAACACGGCTACCTGGCTGTGGTAGGCGCCACGCTGTGCCAGATGACACCGTGAGGGCTGTGACTTTGGGACACCCTTATGAGGAGCAAAAGAGGCAGCTCCTATTTTGATCTGAGTGGTGTAGAAACGGAGCGTCAGATTTGGGTTCGTAAGTGACATAAGAATGACGAGTCAACATCCTTCACTTGTAGACGTGGTAATCCTTCTGTTTCTATCATCTCCTGTTTTTCTAAAAAGCGTTAAGGTGGGCTCCGTGTACTTTTATTACATAAGTCAACCGTCCAAGTTTTTCTCTCTCTGATTTTAACCCTCTGACCTACAGAAACAGAGACAAAAACAAAAACAAGTAACTCCACTTTCAGACCACTGGTATTAAAGAAAAGTGAGGTTTTATCTTTCTGAGAGTGGAGGTAAACACCCTTCCCCCTGACTCCACCTCCCATTTGGGGGGCAGAGAGTATCCAAAATTGTGTGTGCAAGAAGATCCATTGAGGGGCAGGGGAAAAAAACCCACTGGAACTTCTATTTTTTTGAAAAAAATTATGTAAGAACATTTAACGTGAGATCTCCCCTCTTGACCAGTTTTGAAGGTCACAATTCCTAGGTATTGTGACCTATGGGTACAATATTGTACAGATATTGTGTGTTTTTTACATCTAACCATACTTAATATATAATCAATGCAGACAAATAATTTGTAAATAAAAATATGTATATGGAAGGTACCTGATGAAATCAGGTAAGCAATCAACAAAGTTTGGAGAATTTCATGCTGGTAGTCTGCATGTTCCAGGTTCCTCCTAAAATCCCGCAGGAGGGGCCCTCCTATCCTTACCCTCAGGTGAGCAGCGGAATACCTTCTGTGGGAGGAACTCAGGGAAGTGAGTCCCTCCTGTCTCCTCCCCAGCAGCACATTCCTTGGCTCTGGTTCATTTCTGCTTTGTCTTGTCCTGGCAGAACTTTTGGTCCTGAAGTTTGCTCCTGCCCAGTAGAGTACTTTCCCTCCTGTGTGGTGACTCCACTGTTACCTTTCTGCTATGGTCCCCAGCCCTCCTTTCTCCCTTGGGTGGGACCACTGAGCCTTACCTGTCTCAGGCACACCACCTCCTGACCTCCTGCCCACGATCTCCAGCAGCCAGCTGCCCGCCTTTACACTAGCCCTGCCTTGGCAATATCTTAAAGGACTAGTGCTGCTCCTAGTGAGTGTTTCTGTGATTTTGAAGGAATAGTGATAATACAATAATAATAGTAGTGACAACTGCCATTTGTATGCCCACTAGTGCCTTGTGCTTTACATGATCATCTCCAATGCTGATGGCTTTGTAAGGGGTGGACTGTCATTCTCACTTTTGGGATGACACAATAGAAGCTGAGACTTGTAAGCCCAAATATCTGAGCTGGGATTTGTAGACAAATGACCTGTCTGCTACCAAACTCTGGATCTTTCTGCCACACTCCAGGGCTATTCTCGCCAGTACCTAGCATAGCGGGGCAGGGTGGGGAGGGTAGTTCCATTAACGTCAGATCAGTGCTGAAATGGCCTTGCTGGGTGAGAAGTGTCCCCTTCTTCTCCAAGCAAACAATCTAATTTGCAGGCTGTGATAAAAATAGATAAATAAATACAATGGTTGGAAATACTTGAGGTACATCTGGGACAGAAAGGAATTTTAACATCTAGAGCTTTGGGTAGTGCACGTGTTGCCCTGGGCCCAGAAATGACCCATGGGCTCCTTCCTCCTACAGATAGCCCCCCTGGGTGCAGGAACCTAGCCCCACCCGGCCAGTCCTGCCAGATGCACTTCCCTCTGTGATAGGACTTGCGGGCACAGCCACATCCACTCCCCCCACCCCACCCCTTCATGAGCATCTGGGGCCACGACAGAATGTTTCTCTCTACTCTACCTCACACCCAGCTTCACACCTGGGCTGATTTCCCGATTTCACTTTTCCACCTTTCAGGTTTGTGGTTGCCTCTCCAGCAGAATCAAAACAACAGATTTACACAAAACACTGTGGGTTTGGACCAGAAAGTGTCCTTGAGCAACATGTTTATTCTATGCTTCTCTCCCCTACCCTTAGCTACTACCTGGGAGAACCCATGGAGAGGAAAACTGACTTTCTTGGGAAATAGGCAGAGGCATGCTGAAAATCTGCTACAGCTGTCCTCCATACCTGGGATACATTTAGTCAGAACATAATGCACCCACTGCCCAAAAACAGGGTGGGAGTCCCTTCCTTGCCGAGGGAAACGGAACAGCCCCTGGCTGCTGGTACATTTGCCCCCCCAACAGGATGGGGACAGATGGGTGATTGAGGGTTTGGGGAAATTCTTTCCCTCAAATGAGGATCCAGCTGATAGTCCTGCTGCGTGTTGCTTATTTCCAAGCACTTCAGGGTGGTTTCCTCTGAACTTTAGCTTCTAGGACCCAAGACCTGGAGGGTTGAGGCTCTTCTTTGGATCACACTTCCACACTCCCTCTTAAACTGCAGGCCAACCATTTGATTTCTGCTGCCTTTGTCCTCCCATAAAAGGGATTTGGGGGCATAATTCTTTGAGAAATCTCAAGTGCTTTTAATCAAAAACTACTTTTGATTCTTCATCTTTTTTCTTGCAGCTATTTTGAGTTTTGTTCTCCTCGGTTTGTGGAGGCTTCTAAAAATGCATTAGTTTCCAGCTTCACAGGTGAGAGCCGAGGTCTCCAAAGAGCAAAGTGGATTCTGGCTGAAGCTGAGTCAGTAATCAGCTTTGTTGGCCTTTGACTTTACCCAATTTGCTTGCTCTGAGGAGGTGTGTAGAGTGAATGTACACACAGAAAATGTGTCATGGTTCCTGTATTCCAGGAAGAAAGGTGCCCCACAGGCTCACTCTCCAGCCTTCTTTTCCAGCAGGTACTGACCAATTTGTTTGTACTTTGAGCTCTAGTCAAGAATGGAGAGTCTAATTGGATTTCCATACTAACCAAAATGTTCAGAGCTTGTATACAGAATACTAATTTCTAACTTGTCATCTTGTAGTCTTTCTGGTGAAAAAAGGTAAAGGGTAACCGGGCACATTTTTGTGTATCTTTAGTGGTGATCTTTAGAGGGGTCAGATGCCTAAGATGCCCCAAACAATGGGCCACGTCAGGTGACCTGGCCCTCATTCCCATGCTTCTCTCTCCAGCTGTGACACACGAACTTTGTCTACTCATAATCATTATTATATAGCTGACTCTTCATGTTTTGCAATGAAAAGATGGAAAATTCAAATGAGATGGTTAAAATCCACATAGCTCTAGATATAATGAAAAACAGTCGTGTACTGAGACACAGTGTCTCTCTTTACACACATACACACATCCCACTCATCTATGTTTGGGTTTTTACTTTGCATCTGATTATAATCCTCTTTTGGCTTGTTCCATACTGCCAATAACCAGGGGACCCAGAAGGACAGCTGGGAAAGCAGCAAGATGACCATCTACGTGTTGTCCTTTGGGAATGACTTTCAAGTTCATGGCCGCAGTGACTGCTACCCAAAGTCAACAGCACAGAAACCTTCCTGTTATATCAGAACCTCTATCTAAAAATGGATTGACTCAATAGGAAAGCTACAGCAAAAGGTAATACTTCCTTAGTAGGTATCAGTCAATGGAACAAACCATTCTTGGGTCTTGGTCCCTCTGGAGGGTTTTTGAGAGATCTATGGTTGTCATGAATAAGTCAGGCCATGTAGACAAGACACAGGAGATTCACCTTGGAGCTCTTAGGACCAAAGCAGGTTACTAATGTCTCTTTATATATAACCAAATATTCTTTGGAGAAGATGGGACTGGATCAAGTTCGTTTGGGAAATTCTGCGTTAAATAAAGTTAAATGGATTTCGTCAGCTTTTAAAAACTCAGATTTTGGGGCGCCTGGGTGGCGCAGTCGGTTAAGTGTCCGACTTCAGCCAGGTCACGATCTCGCGGTCCGTGAGTTCGAGCCCCACGTCAGGCTCTGGGCTGATGGCTCGGAGCCTGGAGCCTGTTTCCGATTCTGTGTCTCCCTCTCTCTCTGCCCCTCCCCCATTCATGCTCTGTCTCTCTCTGTCCCAAAAATAAATAAAAAACGTTGAAAAAAAATTTAAAAACTCAGATTTTAAATCTGTGGAAGTCTTTATTGTGAAAGTCTTAAGTGGGGAAAATACCAGAAAGCTGTTCCCAAACGTTTTTGACCTAGAAGTTCCTCTTCACTGGGAATCTCTAACATTTCAAAGGGCCCTAAAATCCAACACCACCCAGTTTGGAGAATGCTATTTGGAGAAGTCAGAGAAGCCCCAGCTGTCCCAGGTCACCAGCTCCCCTGAGACTCAGGTTCTAGCCCAGTGGGCTTCACATTTGGGTATCCACATCCTTGGGGATGCACAAAGGCTTGCTAAGAGTCCAAATTCTAGGTTCATCACTTTCCTCCAACTGCTCTGCCCATTCCTGTGAGCTGTTCCTGCAGGATACAGTGCCTCCTTTTGGTTCTTGCACAGAGGCTGTTTTATAAAACGGGGTGGGGGGGGGGGTCCTCTGCCTTCCCCCTACTTGTGATGTTGCATTGCCCCAAGGTAGGCAAATCTCTGGGGTACCCAGCAAATGCTGTTTTTAAAAGACAGTGAATGAGTCTATTGACTGAGTAATCTTTTTACAACTCAGATGATTTCTACTTCTTTGCTTTCATGCAAATTGAGGGAAGACCTAATTGAATTGTAAGAGAATTAGGTCAGTTTCACTGATAGATCACCATATCAGAAGGGGCTTGGTAATTGTCATAGCTATGATAAAATTCCTTCCATTCTAATTTTGCTTCTATAAAAATTCTATCATAATGCTTACAATAACTGTAACAACAATAATTACAAGATGGGAATAATGTTAATGACAGACCCCATCTATTTTAGCAAGAAGTCTGATGAAGAGTAGTTTTTCCAATAAAATTTTACCTTTTATGGTGAATAATTATTTATAAAAATTGTATTTATAAAAATTGTTATTTTCATAAATTGTTTATTAGTGATACCCATAGTGACAATTCAGTTTAGAAATATTTCTTTGATACCTAGAGCTATATAGTCACAGGAAATTTTAGACACTAATTTCAAATTAATTAAAATGTGAAAGATTAATTTCAAATTATATACGTATTCTTGCTTCAGATAGTTATGCTTGATCAATAAAAGTGTTTCAGACATAAAACATCACATTATCATACATTCATGTGTGGGAAGTGGAATGGAGATATAACCTCAGGAGTAAATGAAATAATTTTTTGCTTGTTGGCATATACTTAAAATGAATTATGGGGGCACCTGGGGACTCTACCGATTAAGTGACTGACTCTTGGTTTCAGCTCAGGTCATGATCTCAAAGTTGGGGAGATTGAGCCCCAGGTTGGGCTCTGCGCTGACAGCATGGAGCCTTATTGGGATTCTCTCTCTCTCTCTCTCTCTCTCTCTCTCTCTCTCTCAAAATAAGTAAATAAGCATTAAAAAAAAAGAATTATGGTGGATATCAAATCGCTATGGTATTAGATTGCACTGGAAACATTTTTGGAGGTCATATGAGTTTTATTTTTTAGTGTTCAGTGTCCATTCAGCAGCAGTTATATCCTTGGCAACTATTTAAACAATGAAGAAATATTTTAGATGTTAACTTCAAAGGGTATGAGAAGACGTGTAGCTTTTAAAAATTATTTTCAGGGGTGACAAAGCAGGAAGTTGAAGTCTCTGTGTCCAGCAGCCCATAAGGAGAAGGAAGAGGCAGGTCCAGAGATGGCAACATTTAGCCCATATCACACTCCCTCCATCTATGGAGCCCTCTCTCTAGTCTGGCACCCACATCCATTCATCCAGCTCTAGGTCCTTCCCCTCCCAACCTAAAGTCCCACCTTACCGCTAATCTCCTCCTCCCCCTACTTCTCCCCCTCCTTCTCCTCCCCCTCCTTCTCCTCCCCCTCCTTCTCCTCCCCCTCCTTCTCCTCCCCCTCCTTCTCCTCCCCACATCACCTAGCCCCAACACTCATTCCCTTTAGACTTGATAACCAGCCATACTAACTTGGCCTTGGGACACCTCTTGGTCTGCTGCCTCACACTCCCCAACTCATTCTTGCCACAATCCCAGAAACCCTCAGACGGTAGGAAGCCCACAGCTGGTTCTGACCTCTGAGCCCCAGTCCACCTGTCACCATCTCAATAATGAGCATTAATCTGTAGGTTTGCAGTTTTCAAAGCCCTTCCCTCTTTGTATTCCCTCATTTACTCTTTACCACAATCTGCCACATTAGAGAAAGAAACTGGCGCTCAGAGGATTTAATTGATTTGTAAGAAATGGTGGAGTTAATATTTGGATCTGGGTCATCTGTCTTCAAACTCCTTGCTTTATCCACGATGCGCAGTGCCTCTGGAGATTCTTTTTTAGCTCAAGGTCAAGGCAAACCAATTGGGATCTCCTGAGTCTGGAGTGGTCCACTTCTCAGTGCCCTTATTGAGCCTGCCCCCTGGAGATGGTGGTGGGTGTCAGCACAGTGTCCTTGTCTGCTGGCCCCTCCCTGGGTTCTCCATCAAGATTCTCCGCCAGAACCTTGGAATAGACTTACGGACAGCGAGAGGGAGATCAACACATACACATACTTGATGCAGAGCAAGATATGATGGTGTGGAGCCAAGACGAGATGACTATAAACAAACATTCACATAAAAATGCACAAGATTTGCCGCGAGTGGTGTTTTAGTCTGTGTAGTTGTACCAGAAATAACACTTGGTTGGAAGTCAAAATACCAATCATCTAGCTTCAGTTTTTATTTTTAATCAAAGACAAAGACTTTTAGAAACTGAGAGAAGAAGTGCTAAATCTGTTTCAACTTAACTCAAGAAGTCTAAATTAATAGGTATTTCTGGCTGGAACAAGTTGACTTTCACTATGTTTCATGTGTTATTTTTGAAAACTTTTGGGGGGAACTTTTCTTTTTTTTAAAGTGCATTCGGGCTGCCAGACCTATGTATTAGAAAAATAAAATATTCCATTTTGGAGGCTCGATTTTTGATTCCTCTGTGTGAGGTATTTCACTGAGGCTGAGCCCTCAAGAACAATATGAAGTTAATTGGGATTTCTAAAAGTGATGGATTCTCTAGGTTGTAAAGGAGTAAATATGTAGCTAAAATGTATGGTAAATAATTTTAGGCCTCTTAGCACACACAGAAATAATTTACTAAAGAAAGGACTGCAGCATTGTAAACAGCCTGGGATCAGACTCAGTGACCACCTGCAAGTTCCAGTGTGCAGATGGCTAAGAGGTGAGCCACCTGGAACTTATTACACCTGTTCTCATTGGTTGGCTCCAGATGTTTACTTCTGAGTAAGCTCAACTGGATGGTTACTCAGGTTCCACTGATAGCTGGGATCTGCTTGCTTTTGTCAGAGTTGATCTAGGGCTGGTGAATGTGTTAACACAAGCTGACCCGCTTACAAATATTAAATTCATGCATGGAACTTAAAAGCAGATCTGGGTGAAACAGTGGGTGGGGGCCTTTCTCAAGCAAATCCTGGGTGACCCGAAGAACTTGCAGATGGTTGTCCCTTGCTGGTTCTCTCTGCTCATCTCTGGTTCTGATATGCCCTCTGAAATGTCACTGAGCACAGGACAGACTTACCTGAACGTAGAACTTAATCCCTTTGTGGCTAAACTTTCAGAGATGGATGTACGTTGACTGTCACACTGGGAAGGAGGTTAGAGGTAAATGTAGAGCGTAAATGACTACCCAGGGCCATTTGGGTCTATAGGTATTTGGGGCAGGAAAGTCTTTTTCTGTGAATCATTGCAGTGAAGGAGAAAAAGCATCCTGCTCCCGTCCCTACATATCAATAATTCTTCTGCCGCGGTTCCTGTGACAGCATTTCCAAACACTGGGGGAGAGGAGAGGGTCAAAGGACTTTTAGCTGACAATGCTGTATACAGGGAGGACACCAGGGATCAGGGATGGGGAGTGGCTTGCCTGAGGTCATAATGCAAATCAGTAGTGAAGTCAGGTTTTTACTCTGACATCCATCAGTTGACTCTAATCCCCATGTGGCTATCATCCTTTTGTAAACAAGGAATTAATATACTAATTAATTTACTATTCATGGGCAGTGTTTGTGAAATGCTTTAAAGTCCTAGGCAAAAGATACCACATAACTATCCCAAATTATTTATCATCTATTTATAGCACGAGGCACTCTGAACAAGAGCATAATTTACAGACTAAAAATTTACATTGTAATCCATTAGGGAAGTACTTTTTAGAAACAGATCAGAGATAGATAGAACACAGCTGTGCCCAGACTCACAGCTGCCAGAGGCCAGGTCTGGAATATGCTCTTTACACCCCCGTGCTAAGCTCGAAGCCTGGCATGAAGCTGACAGTGAGCCAGTGTTTGCTCATTGCACCTGAGGCACAGGCATATTTGCGTTTGAGCTGTTCTCCCAGACAGTTCATCAAACGGTGTATCTTGGAGTTTCATTTCTCATTACTCCAAGGGGCTCTGGTTCCGTCTCGCTTAGATTGTGGTGAGGGAACTGGACCCTCACAAGTAGCCCAGGTTGAAACTAAAGGAGTCACCTTGAGAACAGGTGTGCAAGGGGTGGCCAAAACGGGCCATAGGGGCTACTGAGCTACTGGGCGAGGTGCATAGAGCAGGCCCCCTTGCCAGTCCATAAATCCCTCCCACCTGGGAGTTCTAGTGTCTTGAGCAAGATGCCACCTGCCAAATGCTCCAAGCCGCCTGGAACAAGATGCTGTACAAACATCATCCTGATTAGTGTTTCTAATCTTCAGATCCTGGGCTCTGTGTCTGCAAATACAAAGAAAGGAATGGGGCCGGGTAGACAGAAACAAATGCATCTGAGCACACCCCAGGCTGCCTCTTGCTACGTGTCTTTCCAACAAGAGATGTTAAGCCCCTACTTCTAAGCCTCAGCAAGTCCTGTATATTTGTCTGTGATAGGAGCTTCCTCTTCTGGAAATAAATAGTACCCCCCCCAACCTTCAACAATCAACTTTTGTTCTTTCCTAGAAGAGCCCCTACACAGGCCCAGGCTGCTCTTTCCCATAACTGAATTGTGGGGACACTCCTCTGGTCCTCCAGCTTGCCTGTGAAATCTATTAGAGAGAGACCTCTCCAGGAAAAGCTGTGTCTCTGGGTTCTAAGTGATCAGTTTCATCCCTCCACCTGGATCTAGGAGAACAGGGTCGTGTGGACACTCAGGTTATACACTTGCCAGTTTCTCTAAACAAATGGAAAGACAGTGCCCACAAGACCAAGGTACACTCCTCTGGGATATCTCAGCTGGCCAGAGTGTTCGAAGCTTAAGAAATGGCTTTGCAACCAAATTCAGAGTTTGGCAATTTCTTCAAGACTATGGATCCAGTGTCTTCAACTACCCAATGGCATGGGATGAACAGGGCAAAGGGAGGAGAATGTTGTAGTGTGAAAGAAATACAAGAGAGACCTAAGACGCATAATACCTTATACACTGTTTTAACTAAACTTATGGCAAAAAAGATTGCTTTAGATATTTGGGGAACTTTTATGAAGTTGGGTATTAGATGATTAATTTGTTGGGTGTGCTAACAGCGTTATGGTTACGTGCCAGAATATTCTTTTCTTTTTACATGCCTATTGCAGTATTTAGTGGCAAAATAACTTGAACACAGGGACTTGTTTTAATCTAGCTTAAGAAAAAAGTTACTGTTGTTAAACAGTATGGCAGAATGTCATTGATTATTGAAGCTGGATGACTGGCAGCTGGGAGTTATTTTTGGGGGGGTACATTTGAAATTTTTTGTGAAAATAATTTAACAAAGAAAAAATTAAGTATCATATAAACATATGGCCATTCCTTGTGTGATAAAGGTTCTCAACATATGTGAGTCCTTTACTTTCTGTCTAGCTTAGAGGGAGCATGGTTTTCTAGAAATTGTCCAATTTAAACCCTTTGGCAAGGAGGTTTCTGTTTGCCAAGTTTGGTAGAGTTTACCTGAAATTTATTTATTTTATGGGTTTTTAAAAATGTTTTGGAAATACTGCTAAGTTCATGGATGTCCACAGTTCAAAAGAGATAAAGTAGGGTTCATGATAATACCTCTCTTCCTGAGGGCAATCTATTTCCCTTGTTCTCCTTTTTCTTATTCACGCTGGTTGACGGGCACTTCCTGGTAGCTGTTAGACACTTCAGCTCCTTTTTCTCTTCTCCGTAGGGGAAAAGGTTTTGTTTGCGTATGTATTTCCACTCAAGTCCATTTTCTGAACTGTATTCCCAAGTGGTTCCAATTCCAGCACACCTGAAATCAAGGAACCATGAATGGTATGTGAATGGTGACCATAGTTGTTGTTCTTTTCTTTTTTAAAAAAATAATATATATTTTATTGAGATATAAGGGGCATATACATTGTGTTCATTACATGGTAATGATTTCAATATATGTATGTATTGCTAAGGGGTTGCCACAATAAGTTTAGTTAACACCTATCACTACACATAGTTAGAAGCACTTTTTTTCGTGTGATGAGAATTTTTAAGATCTACACTCTCAGCAACTTTCAAATACATGATACGGTATTGTGAGCTGTGGTCACCATGTTGTACATTAAATCCTCAGGACTTAATTTATCTCATAAATGGCAGTTTGTATCTTTTGATGACCTTCACCCATTTCGCCAATCCCTCTACCCACTGCCATTGGCAACCACAATCTCTTCTCTATGAGTTTGGTTTTTGTTTTTTGATTCCATGTATAAGTGATCACAACAGTATTTTCTTTCCCTGTCTGATTTATTTCACTTAGCATAATGTCCTTGAGGTCCATGCATGTTGTCCCAAATGGCAAGATGTCCTTCTTTTTTATGGCTAAGTAATATTCCATTATTCCATATACAAAAATTATAATATTTATAGTTCACATTTTCTTCACCCATTCATCCATCAATGCACCATTAGGTGATTTCTGTGTTTAGGCTATTGCAACTGATGCTACAGTGAACATGGGGGTGCATATATGTTTTTGAGATACCAATTTTGTTTCCTTTGAATAAATACCCAGAGATGGAATTGCTAGATGATATGGTAGTGCTATTTTTAATTTTTTTGAGGAACCTCCATGTTGTTTTCCATAGTGGTTGCCCAATTTACATTCCTGCCAGCAGTGTACAAGGATTTCCTGTTCTCTATATCTTCACTAACACTTATTTGTTATATTTTTGATAATTGCCATTCTAACAGGTCTGAGGTGATATTTCATTGTGTTTTTGATTTGCATTCCCTTGATGATTAGTGATGCTGAACATCTTTTCATGTATCTATTAGCCATTTGTATGTTTTTGGAAAAATGTTCGTATTCTTTGCCCATTTTTTAATTTGACAGCTTTTTTTTGTATTGAGTTGTATGAATTCTTTATTTATTTTGGATATTAACCTCTAATCATTTGTATGATTTGCAAATATTCTCTACCATTTGGTAGGTTGCCTTTTCGTTTTATCGATGGTTTCCTTTGCTGAGCTTAGTTTGATGTTGTCCCACTTGTTTGTTTTTGCTTTTGTTGCTTTTGCTTTTGGTGTCAAATAAAAAACACCATTTCCAAGACTGATGTCAAGGAGATTACCTCGTATGCTTTCTTTTAGGAATTTTATGGTTTTAGGCCTTATATACAACTATTTAGACCATTTTGAGTTTATTTTTGTGTACGGTATAAGAAAGTGGTCCAATTTTATTCTTTTGTATGTGGCTGTCCAGTTTTCCTAACACTATTTATTGAGGAAATGGTCCTTTTCCTGTTGCGTATTCTTGGTCATAAACTAATCGACCATATATGGGTGGGTTTTTTCCTGACTCTCTATTCTGTTCCATTCATGTATGTGCCTGTTTTTATGCCAATACTATACCGTTTTGATTACTAAGGTTTTGTAATATAGTTTGAAATCAAGAAGTGTGATGCCTTTAGCTTTGTTCTTTTTGCTCAAGATTGCTTTGGCTACTCTATTCCACACAGTTCTCTTCCCTACAAATGTTAGGATTGTTTGCTCTTTCTCTGAAAAATGCCATTGTACAATTGGTGCTGGATCTGTAGATTGCTTTGGGTAGTTGGGCATTTTAGCAATATTAATTTTTCCAATCCATCAACACTGAATATCTTTCCATTTATTTTTCTCTTCTTCAATAGAGACAGTTTTACTATTTCTTTTCCAATTTGGATGCCTTTCATTTCTTTTTCTTGTCTGATTGCTATGGCTGGCACTTACAGTACTATGTTGAATAAAAATAGTGAAAATGGACATCCTTGTTTTGTTCCTGGTCTTAGAAAAAAAGATTTCAATTTTCCACCATTGAATATGATTTTGAGCATGAGTACAAGCTATGGGTTTGTCATATATGGCCTATATTATATTGAATTAGTCCCTCTACACTCACTTCATTGGAAGTTTTTATCATGAATAGATGTTGACTTTTATCAAATGCATTGAGATGACCATATAATTTTTAACCTTCATTTTGTTAAAGTGTTGTATCATATTGATTAATTTGTGGATATTGAACCATTCTTACATCCCTGAAATAAATACCTCTTGATTGTGGTGTATAATCCTGATAATGTATTGCTGAATTTGGTTTGCTAACATTTTGTTGAGTATTTTTTGCATCTAAGTTCATCAAGGATATTGGCCTATAATTTTCTTGTACTGTCCTTGTATTGCTGGCCTCATAAAATGAGTTTGAAAATATTCCCTTCTATTTTTAAAAGAATTTGAGAGGGATTGGTATTAATTTTTATTTAAATATGTGATAGAATTCTTCCATAAAGTCATATGATTTTGGACTTTTCTTCATTGGAAGTTTTTGATTGATGATTCAATCTTTTTATTAGGAATGGGTTTGTTCAGATTTTCTATTTCTTCATGATTCAGTCTTGGTTGGTTGTATATTCATAGGAATTTATTAATTTTTTATAGGTTGTCAAAGTTGTTGAGATATATAGGCTATATAGCACAACCTTGGTTTGTGAGCATAATTTGTTTCAGAAACATGCTTGTAATCCAAAGCACTCATATATAAAAGTGAATTTCAAGAACCATTGGCTCGGTAGTGATCATGTGATATTTGGTGTCAGGTACTACTTACATTGCAAGACATCACTCGTCAAGTTAAAATTTATTAGAAATGTTTGCTCGTTTTATGGAACACTCGCAGAACAGGTTACTCGCAATCTAAAGTTTTACTGTAGGTGTTTACAGTATCTCATACAATCCTTTTTTTTGTATGGTATTACTTGTAATGTCTCCCCTTCATTTATAATTTTATTTACTTGAGTCCTTTCTTTTTCTTGGTTAGTCTAGCTAAAGATTCATCTATATTGTTCGCATTTTCAAAAAAACCCCTGCTTTTGGTTTTATTTTTTCTATTGTCTTTTTCATTTCTATTTCATTTAGTTCCACTCTGATCTTCATTTCTTTTCTTCTACTAACTTTGGGCTTGGTTTCTAAAATATTATTCTAGTTCCTTGTCAGGTTATTTATTTGAGGTCTTTCTTCTTAATGTAGGTGTTGTATCCCGTAAGTTTTGCTATGGTGTGATTCATTTTATTTGTTTCAAGGTATTTTTTGGTTTGTCTTTTGATTTCTTATTTGACCCATTGGTTTTTCAATAGCATGTAATTTGATCTCCATATATTTGTTAAATTTCTAGTTTTCTTCTTTTAATTAATTTGTAGTTTCATACCACAGTGGTTGGAAAAGATGTTTGATATAATTTCAATCTCAAATTTATTAAGACTTTTTTGTGGCTTAACATATGATTTATCCTGGAGCATGTTTCATGTGTGCTTGAGAAGAGTGTGTATTCTGCTGTTGTTGGATGGATGAAAGGTTCTATAAATGTCTGTTAGTCCATCTCGTTTAATGTGTCATTCAAGTCTAATGTTTCCTACTGATTTTGTCTGGATGATCTATCTGTTGATGAGAGTGGGGTATTGAAGTCCTCTACTATTATTATATTGCTATCTGCTTTTTCCTTTAGGTTTGTTAATATTTGCTTTATATATTTAGGAGCTCCTTGGTATTCTTGATATTTAAAAAAATGCTTTTGGATAATATGCCCCCCCCTTTTTAATGAAGCTTTATAGACATCACCCTCTTTTTTTTTTTAAGTTTATTTCTTTGAGAGTGAGAGAGAGAGAGCGAGAGCGAGAGGGAGAGAGAGTGGGGAAGGGGGAGAGGGAGGGAGACACAGAATCTGAAGCAGGCTCCAGGCTCTGAGCTGTCAGCACAGAGCCTGATGTGGGGCTCAAACTCATGAATCATGAGATCATGACCTGAGCTGAAGTTGGATGCTTAACTGACTGAGCCACCCAGGTGCCCCAAGCCCTTTCTTTTTTAAATTAAAAAAAATATTTTTTAGAGAGAGAGAGGAGGAGAGGGGCAGAGGGAGGGAGGGGAAGAGAGAGAGAGAGAGAGAGAGAGAGAGAGAGAATCTTAAGCAGGCTCCATGCTCATGGAGCCTGATGTGGGACTTGATCCCACAACCCTGGGATCATAACCTGAGCTGAAATCAAGAGATGGATGCTCCATTGACTGAGCCACCCAGGCACCCCAGGATGGCCCTTAAAATTTTTTTTTATTTTGAGAGAGAGCGACAGAGAGAGTGTGAGCTGGGGAAAGGCATAGAGAGAAGGACAGAGTGAATCCCAAGCAGACTCCATGCTGTCAACACAGAGCCCGATGTGGAGCTTGATCCCATGAACCAGGAGATCACAACCTGAGCCGAAATCAAGAGTAGGATGTTCAACCACCTGAGTCACCCAGGCATTCCTGGCCATTTCTTAATATGAATAAAACAAGCAGAATAATCTTGGTTTAATGGAACATATATAAGCATGATATCTTTTGTCCTTGAGAAGATCACAGGTCTAACCAGAGTGACAATGTGGAACCACAGAAAAATTGATACTTTTTGAAAGGGTCACATAATGCAGGAAGCTAGCAAAGTGTTTTTTGAAACACATTGTCATTCAGTCCAGAACCAAGTTACTAGACCATGATAGCAGTCATGCCAAAAAGTGAGTTTCCTTTGTCTAGCTTTCAGGAAATTAGAAGAAAAAATAATGTGGGACAAGCTAGAGCAAAAACAGGAGCAAAATACACTGAAGACATGCAGAGGCCACTTCCACCTAGTAAAGGCTCTGTCTGTAAGGTTACCACCCAGAAATGGAGAGAGCAGCGGTGCTCTCTACTTGGGCATCCTCAAATGATGAGAAGACTGGGTTTTGTAGTATTTCTTTTGGTCCTTCTTGCTTTGAATTCAAATGAACAAAATGAAAATGATTTTTGAGGCAGTGTCAAAACAGATTTCTCATGCCATGGAAATTTCCAGAACTTTGAAAGTTAGAGGTGGAATCTGTGGTAGAGGCAGTGGTGTCAGAGAACACCACAGCAGTACAGGGGGAGAGGCTGGTAACTCATCTGCCTCCACTTTCATCCTTGATCACACACCTGCACACCTGGTTTAGTTGTAGAACAGGTCATTCTAAATCAGAGGGAAATCCCATACATTATTATACAATTATCCCATCAATATCTGTTGAGAGTTGACAGTATGGCTGCCATTTTGCAGGGTGATATTGTGTGGTGGGGACTGAGAAACTGTTTTCTGTCCTCAAGTCATTTATAGTCCAGAAATATCTGGAACAATACCTTATTTGTGAAAAGGCAGCATCTTGGTTTTTGTAGATTTGACTATTGGATAGACAGTGCCCTTTGGATTTTACTATCCTTCTATTTCCTGTATGTGTGTATTTGTATATCATCAATTCATCTTCCTAAGACTTCAACCCAAATCAGTTATTTAGTGGATGGAGCCAAGGGATTGGCAGTAATCTACAAATTCACTCCAATATACCCTGTGTGTGTGTGTGTGAGTGTGTGTGTGTGTGAAATTGGACAAGCCATTTAAATCCCTAGAGGTTTGGTTTGTTTCTATCATCTGTGAGTGCTGTATTAACTGAGAACTGAGTACTCACATTAGAAAAAAATGAACTTGAAATCCCAATAAGGTTCTTCAAGTGTCTGGGTGGTCTGGGTCACATGTGTTCTAAATTCTGTTCTGAGCTAGTCCACTGACTTAGTGGCATTGTGACACTGTCTAGTGCATCAACCTGGCCATGTAAGCCAAGGGGTCCTAGTCAAACATGTGATAAACATTCTCCTGCAGAATAATAATATCTCCCTAAGAGGAGTGTTGACCTTGGCTTCCATCACTAATTGAGAAGATAGAACATGAGGTTTAAATGCTGGCTCCAGCATTTACTGGCTGTATGACTAGAACTTGGGTGAGTTAATATTGCCTTTCTGAACTATTGCTTTAATTCATTATCAATGAAATAGGGCTAATAATATTTACTTTGTAAGATCATAGCGATGAATGATGAACTACCCAGTAGAGTATTGATATATAATAAGGGCACATGGTGGCTACCCAATGAATGGTGGCTGTGAATGAATGAGTAGTCAGTGTTTTACGTAGTGAGAATTCAGAGAAAAGAGACAAAGGGGAAGACTTCATAATATTAAGGGATGTGAAGAAATTCCTGATAAATCATGACTAATGGGAAACTTTTTCTGAAGGAAGCTATCCAATCTCTTTCTCGTTAGGTTCTTTAAAATAAGACAGTATCCATTTGTTGAAAGAGTTTGCTGTAGAGCATATTACCTCCTGAGGTGTATTTTGGGTTCTGGGAAATGTCTTTTAGCAAGAGGAATCACTAGTGAGATTCACCTGTGAACCCAGGAGCTGATGCTTCTCACAAACTCATCCCTAATAAAGGTCCTACCTTCCCCCTTGGTGACAGGCCAGCTGGTTTGCCTTTGGCAGTTTTGTTTTCAAGTTTCCAGAAACAGAGCTCATATTGAAGCAACATTTACAGGTCCTTTAAAAATGACTTGAGATTGCCATGGAAACTGAAGTCAAAATGACAAAGTGCCAAGAGGAGGCATCCTTTGTTAATTGCTTATGAAGATAGATGAACGGAAAGTTTGGGCCTGGTAAAATGATAGATCTGTTCAAGAAAAGGAAATGAAAAAATAGGTAACAACACCCTTGGGAGGCCCAAAACAGCACTGTTGAAATCATTGACTCTGTGGAGCATTTTGATTAGTTTCAGTTACACTACCTGTCAGAGTTATGCTGGTGTTAAAAAAAAAAAAAAGGAAGCTTATGTTACATTGACTATTATATGATTAAACTAAGAATCTCCTGGAAGAAAAACAAAATGATCAGCATGTATACTTTTTGGTTAGACTTGCAGCCACCCCCCCTTTTTAAAACAAATTATGTAATTTCATCAAGGATTAAATAAGAATGAAAAAGACTGTTTCCTAAGTCTCAGTGAATTCAAGCACTTGAGATTTTTTCTATCATTATGTAAAGAAGTCATATCCCAGCTATCCAATGCTAAGTGTAGACTGCACAGTATTATAAAACACAATGTACTCTTACTAAAGTTTCATTTAAAACTTAAACATGTAGCAGAGATCAAAATTAAACCTCTACTTAAAAAGTATACCTTTGTTCGCATGTTCTTTGTAACATCTATAGGCCTTTCAGATCTAATTTCTGTAGAACTCTCATACAGAAGCAGTTTGTAAAAGCTGTAGGTCATTAAGACTTGATGAGGAAGGTACTATTGTATGTAATTTCAAGGCAAATGGTTATTGGTGCCTAGTAAGCTTCTGGGCTTACTATTTAATGACTATTTAAGACTATAATGACTAAGAATGAGTATTTAATTCTTCTTCATGAGGAAAGTTAAAAAAAATATATCTCATCATGAGGGTTGATGTGTGGGTGCTATTATGATGGTATTATTTCCAAGGACCAATGATGCCCAAATTCCATTTTATGACTCACTCCTCCTCTGCAAAGGGTTCTTGACCTGACAGTGAAACTAAGGCACAAAAACTAAAGGGGAAACAAAATAACCAGAAAAAGTCCACTTAAATGGAATCCACTTAAAGTGAGGACCAAAATGTCATAGTAGACAAAGTAAAACAGGGTTGATAGGTATGATTTTGGAAAACTAAAATCAAAATTTATAAAAACAAATTTATTTTGCCTTATAATTAACAACATAGTTTTATTTTTTATTATTATTTTTTTTAATGTTTATTTTTGAGACAGAGACAGAGCATGAACGGGGGAGGGCCAGAGAGAGAGGGAGACACAGAATCTGAAGCAGGCTCCAGGCTCTGAGCTGCCAGCACAGAGCCCGACGCGGGGCTCAAACCCACGGACCGTGAGATCGTGACCTGAGCCGAAGTCGGACGCTTAACCGACTGAGCCACCCAGGCGCCCCAACCACATAGTTTTATAATGACAGTTATGCACTAATCATTTGCTCAAACAAAAACATGTGTTAGTTTTAGGGCTGTGGTACACTGTTAACTTTGGTGGTGCTCAACGAACCAAGCTTCCTTGTATTTGTACTCTTATTAGTTCCTTACATATTGATTTTGGGCTTGGCCATGTTACTAGTTTTGGCCAGTAGAACATTAGCGAGGGTGATGCAAGTAAAAGGCTGGTAAGTCCTTGCACACTGGGCCTTATTATCTTGGGATGCTTCTAGGAACCCATCCACCATGCTATGAGAAAACATGAGCAATCATGAGAGAAGCCCACGTGGAGGAGAAGTGAGGCCCTCTAGCCAACTCCAAGTGAGCTGCTAGTCAGTAGCCAGTACTGATTTCTAGCCACGGAGGTGAGTCCATTTTATTTTTTATTTTATTTTTAATTATTTTTTAAAGTTTTAAAATTTATTTTTGAGAGAGACAGAGACAGAATGTGAGTGGGTTAGGGGCAGAGAGAGAGAGGGAGACACAGAAGCAGAAGCAGGTTCCAGGCTCTGAGCTGTTAGCACAGAGCCCGACGTGGGGCTCGAACTCACAAGCTGTGAGATCATGACCTGAGCTGAAGTCGGACGCTCAACTGACTGAGCCACCCAGGTGCCCCTAGGTGAGTCCGTTTTAGGTTTTCTAGACATTCTGACTTCAAGCCTACAGCATGTGGAGGATAATAACTTCTGGGTCAACCCACAGAGATGTAAGAAGTAATAAATTGTGGGGTACTTGGGTGGCTCAGTCGGTTAAGTGTCTGACTTTAGCTCAGGTCATGATCTCGCAGTTTGTGGGTTCGAGCTACCCATTGGGCTCTGTGCTGACAGCTCAGGGCCTGGAGCCTGCCTTGGATTCTCTATCTCCCTCTCTCTCTGTCCCTCCCCTGTTTACTCTCTCTATATATAAAAAATAAACATTAAAAAAAGGAAGTAATAAATTGTGGTAAGTGGGGGGTGGTTTGTTATGCAGCAACAGATAACTAAAACAGAAACTATGACCTGGCATTGATTTTGAGTCTGGTAGAAGGAAGGGAGAAATTTGGAGGAACTACAGAAAGACTGTTAGTGGAGTCTGGAAGGGCAGTGAGGAAATTCCTATTGGAAGCTGAAGAACAGAGAACGTGAGTTATATGTTGGCAGAACAATGATCAAAACTGTTTGCTTGTGGTATTCCAGGAAACAGAGAGAGTACCTACTGAACTTGTGGATCTGACTAAGGAGATTTCTGGGAAGGATGTGGAAAGTGCCACTGGCTTCTTTTTGCTCCTGTGGTAAAGTACAGGGGGAACAAGCTGAACCAAAGAAGGAACTGTTCAGATTTCAAGCAGAACTTAGAACTAAAGAGGCTCTAAACATGTGGGTTTGTTAATAAAATTGTTTTTCACCCTCAGTCTCTACAAAAAAATTTCTCAAAGTATGAAATGACCTTCATTTGAAGATGAAATCCAAGGTGTTGGTAGTAAAATATGTCTTCAGGGTTCAGGTCTGTGTTATGGGATCTGAAAGACATAAGGAGTATCTCAAAGATCCTCTCAGACAAAGATATTTCCAAGAAGCTAAAGAGTATTTTCCCATGGGATTCTGATTTGCACTCCCTAAACAGAGAAAGGATTGTCTTGAAGAGATTTGTGTGTGTGATTTTGTTTATTAGGGTGAGTTATAATTTGATACATAAAAATGCAAAGTATGTACTGAAATTATACTGGCCTAGATTAAAAGGACAGAGACAAATTCAAAATAAGAAGGTGCCTTAAGATCCTCAAACTCGTCTGGGGAGGAGGAAGCAAGCCAAGGAAAGAAGTTTAGATGCAAGCCTGGGTCATTTCTCTTGGAAAAATAAGGATAGCTCAGAACAAAGTCTAGAGCACAGAGGGTAGAGGTAAGAGCCACAGAAAATCACTCTCAGGAAATTGAACTAGGTCATGATAAAAAACAAAACAAAACAAAACAAAACAAAACAAAAAACACTGCCTATATGTGTCTGGCTGGATTTAAAAATTGCTATGGACCAGTAACTGCTGTGTTTTTCCCATTTTCAACCTTTTTGAGTAGAAGTACCTATTGAAGTTTTCCTTGCCTCTTCATTGTATGTTGACTGTGTGAGGATCAGAAAACTTGTGTCTTTAGTTGACACGTCTTCAGATCAAAAAGAACTCCACTCAGGAGACCTTGATCGCATCTAGACCTGACTTAGATGATGAGATTCTGTACTTGATGAGATAAGACCTTGAGAGCTTTGGAGAGGGTGAGTGTATTTTGAATGTGGGAAGGGCAGGACACATTAGAGGCCAGAGGGTGCTTTGTGGACTGTACTTTGGTGGTCCTTAGTGAAACTTACCTTCTGGTATTCCCTTTCTTATTGACTCTGGGCTTGGCCACATGGCAAGTTTTGGAAAATGGGAATTTGGCAAATTTGATGCAACTGAGGACTTGATAAGCACTTGTACATTGGGAGTTGCTCTCTTGGAGCAATACTTCCTGAAACCTAGACACCAAACTATGAAAAGCCCAAGAAACCATATGGAGGAGAACTGAGGTCCCAGAAAACACTTCAAGCTAAACGCCCAGCCAATGGCTAGCACCAACTTTCAGCCATGTGAATGACGCCATGTTGGATTTTCTTATCAATCCAGCATCTTAGACAATATCATATGAAGTGGAAGAGCTACCAGATTAACTAATAGAATTGTGAGAAATGTTATGTTCTCATTCTTTTAAATTATTAAATATGTGGCTGGTTTGTTATGCAGCAATAGATAAACCAATCATGAAGCTAATAATTTTTATTTCATTTATTTATTTATTTATTTATTTATTTATTTAATGTTTACTTATTTTGAGAGATAGAAAGAGTGTGAGTAGGGAAGAGGCAGAGAGAGGGAGAGAGAAAAATCCCAAACAGGCTCTGCATTGTCATTTGATTCCAAGAACCATGAGATCATGACCTGAGCTGAAATCAAGAGTTGGACGCTCAACCAACTGAATCACCCAGGTGCCCTGGGAGGCTAATAATTTTTGGATAAAATTGTGCAATAGCAGGATAGAATATCCTTTACATTATGTTGAACTTTTGCCATATTATCACAAAAGAGCTATTTTTGTAAAAATAGTCAAAAGTTGTATTTAATTTTTCCCAAGCACTTTGTGAATCTATTGACAGTTGAATATCTTTATTTATTTTTTAAATGCTTATTTATTTAAGAGGTGGGGTGGGGGGGAGACTGAACCAGGGAGGGGCAGAGAGAGAGGGAGAGACTCCCAAGCAGGCTCCATGTTCAGTGTGGATCCCAGTGTGGGGCTCAATCCCATGACTGTGAGATCATGACCTGAGCTGAAATCAAGAGTTGGACGCTCAACAGACTGAGCCACCCAGGTGCCCCCTGAATATCTTTATTTTGAAAGTATCTTTTATGTTATCATTCTTGTTTATTTTCTCTTTGTTAACTGGCAAATTATGCTATATCATTTATTTCTGGCTTTGCATATATTTCAAATAGTTGTATAGTATTTCTTTAATCAACTAATGAAATTCTGTATCTTTTGCAGTATTTACAATTTCTTTTCACAGTAGGCTTCTACTGTATTTGACTTTATTATCTGCTATAATGGTGAGGAAGATATTGATATCTTGAAAGGGAGGGGCTTTGGTTAGAGATTAATTTCATCAGAAGTCAGTTTATTAATACATAGGTTTGCTTTATGATGACTTTGCTTCTCTTAAACAAGTCAGATATTGTACACTCATATACTAAGAGGTCCCCTGTACTGCCATAAATATAGCTGGGCAGGCCCTGGTAGCAGACAATGCTGCACTTTCTGGTGAAAGCTGAGTTGAAGCATGTGTGTTTGGCTTATGGTCTAAGAGGAGTTTTCTACTTTTCACCCTGAATCTAAATCTTGGCACAACCCACTCAGGTCAAACTTTGGGGAGGGAGAGAGCTAGAAAGAAGTCTGGGTCCCCACACCTGTCTTAGCATGCCATTATAGGTGTGAAAGAGGTGGGAAACAAAGAGATGAATGCCCTGAGAATTGATCTTTCGCACAGCCTGCACAGGAGGAGGCTGAAGAGAAAGAAGTTCTTGGTGGCCCTTAAAGGCACCAAGAACCTACTTACTGGTAGATGGGACCTAGTGAATGTCCTATGCTCTTATCAATAAAATTAGCAACTCTTCATCTCTTGTGGGAGGGTAGGGAGGAAGGAGGGGGTAGAGGAATAGAAAAGTAGAAAGGACGGAAGAATCCCATCCCTTTTCAATATCCTTCTTATTGGAGGAGAATCTACCCATTGAGTGATGAGATGTGGGGAAGTCACAAAGTTGAGGAATGGGGGAGTTCTTCCACTCTGAGGGCAGATCACTCTGTAATTTTTTCTTCATTCTCCCCCGTGGAAAAGAGGAGAGAGAACCAAGCAAAAGAATTGCGCCTCTGGGCAGAACCATTTTAGCAACGGACTAAGAGATGGTGGTCACAGGACATGAGCTTGTGTGAGTTGAAGTTCTCATTACTTGTTGTTGAAAAAAGTTGCATAATTGTTTAAAGCCAAGTTTTCCTAAAGTCTGGCACTAGAGCTAGAAGGGTATTGACTCCTAGGGATGCTTGAAGTGGAGGGAGCAGGTCTTGAGAGAAGATCTGGAGGTGGGGACAAGATCAAGTTGTAATGGAGGAGCACAGAGACGGGAAGGAACGGGTGTACTTTGAATTGGTTTACTTTAAATTTTTTTTAATGTTTATTTATTTTTGAGACAGAGGGAGACAGAGCGCTAGTGGGGGAGGGGCAGAGAGAGAGGGAAACAGAATCCAAAGCAGGCTCCAGATTCTGAGCTGTCAGCACAGAGCCCAACGCGGGGCTCAAACCCACGAACTGTGAGATCATGACCTGAGCCGAAGTCGGATGCTTAACCGACTGAGCCACCCGGGCGCTTCTGAATTGGTTTACTTTAAAGGGTTGTTCCAGAAGAGTTAGATCAGATCTACTTTTTATTGGTAAATGTTAAGCTTAGTTATGTCCACATAACTCATTTTTATAAATAATTAGCAGGATATTTATAGTTATTTTATAGCATAGCTATAATCTATCCCTTTAAACACACAAATTCAATACACAGGAACATTTAAATGAAATAACCAGTTTTAGTGTTGAACAAACTTCAGAAAGCTGATGTTGTACATTTATAGCTACAGAACATGTGCATTCATTAATTCATTCAACAAATTTGGAGCGCCTCATGAGTGCCAGTCACTATATCTAGTATTCATATTATTAAAGCAGATTCAGGAAACTTATTTTTTTTTTAAGTTTATTTATTTTGAGAGAGAGAAAGAGGGAGAGAGAGAGAGAGTGAGTGCACGTGTGGGAGAGAGGGAGCAGAGAGGGGCAGAGAGAGAGAGGGAGAGAGAATCCCTCATGGAGCCTGACACAGGGCTTAAACCCATGAACTGTGAGATCATGACCTGAACCAAAATCAAGAGTTGGACTCTTAACCAACTGAGCCACCCAGGTGCCTCTGGAAACTTATTTTTAAAAGCTGTAATGTATAAAGTGGGGTCACTGGCACTAAGTCTTAATGTTTTTAAATGGAACAAATGTTTTAAGTGGAACAAAGTCAGTAATGGAAAATTTGGAAAAAGCAGATATTCTTGTACAAAGTACTTTACCTTAGGTGTAGAAGTTGCTAGAATACTGACCACTTATTCCTTGGCAATAAGAGCAGGGATAGAAAGGTTAATAAATGCAGAGTGCAGGTGAAGAATCACTTAGAGAAAAACCACTAATTGTAATGCCTTTAGAGTTTTGTTAAAAATGCATCAGTTGGATACCAAAAAAGGCCATAATCAGTGCTATCCGCTTTCAATTATGTTTCAGAGCAGTATTTGTTAACCCCTTTAATGTGATGCTTTCATAGTAAACATAAGAACACCCAAACTTCTACACTTTCTATTCATTTCTAAACAGTCCTCACAATGTCCTACCAAGCCAAAACGCCTGTGAGACTCTTTCCCCAGAATAAGAGACCATTTCTCCAGCAAACTTTTCAACAGGATTTTAATTCTTCTGTCAGCTGGCAAAAACATTGAGCCAGCAGATTGAAAACACACAGCGGTGTGTATATTTGGAGTCTTTGTAAACTTTCCCATGCATGCAATGCCATTGGCTTTGCACTTCCCCCCCAGCAGATACTGACAGATACTGATGAGCTGAGATATCATGCAACTGCTCAGAGGTGAAAACCGGTCTATGCAGTTTTGCATTTGCAGTCTATTGAGTGGGCCCAGCTGCGGGCCTCCCCTGCAGCAGGGGGGCGCTTCCCTTTTAAGAACTTTGCTCCACTTCAGCCTCCGTGGCTTCCAACACTTCCCCAGGAGATTTCACTTCCTATGGGAAAGAGCCACTGTTGACACTGTCTCAGGGAAACTCATGGCAGCTTTGTGATAATCACACATATACCCTCTTTCCACCCCTCCTTAACGTTGGCTTGTTGTTGTTGTTGTTTTTTTTTTTTTCCCATTTCATTCCAGGGACATTGATGTGAAAGGAAGGTCAATGAAAACCACCTTGCTTTCAGTCTGAGGGTTAGTTGTACTCTAACATGAAAAAGGAAGATTTTCTTTCAGAGACTGGCCTGGCATGCTTAACCTTAACCTTGTCAGTTACAAGGACGTTTAAACATGTAAATGAAGGCGTTTCAGAGGATGTTGAACTAGAAGATTTTCAAGTTGCTTTCTCAGATAAAGGCTGTTCTTTCTCAGATAAGGTTATGTCTTCAAAGGCACTTTTTTTTTCTTTCCCCAACTTATCGATGGTACCAGTTTGACTTTTGGTGGATGTATACCCCAAGGGCACATAGTCTCTGCTTTATTCATTTCTATACTCTCAGGGACTGAAAAGTGCCTGATGCACAGTAGTTGAAAGGTAAATGTTGATAGTTATTTGTTGAAACAAATATAGAGTGATTACTATAGAGTATAGAGTATAAAATGCTCAACCCATGCCTCATATTTCCATTTAGTATCTAAAAATTTACACAAGAGGATGTTGGGAACTTAATTTGATAGACTTAAAATTACAACAGGAATTCTTGATTACCTGAAAAATAAACTAGTCTCCCTGTTTCTGTTTTGCCAGCCACTGCCATTGGCAGTGACTTCGTCAAGCAGTAGAGTGAGGAAGCCAGCATAGCGCATTGTTATGGGGTGCTTGTCCACCCCAAACTTAGCTCGTTTTTCTTACTGAAATGCATATACTTAAAATGGCACAGATTAAGATGTCTATCAAGAGGTTAGGCCCCTGTTTCTGTCCTCTCCTGACAGGACAAAACTGTCATAGACTCATAGTCACTGGAAGGGTCATTTAGTCTAAATATTAGTCCCCAAATTGGATGTAGTTTCAACTACTGTAGGCGATGGCCACATGTTCTAAACCTTCCTCCTGAAAATGTACCATGCATTAATGTTTTTTTCTCAGCAGTCCCATAACATTCCTGTTAAAGAGCAAGATTCCAACTGTTTTAACATACCAAGTTATCTTATAAGAAAGAGGCCCCATTTGGGAGCCAGGGGACCCCAGGCGGGGATTCTTAACCCCATACCCCATTCCCAGCACCCCCAACTGCCTGTAGTTATGTGACCCCGGGGAAGGCATTTCACCTCTTGGGACTCTAGCTTCTTTATCTGTGAAATAACATTGGCTTCCTGCCTCCCAAGGATACCAGAAGGAAGAATGAGTTAACATTTACATAGCTGCGTTGGGAGACTCCAAGAAAGGCAATGCATAAGTAGGAAATGTGATATAATAGAAAGAATGTCTTTTATTTTTAAGTTGGTTTTTGGTCAATCTTTCTGGGTCTAATCTCTATGTATAATAACAAAAGAACAGGCAAGTGTAAAAGAAAGCTCTGAACCTAATTCAGGTAGGATCACTCTGAATGATAGCTGCTGGGGTGTTTTGTTCATTTGTTAACTTTGGGGTGAGGTAACTTGCTATCGGGAGAAGCGTTTGACTCGGGACTGTATTCAGGCAAATCAGTAGGCACTCCTATTGGAGAAGAGCAGTTGGTATAGATGGACTGGTTGAAATTTGGAGTTTATCAAGATGGTAAGCTCCCAGAGGGTAGGGATTCTGTCTTGCATCTTTATGTCTCCCATATCTTTCCAGAGCCTGACACAGAGCTGCTAATTAGTTAGTGTTTGTCTAGTGAGTGCACTAGGATCTGAAGTGTAGCCTCACTCTTTGCCTGTATTGTGTCCTTCTTCCTGAATTGCAAATTGGGAGTAATGATACCCTCTTTGCAGGCTACTGTGAGGGCTAGATGACTGATATGTGTAAAGTGCCCAGTGTAAAGTGCACTGTCTGACACACTTTTGGGGCACATAATCACAATAACTGTTGTCTCTCTCACCACTAATGTTGGGGACACAGGGTAGTGCTGTGGCCAAAGCACAGAGGGGTCTACATCCTGACCTTGATACCTATCAGTTCCCAGAGAGTAATGGTTTAACTTTTTGAAACTTGGTTCCTCATCTGTGCAAGAGGGTGCTAAAATTTGGTCCGCTTAGCAGCTCAATATCTACACTATAGTCCAGTATAACAAAGGGTCTGGTGTCCTTTTAAAGATCTTTTGTTGTAACATACATCAAGAAAATACATGGAACATATTTATGAAACAGAGTTAATGACTGTATGGCTACCACCAAGGTCAAGACATGGAACATTGCCAGCACCCCAAGAACCCATCATGTGCACACAGATCATTTCTACTCTTCTCTCATTTAACATTATATCATGTGCACATCCTTTGGAATTTATAAAATTTATGTTTAATTGTGATAACCTACTGGAGTACATAAATGTGCGACAATTTGTGAGGCAGTCTCTGTTGACAATTTGGGTGGTTCCCATATACTATATTAAGTTCTTATAAACACAGATCTGTTTTGTTCCCCTTTTTGAAATATTTTATTTTTGAAAATTATTTTATTTTTTATTTTAGAGAGGGAGAGAGAGGGCATTTGAGTGGAGAATATGGGCAGAGGGATAGAGAAAGAATCTTAAGCAGACTCCACACTCAGTGCAGAGCCTGATGCAGTGCTTGATTCCATGACTCTGAGATCATGACCTGAGCCAAAATCAAGAGTTGGATGCTTACCCAACTGAGCCACCCAGGCGCCCTGTTTTAACAGTCCTCCTGATATGCAAGTTGCTCCTTGCATAGTTACTACCATTTCAAGAATTGTAGCTGTACAGTATACTTTAATATTTGGAAGGGCAAAATTATTCCTGTTAATCCTCTTTTAAACACATCTTAACTATTCCACTTATTAATTTTCCTTTTTTTTTTTAGTTTGAGGCATCCTCAAATGGACAGAAAAGTTGCAGATTAAGTACCAACAAATTTTTTTCCTGAACCATTTGAGAATAAATTGGTCCATGATGCCCCATTATCTGCAAATTAATTAGTGTGCATTTCCTACAATCAAGGGCATAGAAATAGAAAATTAGCACTGATATGTTACCATCACTGAAATGTCAGGCCCTATTCAAGATTTGCCACTTGTCCCAATATTGTCCTTTATAGCAAAAGGACCCAGTTCAGAATCATACTTTGCTTTTACTCTTTTGCATGTCTTTTCCATCCCCTTCAATCTGGAACAGCTGCTGGGTCTTGATTTGATTTTTGTGAACTTGACACTTTCAAAGACCATAGGCCAATTATTCTGTAGAATATTCCTCAGTTTGGTTTGTCTGATATTTCTTCACTATTATATTTATGTTACACACCTTTAGCAGGAACATGATAGAAGTGATGTTGTTCTCACTGCGTTTTATCAAGTGTCACGTGATTTCAATATGTCCCATTACTCAGGTGGTTTCTGCCAGACTGCTCCAACTATAAAGTTATCCTTTTTGTCCTTTGTAATAAATAAATATGTTGTTGGGAGCTATTTGTAACTAGGTAAATATTCCTGAAATGGTGTTCATTCATGGATTTACTATTGTAAATGGTAAACTACAGTAAAACCTTGTGTTGTGAGCAACTTGTTCTGCAAGTGTTCCACAAGATGAACAACATTTCTTTTTTCTTTTTAATTTTTAATGTTTATTTATTTTTGAGAGAAAGAGACACAGCACAGATGGGGGAGGGGCAGAGAGAGAGGGAGACACAGAATCCGAAACAGGCTCCAGGCTCTGAGCTGTCAGCACAGAGCCCGACGCGGGGCTCGAACCCACAAACCATGAGATCATGACCTGAGCCGAAGTCAGCTGCCTAATTGACTGAGTCATCCAGGTGCCCCCATGAGCAAACATTTCTAACAACTTTAACTTGATAAATGAGCGATGTCTTGCAATATGAGTAGTATTTGACGCCGAATGTCACATGATCACAAGTGAGACATTGGTTCTTGAAATTCAGTTTGTTATACAAGTGCTTTGGATGACACGCATATTTCTAGAACAAATTATGCTTACAGACCAAGGTTTTACTGTATTTATAATTACAATTATCATGCATAGTAAACTATAGGTTATAATCCATTATTATCATTATTAATTTTAATTGACACTGGAAGCTCCTTCAGGCTAGGCTGTGTGTGTGTGTGTGTGTGTGTGTGTGTGTGTGTGTGAGGATGTCCCCATAGTCTTAGTGCAGTCTTAGGCTTTAACAACTTCAGAAGTACAAGTGCTATAAATTAACAAAAAAATGTCATTGGGAAGTTTCGTTATTTATACTTGTTTACACTTAGCTTTTTGAATTTTGAGTAATAAATTTTTATTTTAAGGTTTGTTTGAACAGTTTTATGGATGAGAATTTCTGAGACCATTGGCTTGGTTCCCATTAGGGGAAGTTTCCTGGCTTGGTCCGATCTGTCACTGGATGTATCTCCATTAGATTTTTTTCTTGTGAGATCACATCAAACTGGCATGTATGCATAAAATCAACTTTCTTCCAACAAACTAGATAACCTAGGTGAAATGGACAAATTCCTAAAAGGCACAAATTGCTAAAACTGACTCAAAAAGAAACAGAAAATCTGAATGGATTTATAACAGGTAAAGAGATCGAATCAGTAATCAAAACACTTTTGACAAAGAAAAGCTCAGGAACACATGGTTTCACTGGTATATTCTATGCAACATTTAAAGTGCTAATACCAATGCATCATAAAATCTTCCAGAAAAAAAAAAAAAGATGAGAGGAAACTCTCATTCATTCAATGAGACCAGTCTTACCTTGATACCAAAACAAAACAAACATCATCACAAGAAATGAAAAATATAGACCACTATCATCACAAGAAATTTAAAATATAGACCACTATCTCTTGTGAATATAGATGCAAAAATCCTCAAAAAAAAAAAAAAAACCCTAGCAAACTGACTCTAGCAACATATAAAATGGATTGCACACCATAACCAAGTGGAATCTGTCCCAGGAATGCAAGATTGGTTCAACACATGAAAATTAATACACCATCTTACTAAAATTAGAAGATAAAAATCACATGATCGTAAATAGACAAAAGAAAAACATTTGGCAAACCCAATACTCTAATGAAAAACATTCAACAAATTAGAAATTTGAAAAAGGAGGGAACATCCTCAATGTGATAAAGGTCACCTGTGAAAAGCTCACAGCTAACAAAATATGAAATGAAATTAGTTAAAAAAAAGATTGAGGGGAGAGGAAATTGGCAGTGACTGTTTATGGGTATGGTGTATCCTTTTGGGGTGAGGAAAATATTCTGGAATTACATAGCAGTGATGGTTATGCAACCTTGGAATATACTAAAAACCACCAAAGTGTACACTTTAAAGGGGTGAATTTTATGGAATGTCAGTTAGGTCTCAATAAAAAAAGCAAAACAAATGAGAGTCTCAAAGGAAAACCCTCATTTTTTGTATGACCTGAAAGCTAGAATTTTAAAGGAAATCTTTTATGTCACTGGGGAGTAACTGATGAAAGTTTTACAAAGTTTAAAAATTGACTAGAATCATGTATGGCACAATATAGTAATTAAATAAGTTTAAAACAGTTTTCTTTGTTTTTTTATATCTTATTTTAGAGAAAGAGAGTGTGTGTGTGTGTGTGTGTGTGAGAGAGAGAGAGAGAGAGAGAGAGAGAGAGAATTTTAAAGCAGGCTCCAGGTTGAGTGTGGAGCCCGATGTGGGGCTTGATCCCATGATCCTGGGATCACGACCTAAGCCAAAATGAAGAGTTGAACGCTCAACCGACTGAGTCACCCAGGTGTCCGTAAAACATAGTTTTCTTTGTATACCATTGACATACACTAAACTGCATATGTTAAAATGTACATTTTGGTAGGTAAGTTTTGACACATGACTACACTGAAGAGAACATGACCACAGTAAAAATAACTAGCATATTCATTATCCCCAACGGTTTCTTTATATCTTTCTGTAATTCTACCTTCTCACAATCTCTCCCTGGGCTCTAGGCACCCCCTAATCTTATTTCTGATACTATATATCAGTTTGCATTTCTTGGAATTTTGTATAAAAGAAACCATATGATGTACTCCTTTTTTAAGAGTCTGGCATCTTTCACTTGGCATAATTATTTTGAGATACTTCCATGTTTTGTGTGTGTTAATAGTTCATTCCTTTTCTGCTGAGTAATATTTCGTTGTCTGTCAGTTAGTTTACCCATTTACCTGTGGAAGGATGTTTGGGTTGTTTCTAGTTTTTAGCTATTTCAAATAAAGCTGCTATGGACATTGATATACAAGTCCTTGTATGGAATATGCTTTAATTGTCTTGGGTAAATACCTGGAGTAGAATGGCCTGATCATATTTTTAGCTTTTTAAGAAACTGTCGGGGTGCCTGGGTGGCTCAGTCGATTGAGTGTCCAACTTCAGCTCAGGTCATGATCTCGTGGCTCGTGGCTTCAAGCCCTGTGTCTGGCTCTGTGCTGACAGCTCAGAACCTGGAGCCTGCTTCAGATTCTGCCTCTCTCTCTCTTGCTCAAAAATAAATAAGCATTAAAAAAATTAAAAAAGAAGAAACTGTCAAATTGTTTTCCAAAGTGGTTGTATTGTTTATATTCCCACCAGCAATGCATGAGAGTTCCAATTCCTTCACATTCTCAGCAGTACTTGGTATGGTCAGTCTCTTTAATTTTTGCTCTTCTGGTAGATTTGTAGGGATATCTTGCAATGGTTTTAATTTGCATTTCTCTAATGACTAACAATGTTAAGTATTTTTCCGTTCAATTGGTTGCCAACCTAACTGCAAGTAAAGTGTCTGTTCAAGTATTTTACCCATTTTTTATATTGGGTCATTTGTCTTTTTTTTAAATTGGGTTTTGGATATTCTTTTGTGTCCAGATATGCATCCTTTATAACATATATGCTTTGCAGGTATTTTCTTTCAGTCTATAGCTTGATGTTTCATTCTCTTCACAGTGTCTTTTGAAAAGCAGAAGTTTTAAATTTTGATAAAGCCCAATTTTTGTCTAACCCAAGTTAGGAGAGGTTTTCTCTTAAAAGCTTTAGAGATAATTTTTGCATGTGATGCAAGGTATGGATTGTAGGTTTTTATTTTGTTTTTATTTGTTTTTTGGCTTAGAGATACCCAATTGTTCTAGCACCATTTGTTCAAAACACGGCTTTTCTTCAATGGATTGCTTCTGAATCTTTGAAGAAAATAGTTGTAGAAAATCATATATATATATATATATGAGCTTATTTCTGCACTCTTTATTCTGTTTCATTGATCTATGTGTCTGTATTCACACCAAAGCATGCTTTATTGATTACTCTAAGTTTGTAGTAAGTCTTAAAATGAGTTAATGTTAGCCTTCAAACTTTGCTCTTTATTTTTCAAGCTATTTTGGCTATTCCAAGTTCTTTGCATTCTGTATGAACTTTGGAATCTGCTTGTCAGTTTCTACTGAATAGTCCACTGGGATTTTGATTGGGATTACATTGAATTTGCAGATCAGTTTGTTTAAAATTGACACCTTAACAATATTGAGTTTCCTGACCTATTGGTAAAGCATATATCATGATTTTTCAAAGTTCTTCAATTTCTCTCAGTAAATATTTTATAGTTTTCAGTGTACATTCTTTCACATATTTTTTAACGAGATGTATTCTTAGGTATTTCATGTATTTTGATGCAACTATAAATAGGTATTTTTTAAATTTCAATTTCCAATTGTTCATTGTTAGTACATAGAATACAACTGATTTTTGTATATTGATCATGTATTCTGCACCTTGCTAAACTTGCCTATTAGTCCTAGTAGCTTTGCTATAGATTCACTTGTATTTTCTAGATAGATGATCATGTAAGCTATAAATAAGTAGAATTTACATATTCCCTTTTCAATGCGTTTTATTTCTTTTTATTGCCTAACCCTGGCTAGAACCTTCAGTAATTTGTTAAATAGAAGTGGTGAGAGTGGTCTTAGGTGAAAATAGTTGGTCTTTCACATTCATGTTAGCGGATTTTTCACAGATGCTCTGTATCAGGTTGAGGAAATTCCTTTCTATTGCTAGTTTGCTGAGAGTTTTTAGTTAAGAATTCTCTCTTGTTCTCTCTTTTTTCTTTTTGTAATCATGTAACATGTATATTTCTGAGTTCATAAAAGCTTGAAATAGCACTAAGACTTTTGGGACAAAGATGTATATTCATATACAGATAGTCACATACAGTTACATTTATTTCTGTATTATTTAAAAATAATTTATATTATATTGAGAACAATGAACCACAGGGTTTATTCCATTTTTCTTCCTTTCCATATTTTTAACTCCTTTCTCTGACAGTAGAAAACTGGCTTCCATGATCCTTAATATATTTGTTTATTTGGTCAACTTCCTGTGTGTATCCATTCTCCCATCACTGCCACCATCGCATATCTCCTGCAGATGCACTTGGCCTCTGACACTCACTGCTGGTAACTTCCTGATATGGACACTCTCTTTACCTTGTTAAGCCTCTGACTCCTTGCCCTGAGCTGCCCTTCTGCATGGACACCACCTTACTCTAACCATCCTCTGACACTCTGCACTCGTTATCGCCTTCCACATGGAAGCCCTTTCCCCTGGCTTATGCACTGACATCCTGTACTGTACAACTATGTGAATGTCCTCCTTACCCCTGTTGGCTTCTGAAGCTCATGTTGGGCTGTACCCATATGAGGCCCCCTCTTTGCCCTACTTAGACATGAATCTCTGAAAAAATTGCTCTCCCCCATGGTTATCTTCCTCACCTTCTTGGGCTCCAAAGCCCATGACGTGCTGTTCGTATGCAGAGACACCCCCCAGCCCTGCTGGAGCTCTGATATCCTACACTGGGGCACTCTTTTGCATGGATCCCTCTTTACCCTTCATGGTTCATTCCTATGGTGGGCAGTTGTATTCTGAAATCTACTTCCTTTATTTGGTCTCCTATATCCCTCCTTCCATCCCAGCTTGGAGATGTAATATGCTTGGTCCAAACCAAAGGGTTTAGGACTGAGTTTTTCAGGAAATAATATGAAGAAGAGGAAGAACTCACTCATTTACTTTTTGTGATTAACTTAGAATAATTTTTAAAAATCGAACTCAAAAAAGTTCCATTGTGTTTTTGAATGAGATTTTGTTAAACTTATTTTAGAAGGAAAGGCATATTGACAGTACTGGCTCTCTCCATCTTTAGAAGATTCCATCACTAATGGAACCGTCATGTTTCATCACTGCAGAAGAGTCTCCATAAGGCAATTGTAGCCGCAGTTAAGGTCAGCTAGCACTATAATTAAGGTCAAAGCTCAGCATGCTTCAGGGTACTGAAGTGAGTAGAGTATAACACTAGTTCTGGCCAAATTTATTGATATTGATGCATTTACTAGAGAGTGTAGATTTAAGTACTGCCAGAGATGGCTCAATAGGTTACTTGATTGGTTGACTAAAATTTGGATTCAATGATAGCACGTATTTAATGCGATTGGGATGTCATAGCGTCCAAGGCATAATGTGGAGGAGGGAATCCAGAGGCTTAGGGGGTTAGGGATATCGAACTAAATGTTTTATGCATGACCTGCACAGCCAGCTCACAACTACATTCCACAAGATGGCCCAAAGACACTCCCTTCCCAAAGGCAATGAGATATATGTTAGTGAGGGGAGCACCTGCATCCTTAAAAATCTCTGTGGTTGCTCACCTTTCTAGGCAAGGTATGACCATAGATACTGTTGTTTAGTTGGGTTCCCAGATTTTAAAGGGGATGATGTGATTTTGAAGTAGCAGGGGACAAGTGGTAGCATTTAACTGCCTAAGACAAGGTGAGGATATCCAAGGTAAAGGGCAGGAAGGACATAATAGTAATCAGAATGTTTTGAATGGCAGAGATCTTTGGCAGTGGCTAGTTGATCATGGTGTCCCTTAGAACTAAATATATAGAGTCTGCTAGAGTATTGCTTGGTCTGTATAACAGGAAAAACTGTAGGCCTCATAGCAGAAAACCAGACTTAAGTTGCCACAGAGGAGAGCTGAAGCTTCTTACTCAGTTTCCAGACATAAGTAAATTCACAGAGACAGAGCCCCTGGATTGCAAGGTAGACCAGGTACCCTTAAGGAAGGACTCGACACCATTGCCGCAAGTATACATTGTAAATATTCTTCTAAGATTTCTTTAAAAGGACCAAAGGCAATTTACTAGAATGTGCACTGGAAAAAGGAAATACCAAGTCCTTTTGGGGATTACTAGACTCTGGCTCTGAAACGGCTTTGAAATCCCAGAGGGTCCCAAAATCAAAGTGAAATTTTACCATGTTCAGATTGTAGATGAAGTTTAGCTCAAATCAGACCCATATTGGGCCGGTTTGGTCCAAAGACTCAGCTAGTGGTTATTTCCCCAGTTTCTGAAGGTATAAATGGAAAAGACACGGTTGACAACTGGCAGAATCCCCACATTTGCTCTCTGACTCATGGGTGATGGCCACCATGGTAGGAAGGGGTAAGTGGAAGCCCCCTAGGACTTCCATTCATACCGAGACAGTAAATTAGAAGTAAGACAGTATCCCTGGGGGGATTGCAAAAACTAATGCTGCCACTGAAGGCTTGAAAGAAGTGTAGATAGTGGTATGTAGTGTAAGCCCGGATAGTTGGTTATTTTTTTCTTTTTTCCTTTTTTGTGATGCAAATTCCTGATGTAAGCTTTGATTGCTGAGGCAAGCACTTCAAAGAAGCATGCACTTCAAAGACAGCTATCTTGAATGAACACAGTGCCAGCCACAGGACTGGATGAAGAGTCAAGCTGCCCCGAGTCTCCTTTCTTTTAGAGATCTTAGTTGATTTTGGTAACTGAGCATTTGGGCTGTTGGTTTTTCTCTTCCCAGGCCTTAATTTTCTGCTTTTATGTTTTAAACTCATCAATAAAGAATGAGTCTGCTAAACCCTAGTCATCCCACCCTCAATCCCAATAAAAGCAGAACTCCAGCCTCCTGCTCTCTCTTCCTACCCATCACTTTGCTCTGTGGCCTCAGGTGTGCCATGTAATTTGCAGGACTTGTAAGAAATATACTTGTTTTTCAAAGTTTCCTGATGGCTATTGCTGATGGTGTCTTGCAATCATAATAAGAACCACAAGGGCTGGTCCAGCCACAGCATTGGTTATCAATAGGCTGAGACCGATGCAAAACATGATACTACGCATCTCCATTGAACTCATCAGTTTCACCTTTGCAAAAGTCACATGGATCTTGAAGAATGAGTGAAGTCTACTATAAACTAATGAGGTGATAACTAAAGTTTCAGATGCTGTTTGAGATGTAGTATCTTTCCTGGGGCACATTGACATGTTCTTGGCATTTGCTTCACAGCTCCCGACCTGGTATATGTCCTTTCCTCCATATCAATTTGTAAATACCACCAGAAATAGTTTGCTTTTACTTGTCAGGGCTGACAGTACACTTTCACAAACTTGCCTCAGGGTAAACCAATTCTGTTGTTACATTTATTCTGCAAGATCTTGATTGTCTTGACATTCCACAAAACATCATACTCTACCTTGCTGATGGACATGATGATGATTGGATTTGATGTTCATAAAGTGGCAAATACTTCAGGGAGCTTCTAATGTGAACTGGAAGGTGGGCGATCCCACAAAAATTCAGGGGCCTGTGACCTCATTGAAGTTTCTGGAGCTTTAATTTTTTTTTTTTAATGTTTATTTTTGAGAGAGACAGAGACAGAGCGTGAGCGGGGTAGGGCAGAGAGAGAGGGAGACACAGAATCTGAAGCAGGTCCCAGGCTCTGAGCTGTCAGCATAGAGAGCCTGACATGGAGCTCCAACCCACAAACCCTGAGATCATGACCTGAGCTGAAGTCGGAGGCTCAACTGACTGAGCCACCCAGGCGCCCTGAAGTTTCTGGTGGTTTAATGTCACTTTTCCAAAGTGAAAGTAAAGTTGCTGTTCTTTGGACCACCTACAATGAAAAAAGAGGAAAAATGCTTGGTGAGCCTTTTTGTATTTGGGGAGTACCTGACTGTGTTACTTGGGTCATCTACAGAATCAGCTGTAAGGCTACCAGTTTTAAGTAGAGACGAGCAAAGGGATGCCCTGCCATGAGTTCAGGCTGTAGCCTAAGCCACCCTATCACTTGGGCCTTTTTACCCATCAGGTTCAATGATAGTTAAAATGTCTGTGGCAAACGGGCATGCTGTAAGGAGCCTCTGGGTGAAGACCAACAGGCTAGTCAGCACCAAGCTGTAGGATTTTGGAGCAAATCTATGCCTTGTGCTGGATATGAGTATTTTCCTTTTGAAAAATAGCTTCTATCTTGCTATCAGGCCCTGGTAGAGAATGCCTCACCATGGTGTATTGGGTGACCATGTGATCTGAGTTTCCCATCATGAACTAGGTATTGTCTGACCCACCAGCCATAAATTGTGTGTGTGTGTGCAGCAATCTATGGTCAAATGGGAATGGTTTGTGAAAGATTGAACAAGGAAGGTCCGAAATACAAGTAAGTTGAATAACAAGTGGCTTAGATTCCTTTTTTTTTAAATTTATTTATTTAAAAAAAATTTAATGTTTATTTATTTTTGAGAGAGAGAGAGAGAGCATGAGTAGGGGAAGGGCAGAGAGAGAAGGAAGCACAGAATTCAAAGCAGGCTCCAGGCTCTGAGCTATCAGTACAGAGTTCGACGTGGGGCTCGAACTCATGGACCACAAGATCATGACTTGAGCCGAAGTTGGACGCTTAACCAACTGACCCACCCAGGTGCCCCTTATTTATTCTGAAAGAGAGAGAGAGAGAGAGAGAGCACGTAGGGGAGGGGCAGAGAGAGAGAGAGGGAGAGAGAGAATCCCAAGCAGGCCCCATGCTGTCAGTGTCCCTTATTTATTTATATTGAAAGAGAGAGAGAGAGAAAGAGAGAGAGAACATAGGGGAGGGGCAGAGAGATAGGGAGAGAGAACATCCCAAGTAGGCCCCATGTTGTCATTGTGGAGCCTGATGTGGGGCTCGAACCCACTGACCATGAGATCATGACCTGAGCCAAAAATCGAGAGTCAGATGCTTAACTCACTAAGCCACCCAGGCGCCCCTTAGATTCCTTTGACTCTGAAGGTGCATCGCCCCTTCCTTTTCCTTCATCTGTGGCCTCTTGACCATGTTCCTGATGACCAGTTGACTCAGGAAGAAATAACTTAAGCCTGGTTTACAGATTGTTTTGTATTTCAAATGGGTATCACTCAGTGCTGCTCAGGCCCGGACATGAAGGACACTGGTGAAGGAAACTACTCCCAGTGGGTAGAGCTTCAAGCAGCACGTTTAGTTGTACACTGTGTCTAGACTCAGAGATGGCAGGTAGTATGGAAAGACACTAACTTCTGGATGGTTGTGTTGAGTTGGTTGGATAGTATATTACTAGGCAGGGTTCAACCAGAGAAACAGAAGCCATAGGCTTTTTATATATGAATATGGCTTATATGTAATATATAATCTCAGCCTTATATATATAAGCCTTATATATAATATATAATCTAAGCCATATATATATGTGTGGATATGGACATGGATAGGGGCACCTGGGTGGCTCAGTCAGTTAAGCGTCTGACTTCGGCTCAGGTCATGATCTCGCGGTCCGTGAGTTCGAGCCCCGTGTCGGGCTCTGTGCTGACAGCTCAGAGCCTGGAGTCTGCTTCAGATTCTGGGTCTCCCTCTCTCTGCCTCTCCCCTGCTCATACTCTGTCTCTTTCTCTCTCTTTCAAAAAAAAAAAAAAAACATTAAAAAATATGTATAAGGATATCTATAGTTACGTATACTTAGAATATAGATGTGTGTATCTATCTATACGCATATACATAAAAGGAGATGAATTGGTTCACATGATTGTGGAGGCTGAACAGTCCCCACGATCTGCCATCTGCAAGCTGGACACCCAGGAAAGCCGGTGGTGTGAGTCAGTCTGAGTCCAGGGGCCTAAGAACCCGGGGACCTAATGGTGTAAGTGGAAATGCTTTGTTCACTTTTAAGCCCGATCTTTCATTGGTAGAATTGTTGCTTCCCCTCCAGGCTACCTTGAGCTCTGCTTGTGCAGAACTTAGTCCCCAAAGAGAAGCTGCTTGCCGGAGGACACGCCCATGGCCCCAGGTAATGAACCCCCCATCAGTGAGGCACTCTGCCAGACGTGACAAAGAAGAGAAGCATGACTGATGTTCCCGGTGAGGAGTCCAGGAGAAAGACAATCTCTCAAAGGTGCTTGTTTCTGGAAAATCCATTCTGGGTAGAGTTGGAAGAGATTTGATTCTGTCCGGTTTATACAAGAAGAGAGAAATCAGCCATACATACTGACTTTTTTTTTTTTTTTTTTTTTTTTTTTGCTTGTCTAAATGGAAAGAAAAGTCAGGGTTTTAAGGCCTGTTGAAGTGGACAGATCTTTTCCAGGCCTTGGAGACACCTGAAGATGCATTTGAAAAACTTTCTAACCATCTTGTCTGTATAAATTGCAGCATACGACGAACACAGAGCAGGGTCACCGGTTAATTCAAATTTCATGTTAGTCCAATTACGTACTGATTTAGCCATCACTGGTTATTATGCTAAGGTTATTACTCTGCATATATTTACTTCTAGATGAACGGCCCACTTGTACCTTTAAAACACTGCCTATTTTGTCCATATTCTCATAATGTAGTTAAACGCATATATTCTGGAGTCTGATGCTGGGGTTTGAATCCTGGCTCAGTCACTGTCTAGCTCTGTGATCTTGGGTAAGTCAGTTAACCTCTCTGTGCCAAAGTTTCTTTATCTGCAAAAAGAGGTTGATAGTAGTATCTACTTAGGAGTGTTGTTTGGAGAATTAATTCAGATAACACAGTCAAACTCTTTACAACTGTGCTTGGTCCACAGTAAGCAATAAATACATGTTAGCAATTATTAATATTGTAATTTGGCAACACTTGCTCTAAGTTGGCTTGCCAGGAATATAAGCCATTGTATATCCCCCCTCTCTCTCTAGCAAACCTACAGAATACCTACTAACTAGCTGTTATGGACTAAATTGTCTCTCCTTCCTTCTCCTCCCAAATTCACATGTTGAAACACTAACCCACAAGAAGACTGTATTTGGAGGTAAAGACTTTAGAGAAGTAATTAAGATCAATGAGGTCACAAGAGTGGGGCTGTTCGGATAGGATGGACGTCGTTATATGAGGAGGAAGAGACATCAGATCTCTCTCTCTCTCTCTCTCTCTCTCCCTACATGCACAAAAGGAAAGGTGGAAAGGCTGTGTGAACACACAGAGGGGAGGCAGCCACCTACAAGCCTGGAAGAGAGACTACACCAGAAACTGACCCTGATGACGTCTTGACCTTGGGCTTTTGGCTTCTAGAACAGTAACAAAAGAACTGTCTGTGCTTTGAGCCACCTGTCGGTGGATTTTGCTATGGTAGCCCTAGCAGACGGAGACCACGACATTATGAAATTTCCTAATTTACATACTCAGCGAGAGACAAGCGAGCAGTGCTGATATACGGTGTCTGATGTTATCCTTGAACACCATTTACCCATCGTGTGAAAATCTGGTATCTACCAGGGGGTTTGGGGGTGGGGGTCATATACCATGAGGGCTACTGTTATCTCGAGCCCCACTCTTTTATTTTTTTAAAGATTTTTTTTTATGTTTATTTATTTTTGAGAGAGAGAGAAAGCATGCACAAGTGGGGGAGGGGCCGAGAGAAAGAGAATCTGAAGCAGGTTCCAGGCTCTGAGCTGTCAGCCCAGAGCCCAGTGCAGGGCTGGAACCCACAAGCAGTGAGATCATGATCTGAGCCGAAGCTGGACGCCTAACCGACTGTCTGATAGGCGCAGACACATCTGTCTGTTTTTAGGCGCATCACAGAGGGTTTTGTAAGAATAAGAATTTGGCTGATTGAGTCGCTGAGCAGATTCTGGGCTAGTGTGACAGAATGTTAGTTGCGGTTTCCCATTCTCTTAACAGCGCAGGGCTGCCTGGAGTCCTGGTGATCCCACTTCCGGGGATGCCCAAAGCCCTCCCTTGGATGTCCCTCTCCTGCCTGAGACAGCCTCTCTCCTGGCCTCTTCCTCCTGAGTCCCTGTCCTGCAGGGGAGGGACCTGCACGGAAGAGCTGCCTTCAAAGACTGCCCTTGCTGGGTGGCAAGCAATCGTGAATTAAATTCCCCCAGCTGAAGATTTAGGGGCCACAGGGAGAAGACTTGGGAGCCAGGGGGAGGTGAGGCCCAGACTTGAAACCTTGTCTCCTGCAGCTTTATCCTCTCTTCTCCTTACCTTTCCTTCCAGAATTCCCTGAGTTTTCCCTTCAACGCATAGAAGAATTTAGCTGTGTGCCAAGGCTCAGACTTGCAGAAATAAGATGCTTAAGGAACAGAGGCTTCTGTTTTAAGGCAGTTCTGCTTATAAATTTATTATACATATATCATACATATAATACCTATGATACAAGTACCATGGGATGCACATTACATGCATGATTATATGTATGATGTAACACACATATAAAAATATAAATGTATTTATAAGTGATCATCCTCTTTTTTCTTCGTAGGGCATTGGGAACACTTAATGGTAGTTCAGAGATAAAAGGAGCTGGTGAGTTGAGAGAGAAAGAGACTGTTGAGCCTGGATCTCCCTCAGACTCATGCACTGACGCACGGACGTGTGAGAAGCGGGGTGGAATTTACTGCATTTATTTCTCAGGTGTAGGGTGTTCAGAAGCTGTAAATAGGAATTATGTAAATCGTGCAGCTTTAGGAAAATCAGGACAGCATGGCTTTTCGAATCTTTTATGAAGGCTTTCCTGAGATTACCATTAAGTCATAAGCAACATGAGAGAGAGCGAGCGAGACAGATCGGCAAAAGTTTACTGGCCCGCGCTGGGTTTCCCAATTCACCGCTGCGAAGCAAAAGTCAGATTTGATCTCGACGCGTGTTGACTCTAAAAGAACGACCCAGAAAATGTCAACACGTCTACACGGTACTCACGCAAAGGAACAGCGATTGATGGTTTGGAACTGGCTTTCCGCCTGGAGAGCTCCGACACAGCGCATCAGTGGGGCGCGGGAGGAGGGCCGGGCCGCGGCTCCCGGCAGTCAGCGACCGTCTCCCGCAGGCCCGCACTCCCCCAACGGCGCGCGGGGCCTCGGGGGGGGGGGGGGACCGGCCCTGCGCGCCGCAGCTCCCGAGCGCCCCTGGCCGGCCGCCCACCTCCGCCCCCCGCCGCCTCTCCGCCCTCTCCCGCCGCAGCCCACGCCCCGTCGCGGGGGGCAGGGCAAGAGGCGGGCGGCCGGCCCGCCCCGAGACCCTTTAAAGCGACGCGGACGCGGGCCGGGCGCCGCGAGCCCGGCGGCGGACAGTAGCGGCGCGCCGAGCCCAGCGCGCAGGGCTGCCCTTCGCGGGCCGGCGGGGCGGGCGCTCCCGGCTCCCCGACGCCTCCCGCGCCCGGCGGCCGCGCGCCCTCGCTCTGCCCTGCTGGTCCCGGGCGTCCCCGCCATGCGCCCTGGCTAGTGCGCCCGGGGCGCAGCGCCGACCCGGGCCGCGCCCGCCGTCCGCTCCCGCCGCCGGCATGCTGCGCCCGCTGCTGCTCGCCGCGCTCTGCGTGGCCGGCCGGCTCGGGGCCGCCCGCGGCTGCCAGCTGCCCTCGGAGTGGAGACCCCTGAGCGAGGGCTGCCGCGCCGAGCTGGCCGAGATCATCGTGTACGCCAAGGTGCTGGCGCTGCACCAGGAGGTGCACGGCCTGTACAACTACCTGCCGTGGCAGTACGAGCCCAGCGACGCGGGGCTCTTCTACTCCGCCGAGATCGAGATGCTGTGCGACCAGGCGTGGGGCAGCATGCTGGAGGTGCCCGCGGGCTCCAGGCTCAACCTCACCGGCCTGGGCTACTTCTCGTGTCACTCGCACACCGTGGTCCAGGACTACTCCTATTTCTTCTTCCTCAGGTGAGCGCGGCCCCTCCCGCCCACACCACCTCCTCCGCCCGTTGGCCTGACCTCCCGAGGGCACCGTTATCTGGAGCCGGCTCAGCACCTCCAGGGGAAGCTGTCCAGGCCCTCTTAGAATATCTCTTGGGCTCCTTTCCTTGCTCTTTATTCTCTCCTGCTCTGTCCCACGTCTAGACATGGGGGCCTGGGGGCCTTTGGCTAAAGCTGTCGAAAAAACAGGGGTGGTTTCACTGCTGAACGCACAGAGGAGTGTTTCCAGCAAAAGCTCAGGGTGGTTTCCAAAATCCATTTGACTCCTCTTTTTTTTTTTTTTTTAATTTTTATTATTTTAATTGGATTCACTGGGAGTAGGTTGAGATGCTGAGGGCTAAAAAAAGAAACAAACTTTGAAATCAGACTGTTGGAGTTCTGGCTCTGCTCTTCGTGTGATTTTTTGAGCAAGTTGCCTTCTGAAGAACCTCCATACTCTCCCTTTCATAATGTGAGAAACAAGGTTGGTGGAGACTCACACACAGTAATCATGCAGAACACCTGGTACAGGTTAGAGGCAGAACAAATAGTCCCTCTGCCATCCCGCCCCCCCCTCCCCTCCCTGCTTAAATGCCAAGATAGGAATCGTGCGGAATGCAGCCCAGCTGTCCCTTTGTTTCCCCCCCTTGTCCACCACCGGCAGACCTCAGTGCTGGGCTTTTCAGAATAGCAGAGGTTTGTGTGGGGGCCTGCTGGGGGGTGGGGGGAAGACTGTCTCCCAGTGCTTGGAAGAGAATAAATGAATCGGGCTGGAAGTCCCTCTCTGACCGGAGACTCCTGGAATCTTGTGAAGTTCCGTGAAGATTGGCCTGCAGTCACGATGGAATTCACGTGTATAAGAATTCAGTCAATGGGCTTCAAGTTTGAAATAGAGACTGGCAGGTGCAACCCTAAATGCATTGGCTGTCTCCAATTGAATGAGAGTGACACAGAGCAGCTGAGAGGAACATGGAACTGGAATCTAACCTACATGTCAAGCGAGTGAGTGAATTGATCCACAGTGATGGTTCCAGTCTTCTCAGTCCATAAAGTAGCACTAAGAACATTTGGAATGACTATGACCTCAGTCTGCAGATCACTTTTAGCTCTTGAGATTTCCCACCACTCTGGGAAAGAAAACCTTAAGATCCACCGAAGGGCGTTCATAAGCTCATGGCAACACATGTTTTCTGTATCGAAGCCAGATCTCTAAGTTTAGAATACATGGCGTGCTTTGTGTTTGCTGCCGTGGTTTAGCTAGATTAAGTTGTTTTTCTTCTTTTAATTGCTGTTGAAATATAGTTTCTAAATAAAGGCAGCAAGGAGTGAGACCATATTCTTCTTGATACAAAGAAACTTAGATTTTTCATATTTTTCTTTAGGAAGGACACTGAGAACCCGGCTATAAAGCTATTAATCACTGAAACTTTATTTTCCAAAGAAGTAAGAGCTGGAGGACTTGAGCAGACATGATTTATTTTCTGATTTTATCATGAAAGAGTTTTGTCCAGGGGCTCTGTGGTGGTCAGCCAGCTCTTTCTTCTTTCTCTTTGACATATGTACAAAAACTTAGGGCAGAAATACAGAGTCAACTGGTAGTCTGACAGATTTCCATTTCACAGAGCTGTGTTGCCCCGAAGTGTCCTAACAACTGCATACAAATCATTCCTCCGCTGTTACTCCGGACCCAGTGAGGCAAGAACAGATTCTGGGCACTGTCACTGGGGAAAGCGGCAGTGGCCACTCCCTCGTCCACCCTACACCACCTTTTTGTGCTGGAGGTTAACTTCTACCTGCCCTGTCTCTGCGTGATTTATCTTTGCAACAGGCAATTTGTCCTTTGTAAAAATGTTAACATCTGAACTGCACTCACTCCATGCCAGATACTTTTTCTTTCTCTCTTTTTTAAAACTTTTTTTTTTAATGTTTATTTTTGAGAGAGAGAGACAGAGCTTGAGCAGGGGAGGGGCAGAGAGAGAGGGAGACACAGAATCTGAAGCAGGCTCCAGGCTCCAGGCTCTGAGCTGTCAGCACAGAGCCCCATGTGGGGCTCGAACTCACAGACTGTGAGATCATGACCTGAGCCCAAGTCCGATGCTCAGCCGACTGAGCCCCCCCGGGCGCCTCTTCACTTTATAATGCAGTTCTTACACTACCACCAAGAAGGTGCTATTCTCCTCCTCTTTTTACAGACTGGCACAGTGAAGCTTAGAGGATTTAGGAAATTTGTGTCTCCTGTCAGAAGACAAGTAGCAATGGCAGGATTCGAACCTTACAACTGGCTTATAACTGGTCCTTAAAACTGGCTTTCCTTTCATCAAGAAACAAGGGACACCCTGTGAGAAAGGCCACTTGGGCGATATACAAATAGCCAAACACATATGCATCCCCTCTCCCCAACCCTTCACCCAAACTCATCTGTTGGAAGACCTTAAGGATAGATTCGTGTAATGTGAGGCAGAGAAACCATTAGAAATAGTAAGTCCTCTAATGAGAGCCATGTGAGACATGGTGGCGCAAAGGCAAGATTGTCACGGTCTTTACAACTGTTGATTAAAGCTGGTGTACCCTATGGCTGTCCAGTCTGCAGTTCTGCTTTTTTTTCCCCCCATTAGGATGGATGAAAATTATAACCTCTTGCCTCATGGAGTCAATTTCCAAGATGCCATCTTTCCAGACACTCAAGAGAACAGAAGGATGTTTTCCAGCCTTTTCCAGTTTTCGAATTGTTCTCAAGGGCAGCACCTGGCAACTTTTTCCAGCGACTGGGAGATCCAGGAAGACAATAGGGTAAGAAATGGCTGTGCCCTCTGTCACAGCAAAGTAATAGAAAAGCTGCATCTTGTCTGAATTTTGTGACCAAATGAGTCAAGAATACTCTTCCAGAAGCCCAGACCAAAAAGTATTATCCCTCCCACTCCTCTGGCAGTTAAAAAAAAAAACAGAACACTGTTCATAACCTGTAGCTTCCTGAGGCTTTACTACTTGGTATCGGGATCCTCATAAAGTGAGAGAACAAGATGGAGTGAAGGTGGGCACAGTGCCTCAGTTTCCTCTCCTGTAAAATGGAAACAATCTACATCATAGGGTTGATGCAATATGATTTAGCTATGTAAAAAAAAATGAAAATATGTAAAGCCCTTAGCATAGTGCCTGACGGAGTATGTACTCAATACATGAGAGCTGTTATGACTATTATATCATTAATGTTATTGATAGCATAAGGCTCTAGGCAGTCTTTTAAAGGAGAAGAAAAAGTCCTCAAGGAAATGATTGCTATAGCTAATACTTCTTTGATGGTTAACTCTATTTGTTAAGATGTAGAGATACAGGGTGGCCAAAATGGTTGTGGAATGTAAAGGTTAAGATAGTTTTGGGTAAAGGGGTGCCTGGGTGGCTCAGTTGGTTAAGTGTCCAACTCTTGATTTTGGCTCAGGTCATGATCTCACGCTTTGCAAGACTGAGCCCTGCGTTGGGCTGTGCCAAGATGGCGCACAGCCTGCTTGGGATTCTCTCTCTCCTTTTGTCTCGCCCCCTTCCCACCCGCCATGTGAGCACGTGTGTGCGTGCATGTGCTCTCTCTGTCTAAGAATAAACTTAAAAACAGTAATTTGGGGTATGAAAATATAAAAGGGATCTGTCCATCTGGGACAGATACCAGAGTTGGGGGGAGATTTTGAAGACTGTCCCTTTCCCAAATAACATTGGCATATTTGAGCTGGGATGATTGTGGGGCTGGCTCAGTAGAGGAGGTGGCCAGTCCCAGTCTCTTAAACACATCCGAGGTGTTTTTAAGGCAGTGTGACAGACTGACTTCTGGGAGCATTCTGATGTGGGGTTTTGGGTATCCCACGGGACAAGGACTCATATTTTTTGAGTTAATAACCTAATTTGCGCATGTTGAGTGGCTCACGAGGGTCCCCGAATCTAGAAGTATAAAATGGTAGTCAGTAGTTTCTCTCTCATCTCTGACACCCACCCACCCATTTCCCACCTACCCTTCAAGTAACTCCTGTTACTAGTTTCTTATAAATGTTTAATGAGTATTTTCATCCAAGAAAGAATTCACACTTGTATATTGACTGTGTTCTTTTACGCAAATGGCAGCCCACTCTATACACTTTGCTATACTTTGACTTTATTCACAAATAGATCTTGAGGATCTTTCCATATCAATGCAGATCAAGTTGCCTTAAAGAGCTGCATAGTGTATTCCATTGTATGCATGTCACCGTGTGTGTGTGTGTGTGTATATATATATATATATATATACACATATATATTTATTAAATATAATTTATTGTCAAATTGGTTTCCATACAACACCCAGTGCTCAACCCAACAGGTGCCCTCCTCAATGCCCATCACCCATTTCCCCCTCTCCCCCACCCCCATCAAACCCTAGTTTGTTCTCTGTATTTAAGTTCTCTGTTCTCCCTCTCTGTAACTTTTTTTTTTCCCTTTCCCCTCCCCCATGGTCTTCTGTTAAGTTTCTCAGGATCCACATATGAGTGAGAACATATGGTATCTGTCTTTCTCTGCCTGATTTATTTCACTTAGCATAATACCCTCCAGTTCCATCCATGTTGCTGCAAATGGCCAGATTTCATTCCTTCTCATTGCCAAGTAGTATTCCATTGTGTATATAAACCACATCTTCTTTATCCATTTGTCAGTTGATGGACATTTAGGCTCTTTGCATAATTTGGCTATTGTTGAAAATGGTGCTATAAACTTTGGAGTACATGTGCCCCTATGCATCAGCACTCCTGTATCCCTTGGGTAAATTCCTAGCAGTGCTATTGCTGGATCATAGGGTAGTTCTATTTTTAATTTTTTGAGGAAACTCCACACTGTTTTCCAGAGTGGCTGCACCAGTTTGCATTCCCACCAACAGTGCAAGAGGGTTCCCATTTCTCCACATCCTCTCCAGCATCTATATAGTCTACTGATTTGTTCATTTTAGCCACTCTGGCATGAGGTGGTATCTCAGTGTGGTTTTGATTTGTATTTCCCTGATGAGGAGTGACGTTGAACATCTTTTCGTGCACATGTTGGCCATCTGGATGTCTTCTTTAGAGAAGTGTTTATTCATGTCTTCTGCCCATTTCTTCCCTGGATTATTTGTTTTTTGGGTGTGGAGTTTGGTGAGTTCTTTATAGATTTTGGATACTGGCCCTTTGTCTGATATGTCATTTGCAAATATCTTTTCCCATTCTGTAGTTTGCCTTTTAGTTTGGTTGATTGTTTCCTTTGCAGTGCAGAAGCTTTTTCTCTTCATGAGGTCCCAATAGTTCATTTTTGCTTTTAATTCCCTTGCCTTTGAGATGTGTCAAGTAAGAAATTACGGTGGCTGAGGTCAAAGAGGTTTTTTTCCTGATTTTTCCTCTAGGGTTTTGATGGTTTCCTGTCTCACATTCAGGTCCTTCATCCATTTTGAGTTTATCTTTGTGTATGGTGTAAGAAAGTGGTCTAGTTTCATTATTCATGTTGCCATCCAGTTCTCCCAGCACCATTTGTTAAAGAGACTTGTCTTTTTTCCATTGGATATTCTTTCCTGCTTTGTCAAAGATTAGTTGGCCATATTTTTGTGGGTCAAGTCTGGGTTCTCTATTCCATTGATCTATGTGTGTGTTTTTGTGCCAATACCATGCTTTCTTGATGATTACAGCTTTGTAGTAGAGGCCAAAATCTGGGATTGTGATGCCTCCCACTTTGATCTTCTTCTTCAATATTACTTTGGCTATTTGGGGTCTTTTGTGGTTCCATACAACTTTTAGGATTGCTTGTTCTAGCTTGGAGAAGAATGCTGGTGCAATTTTGATTGGGATTGCGTTGAATGTGTAGATTGCTTTGGGTAGTATTGACATTTTAACAATATTTATTCTTCCAATCTATGAGCATGGAATGTTTTTCCATTTCTTTGTATCTTCAATTTCCTTCATAAGCTTTCTATAGTTTTCAGCATACAGATCTTTTACATCTTTGGTTAGGTTTATTCCTAGGTATTTTATGGTTCTTGGTGCAGTTGTGAATGGGATCAGTTTCTTTAGTGTCACAATATATTTAATCAATTAAGCTCTCTGTTAATAGGTGGTTGGGTTAATAGGTGGTTAATAGGACATTGCTATTACAGAATGCAGACATGTATGATATTATACATACCTGTATGTAGGATTGTAGGATTGCTGAGTCCAATTTTTAGCAAATACTATGTACCTAGTATAAAGCAGCTGCTTTGTTAGGTGCTAGACTTTCAACGTTGAGCAAAATACAAAGTCCCTGATCTCCTAAAGCTTATAGTCCTATTGTTGGTGATTGACACAATCAAAAGACCCCATTAGTGACTTCATAATTTTTAATGGAAGCAAATGATCCACAAAATAAATAAAAAGAGAGAATCTGACTTCGACTTAAGGGTTAAGAAAGTCTTCTCTGCTGAATTGATACTGGAGCTAAAATGTGATGGATGAAGTGACCTCCTAGTTAATGTTGGGATCAGGGAGAGATGAGTGTAATCCAAAGGAGGACAGTCTGTGGAGAGAGGCCCTGTGGTAGCATAGTACATGGTGCATTTGAGGGCATGAAAGAAAGCTCCTGTGTCTGGAGCAAAGGGAGTAAGAAGGATGAGGCAAGAGCTTGAGGCAGTGCCAGACCTAATGAAGATTTGGGTTTTGTTCTGTGAATGGGAAGCCTTTTGTGTTCTGAAAGGAGGGGTGATGAGACCAAATTTACATTTGGAAGAAACCAACTGGATTGGAGGAAATACAAATGATGTGGTGAGAACAGGTAGTGGTTATAAAGCTACCAGATAGTTGCTGGACTAGGGTAGAGGCAGTAGGGATGGAGTAAAGGAGGCAAATTGGAGAGTGATTTGGGAAATGAAATTAGTAGGTATTGCTGATGGTTTGGTGGGAAAGGAGGTGGGGGAGGGTCAAAGATAACTCGTGTGTTTCTGGCAGGTAAACCGCATGCCAGGACCAACACTGAGAAATGTAGGCAGGAAAGGTTTGGTGGAGGAATTCATATGGCAGATGTTGGACACACTGAGTTTCAGTGTATTTGAACCATCTGAGTCATTTTGAGCCAAGTGAGATCTGGAATAGGTGGTTGCATCTCTAAGTTTGGAGCTTTGAGAAGAGCTCTGAGTGGAGTATAGACCTTTGGGACTTAACAATAATTGGGTGTCCGTTGAGACTGAATATGAACGAAACTCCCAAGGGAGAGTACATAGGAAGAGCAGAGCATGGGCCCTAGGGTAGGACTAAGCCTTGTGGGATGCTAAACCTGGTTGAGAAGGAGCAGTCAGAGAGGGAAAGGGAAAACTAGGAGAGTCAAGGATACAGGGTATTTGCATAAGTATGAGTGATTGACAGAGCCAAAATCTGTTGAGAAGTCAAGTAAATTGATGACTGAAGAGCAACCTCTCTTTGGTGGTCTAAATGAGAACCTAAACTTCCCTAAAAGAGGGAGTAGGGTTATGGGGGATGAGTGAGGGTGGACAACTCTTTGATGAAGTTGGCCCGTGGATGGCTTAATACATATAAGGCTGCAGATGATAGGGCAGAATAGTTGAGGGAAGGTGTCTTGTTGTATTTAAAGATGGCGGCCATTCTGTTCACACCACTTGGTCTTTGTTTTCCCACTCTGGAGACATTGCCTGCTCAAGTAAACTAAACTATCCAAGGGTAGGGACATCTATTTTATTTACTGTTGTATTTTTGGTCCATTTTTTGTGGGCCTTAAACATTTGTTAAATGAAAACTGTTTCTCATCCAGAGATATCTAATGTCCAGAGAGATCTCTGTCTCTTTCTGATTTTCTAAACTATCTAAAATCCATACACAGTAAAATTTGCTCTCTTTATATGCTGTTACAAATTTTGATAAATGCCCATGGTTGTATAATGACAACTACAACCACAGTGCCGAAAAGGGCCATCACTGCAAAGAGCCTCACTTCTGCCGTTTTTTGGTCAGACCCTTCCCTAACCTGAACTTGTGGGAACCACTGAATTGTCCTCCAACACTAGTTGTGCATTTTCCAGAATGCCGTATGAGTAGAATGAGTAGAATCATATAGTACGTTGCTTTTTTTTTTTTTTTAGTTTGGTTGCTTTTACTTAGCATAATGCACTTGAAATTTGTTTGTTTTGTATTTATTCATTTTTTTTTAATTGCTGAGTATTCCATTGTAGGGAGGTACCACGGTTTTAATGATCTGGTCCTCAGTTGAGAAGAGACTTTAAGTTCACGATTTTAGGCTATCGGAGCATCCATAAAGATCCATGTACAAGTTTTTGTATGAACGTCAATTTCAGTACGTTTTGGGTAAATACCTAGGATAGGTTCACTGGGCTAGAAGGTAGGTATATGTTTAACTTGGTAAGAAGCTACAAAATTGTTTTTGAGAGTGGCTGTGATGTTTATTTGCATTAGCAATATACGAGAGCTCCAACTGTTCTTCTCAGTACTTTGTATGGTCAGAAAATATAGACATTCTAATCGGTGTGTGGTGGTATCTCATTGTATGTTTTTTGTTTGTTTGTTTTAGATTCCACATGTAAATGAGATCATGGTATTTGTCCTACTCTAACTTATTTCGCTTAGCATAATGCTCTCAAGGTCCATCCTTCGTCCGTTGTTGCAAATGGCAGGTCTAAATAATCCTTTGTTGTATATATACACCACAGTTTCTTTATCCCTTTATCTGTCAATGGACATGTAGGTTGTTTCTGTATCTTGGCTCTTGTGAAAACTGTTGCACTGAATTTTGTGAGTGCAGATAGCTCTTTGAGGTACTGAGTTCATCCAATTTGGGTTTATACCCAGAGGTGGGATTGCTGGACCTCATGGTAGTTCTATTTTTAATTTTCTGAGGAAGTTCTGCATTGTTTTCCTTAGTGGCTGCACCAGTTTACATTCATATTAACAGCATATGAGGGACCTACTTCTTCTCCACACCTTGCCAACACATGGTATCTTCTAGTTTTTGGATAATAATTGTCTTAACAAGCTTGAGGTGCAAACTCATGGTGCTTTTGGTTTGCATTTCCCTGATGAGAGTGATGTTGAACATCTTTCCATATGTGTTGGCCATCTGTATGTCTCTGGAAAAGTGTCTAGTCAGGTACTTTGCCCATTTTTAAATTGGATTGTTTTTTGGTGTTATGGGAGTTCTTCATGTTTTGGATATTAACCCCCTATTGGATAGATCATTTGAAAATATTTTCTCTCATCCAGTAGGTTGCCTTTTGATTTGGTTCACTGTGCAAAAGGCTTTAGTTTTATGTAGTCTCATTTTTTTTTATTATTTAAAAAAAAATTTTTTTTTCAACGTTTATTTATTTTTGAGACAGAGAGAGACAGAGCATGAACAGGGGAGGGGCAGAGACAGAGGGAGACACAGAATCTGAAACAGGCTGCAGGCTCTGAGCGGTCAGCACAGAGCCCGATGCGGGGCTCGAACTCACGGGCCGTGAGATCATGACCTGAGCCGAAGTCCCGAAGTCAGACGCTTAACCGACCAAGCCACCCAGGCGCCCCTAGTCTCATTTTTAAAATTTCTGCTTTTGTTGCTTTTGTCTGAGGAGACTGATGGAAAAATATACTGTTCAGATTGATGTCTAGGAGTTTACTGCTTATGTTTTCTTTTAGGACTTATATAGTCTCAGGGCTTACATTTAGACTTTTTAATCCATTTAGAGTTTATTTTTGTATATGGTATAAGAAAGTAGTCCCGTTTCATTCTTTATGTTACTGTTCAGTTTTTCCAACACTACTTATTGAAGAAACCATCTTTTCTCTGTAGTGTATTCTTGCCTTCTCTTTTGTAGATTAATTAACCACATATGTGTGTGTTTATTTCTGGGCTGTCTATTCTGTTCTTTTGATCTGTGTGTCTATTATTGTGCTTGTACCATACTGTTTTGATTACTATAGATTAGTATGAGATGTGGGAAGATGATACGTCCAGCTTTGTCATTCTTTATCAAGATGGCTTTGGCTATTCATGGTCTTTTGTGGTTCCATACAAATTTTGGGATTGTTCTGTTTCTGTGAAAAAGTGCTGTTGGTGTTTTGATATGAATTAGATTACATGTGTAAATTTCTTTGGATAGTATGGACATTTTAACAATACTTACTTTTCCAATCCATGAGCATGGTATGTCTTTCCATTAATTTGTGTTCAACTTATTTCATCAGTGCCTTATAATTTTCACAGTATAGACGTTTCAACTTCTTGGTTAAATTTATTCCTAGGCATTTTACTGTTTTTGGTGTGACTATAAGTGGGGTTGTTTTCTTAATTTTTCTTATTGTTCATTATTAGTGTATAGAAATGCAACAGATGCCTGTATATTAATTTTGCATATTAGGGTTTTCTATATTTAATGTCCTATCATTTGCAAATAGGGAAAGTTGTACTTCTTGCTTACCAGTTTGGATGCCTTTTGTTTCTTGTCTAATTTCTCTGGCTAGGACTTCCAGTACTACGTTGAATAAAAGTGACAAGAGTGGTATCCTTGTCTTGTTCCTGATTATAGGGGAAAAGCCTTCAGTTTTACATTGTTGAATATGATGTTAGCTGTGGTTTTTCATACATGGCCTTTATTATGTTGAGGTATGTTGCTTTACTCAGTTTGTTGAAATTCTTTATCATAAATGGATGTTGAATTTTGTCAAATGCTTTCTCTGCATCTATCGAGATAATCTTATTTTTATTCTTTTTGTTAACGTGGTGTATCATGTTCAGTTTTGTGGGTATTGGATCATCCCTGGAATAAATCCCACTTGATTGTGGTGAATCGTCCTTCTAATTAATTTTTGAATTGAGTTTGCTAATAATTTGTTGAGGATTTTTGCATCTATGTTCATCAAGGATATTGGCCTATTGTTTTTTAATTTATTTTTATTTTTTTTTGTTGTTGTTTGTAGTGTCTTTGGTTTGATATCAGAGCAATGCTGGTCTTGTAGAATGGATTTGGAAAACTTCCTTTAGTTTTTTTGAATAGTTTGAGAAGGATAGGTATTAACTCTACTTTATTTTTTTTTAAGATTATTCTAAATGTTTTATTTATTATTTTGAGAGATAGAATGAGTGGGGGTGGAACAGAGAGAGGGGGAGATAGATTCTGAAGCAGGCTCCAGGCTCCAAGCTGTCAACACAAAGCCCGATGCAGGGATCTAACTCAGCAACCGTGAAATCATGACTTGAGCTGAAGTCAGACATGTAACTGAATGAGCCACCCAGGTGCCCCTAACTTTAAATGTTTGGTAAAATTCACCTGTGAAAGTGTCTGGCCCTGGACTTTTGTTTGGGAATTTTTTTATTACTGAGTTAGTTTCATAACTGAGTCTGTTCAGATTTTCTGTTTCTTCCTGATTCAGTCTTGGAAGTTTGTATGTTTTTAGGAACTTCTCTGTTTGTTTTAGGTTTTCCAATTTGTTGGTATATTATCGTTGGTAGTATTCTTACCCTTTGTATGTTTGTAGTGTTAGTTGCAACTTTTGTTTCATTTCAGAATGTAAGTCTTCTTTTTTCCTTGATTTGGTTAAAGATTTATTAGTTCTGTTTATGTTTTCAAAGAACCAGTTCTTAGTTTGATTGATCTTTTCTATTGTGATTTTAGTCTCCATATCATTTATTACTCCTCTGATCTTTATTTCCTTCCATCTACCAACTTAGGGCTTTGTTCTTCTTTTTCTAGTTGCTTTAGGTATAAAGTTAGATTGTTCGAGATTTTTATTTTATTTTCTTTTGACATAGGCCTGTGTTGATATAAACATCTCCCTTGGAAATGCTTTTGCTATGTTTCCTGGATTTTGGAACATTGTGTCTGTAATTTCATCTGTCTCTAGGTGTTTTTTGATTTCCTTTTTGATTTCTTTCCTGACCCATGGGCGGGTTAGTAGCATGTTGTTAAGCCTTCATGTATTTGTTTTTTTCCGATTTTTTCTTATAATTTCTAGTTTCATACTTCTGATGTCAAAGATGCTTGATAGGAATTTAGTCCTCTTAAATTTATTGAGACTTGTTTTGTGGCCTAACTTGTGATCTATACTGGAGAATGTTCCATGTGTACTTGAAGAGATTGTATATTCTGTTGTTGGATGAAATGTTCTATATATGTCTGTTGAGTCCATCTGGTCAAACATGTCATTCAAAGCCACTGTTTCCCTATTGGTCTTCTGTATGGTTGATGTGTCAATACTGTGAATGGGGTGTTGAAGACTCTCAGTGTATTACTGTCAATTTCTTTTATGTCTGTTAATATTTGCTTGATGTATTTATGTGCTCCTATGTTAGGTGTATAGGTATTTATAATTGTTATGTCCTTTTATTGGATTGATTTCTTTATCATTATGTAATGCCCTTCTTTGCCTCTTGTGACAGTCTTTGTTTCAAAGTCTGTTTTGTCTACTAAGTATTGCTACCTTGACTTTTTTTTTTAATTTCCATTTGCATGGAATATCTTTTTTCCATTCCTCCACTTTCAGTCTGTAGATGTCTTTAGCTATGAAGTGCATCTCTTATAGGCAGCATATAGATGAGTCTTACTTTTTGAACCATTCTGTCACCTTATGTCTTTTTATAGGAGCATTTAGATGACTTACATTTAAAGTAATTCTTAGTAGCTATGCGCTTCCATTTTGTCGACTAGTGGGTTTTTTTTTGTAGAATTTTATTTTTTCAAGTATAATTAACCTATAGTGTGATATTTGTTTTAGGTGCACAATATGATTCAGCAATTCTATACATTCCTCAGTATTCATCATGATAAGTGTACCCTTAATTGTCTTTAATACACGCAGTCCCTCACCCTACTTTTCTTTGACAGCAACTGGTTTGGTATCTGTATTTAAGAGACTTTTTTTTTTTCTCTGTTTTTGTTTGGTGGTTTTGTTTCTTAAATTCCATATATGCATGAAATCGTATGGTATTTGTTTTTCTTGGACTGATTAATTTCATTTAGCATTACACCCTCTAGATCCATCGACATTGTTGTAAATGGCAAGATATCCTTTTTATGACTGAGTAATACTCCTTTGAATATATATACCCCCACATCATCATCTTTTTTTTTTTTTAATGTTTTTATTTATTTTGAGAGAGAGTTGGAGCAGGAGAGGGTCAGAGAGAGAGGGAGAGAGAGAATGCCAAGCGGACTCCATACTGTCAGCGCAGAGCCTGATGTGGGGCTTAAACCCACAAACCAGGAGATCATGACCTGAGCCGAAGTTGGACACTTAACCAACTGAGCCACCCAGGTGCCCCTACCCCACATCTTCTTTATCCATTTGTCTGTGGATGGACACTTGCATTGCTTCTGTATCTTGACTATTATAAATAATGCTGCAGTAAACCTATATATCTTTTCAAATTAGTGTTTTTGTTTTCTTTGGGTAAATACTCAGTAGTGGAAGTACTGGATCATATGGTAGTTCTATTTTTACTTTTTGGAGAAAAGTATCTTTACTATGTTCCACAATGGCCGCATCAATTTGCAGTCCTTCTAACAGTGCACCAGGGGTCCTTTTCTTCCACATCCTTGCCAATACATGTTATTTCTTGTCTTGTTGATTTTAGCCATTCTGACAGGTGTAAAGTGATGCCTTTTGTGGTTTTACTTTGCATTACCCTAATGCTGAATGATATTGAACATCTTTTCATGTGTCTAGTGACCATTTGTATATCTTCTTTGGAAAAGAAAGTCTATTCAGGTTCTTTGCCCATTTAAAAAAATTTTTAATTAAAAAAATTTAAGTTGATTTATTTATTTTGAGGGGGGTGCAGAGAGAAGGAGAGACAGGATTCTTTTTTTTTAATATGAAATTTATTGTCAAATTGGTTTCCATACAACACCCAGTGCTCATCCCAACAGGTGCCCTCCTCAATGCCCATCACCCACCCTCCCCTCCCTCCCACCCCCCATCAACCCTCAGTTTATTCTCAGTTTTTAAGAGTCTCTTATGGTTTGGCTCTCTCCCTCTCTGGAGAGTGTTATGCTAAGTGAAATAAGTCATACAGAGAGAGACAGATATGATATGTTTTCACTCTTATGTGGATCCTCAGAAACTTAACAGAAGACCGTGGAGGGAGGGGAAGGAAAAAAAAAGTAAGAAAGAAAAAAAAGAAAAAGTTAGAGAGGGTGACAAGATTCTAAGCAGGCTCCATGCCATCAGTGCAGAGCCCAATGCAGGCTCCATCTCTGTGAGATCATGACCTGAGCTGAGATCAAGAGTCAGATGCTTAATTGAATCACTTAGGTGTGCCCCGTCTTTGCCCATTTTTAAGTTGGATTATTTGCTTTTTTTGTGTTGAGTTGTGGAAGTTCTTTATATATTTTGGATACTAACCCTTATTTGGATATATCATTAGCAAATATCTATTTCATTCAGTAGGTTTCCATTTTGTTGTTTCCTTTGCTGTGCAAAAGTTTTTTGTGTTGATGTAGTCCCAGTGGTTTAATTTTGCTTTTGTTTCCCTTGCCAGAGGAGACCTATCTAGAAAGATGTTTCTCTTGCCAATGTCAGAGGAATGATTGCCTATATTTTCTTCTAGGAATTTTATGGTTTCAGGTTTCACGGTTAGGTCTTTAACCCAGTTTGAGTTTGTCTTTGTATATGGTGTTTTGTAGTTACTCTGTTGCTTTCTTCTCTTGCTCTTTTTTTTTTCCTTTGTGCTTTGATGACTGTACTGTTATGCTTGGATTGCTTTCTCTTTATTATTTGTGTATCTATTTGAAGGTTTTTTGGTTTGTGGTTACCATGAGATTTATATATAACATCCGATGTATATAACAGTCTATTTTTTTTTAATTTTTAAATTTTTTGAGAGAGGGAGAAAGCACTTATGCAAGAGAGAGTGGGGGGAGGGGGAGATAGAGTGACAGACCAGGTGAAGCCTGATTCAGGGCTCAAACCCACAGACTGAGACCATGACCCGGACTGAAGTCCAGAGTTAGATGCTTGTTGGTGGGAATGCAAACTGGTGCAGCTGCTCTGGAAAACAGTGTGGAGGTTCCTCAAAAAATTAAAAATAGAACTACCCTACAACCCAGCAATAGCATTACTAGGAATTTATCTAAAGGATACAGGAGTGCTGATTCATAGGGGCACATGTACCCCAATGTTTATAGCACTGCTTTCAACAATAGCCAAATTATGGAAAGAGCCTAACTGTCCATCAGCTGACAAATGGATCAAGAAGGTTTATATATACAATGGAATAGTACTTGGCAATAAGAAAGAATGGAATCTTCCATTTACAATAACGTGGATGTAACTGGAGGGTGTGAGGCTAAGTCAGTCAGAGAAAGAAAGATTTTATATGTATTCACTCATATGTGGAATTTGAGAAACTTCACAGAAGACTATGGGTGAAGGGAAGGGAAAAAATAGTTACAAACAGAGAGGGAGGCAAACCATAAGAGATTCTAAATACAAAAACTGAGGGTTAATGAGGCAGGTGGGGGAGAGGGGAAAATGGGTGATGGGCATTGAGGAGGGCAATTGTTGGGATGAGCCCTGGGTGTTGTATGTAAGCGATGAATCATGGGAATCTACTCCCAAAGCCAAGAGCACACTGTATATGCTGTATGTTAGCTAACCTGACAATAAATGATATTTTAAAAAAAGAGTTCGATGCTTAACTGAGCCACCCAAGCGCCCCTAGAACAGTCTATTTTAGGTTGTTGGTTCCTTAAGGTCTAACACATTCTAAGAGAACTATGTTAAAATCCCCCCACGTTTTAGGTAATTTGTGTCCTATATTACATGTTTTTATTTTGTGTATCCCTTAAATAATTGTTGTAGATCTACCTGATTTTGCTGTTTTTTTTTAACCTTTATGCTAACTTTATAAGTAGTGAATATAATATCTTTACCCTTTTTTTAATTTAAAAACATTTTTTTAATGTTTATTTTTGAGAGAGAGAGACAGACAGAGTGTGAGTGGGGGAGGGGCGGAGAGAGAAGGAGACACACAGAATTCGAAGCAGGTTCCAGGCTCTGAGGGTGTCAGCACAGAGCCTGATGCAGGGCTCAAACTCATGAACTATGAGATCATGACTTTAGCCTGAGTCGGACATTGAACTGACTGAGACACCCAGGTGCCCCTATCTTTACTCTTGTTTGCATTTATCAATGGGAGTTTTTTCTCCCACAGTTTTCTTATGCTTGTTTATGGCCTTTTCTGCTTAAAGTACCTGTAACATTTCTGTAAGGCCACTTTAGTGGTGATGAACTCCTTTATCTTTGGCCTGTCTGGGAAACTCTTTGTCTCTCTGATTCTGAATGGTAACCTTGCCAGGTAGCGTAGTCATGGTTGTAGTGTTTTCTTCTTTGAGCACGTAGATTATACCTTGCTCTACTCCCTTCTCGCCTATAAAGTTTCTGCTGAAAAAATCTCATGGTCTTACGGGTGTTCTCTTGTACATGACCAGTTGCTTTGTTCTTGATGCCTTTAATGTTCTCTTTTTATCTTTCACTCTTGACCTTATAATTATTATGTGTCTTGGTGTGAATATATCTGGATTCATCTCATTTGTGGCTGTCTATAATTCTTGGCTCTGGATATTTGTTTCCTTCACCGGGTTAGAGAGGCTTTCAGCTGTTATTTCTTCAAATAAGTTTTCTGCCCATTTTGCTTCTCTTTCTGGGAACTGTACAATGGGAATGTTAATCTGCTTCATGTTATCTCAGAGGTCCCTTAAAATATCTTCATTTTTTAAAATTTGTTTTTCTTGTTGCTGTTCCTCTTGGATGATTTCCACCACCCTGTCTTCCAGATCGCTGCTCAGTTCTTCTGTATCCTTTAATATGCAGTTAAATCCTTCCAGTAGGTTTTTCATTTCAGTTATTGTATTCTTCAGCTCTGATTGTTTTTTATAGTTTCTCTTTGTTGAAGTTCTCACTGTGTTCATCCATTCTTCTTCCAAGCTTGGTGAGCATCTTTGTGATGATTACTTTGGCTACCCTATCAGGTATGTTGTTTATCTTCATTTCATTTGGTTCTTTCTTAGGTTTTGTTGTCTTCTTGCATTTGGAACATTCTCCTCTGCCACCTCATTTTGCCTGGCTCTGTGTGTGTTTCTGTGTAGATCAGCTACATCTCCTGGTCTTGAAGGGTTGGCCTTATGTAGAAGGAGTCCTGTGGAGCCCAGAAGTGCAGTTCCACTGGTCATCAGAACCAGGTGTCCCGGGGTGTCCCCTTTGTGGGTACATGCACCCTCCTGTTGTGGCTAGGCTGAGACATGTGGGCATGCTGGTGGGTGGGGCTGATGAGTGAAGCTGGCTCAGAGTTTCACCTGTGGTTGCTGTGTGCACTGTTGAGTAGGGCTTCGTCCCCTAGCCCTAGGCAGGGGCCGCTTTGGTGGAGCCCTGGTTCTGAGGTCATTACCCACATCTGGGGAGACAGGAGCCACTTTGTGGGGGTGCTGGTTCTAGTTGAGACCACCTACTAGGTATGGCAGGGTAGGAGCTGAATTGGGGGGGCATATCTGCCACAGCAGGAGCTGATTGGGGGGGGTACTGATTTTGGCCAAGGATGTGGGCTGGGTGTGGTGGGTGGGAGCTGGTTCTGCTAAGGCCACCAGCCAGATATGGAGTGGCAGGAGCCACATTAGAGGGTGGGGTGGGTGGGTTGGACAGGGCATGTTTGAGGTGCAATGCAGGGGTGACACAAGCAGTGCTAGCAAGGTAGATGGAAAGTGTCAGAAGTGGTGTCCATCCGTGTCAGGCTAGCTAGGCCGAAGGAGGGCAAGAAAAATGGCACGTGCCAGCACTTAACGTTCCCGGATAAAATTCCTGCAGATCCGAGCCTCTCTGGCACATGCCCTAAAGTTGGTCAGTTCCTGTCCTTCATGTATGGCCCAGGTGCTTTTCCAGCTGTTGCCTCTGTGCTGGGTCTTGGAGCAAGTGAGTTCGTGCATGGGCCCTTTAAGAGTGGAGTCTTAGTTTTCTAAAGCCTTTCTGTTCTCCTGGAGTTAAGTTCTACTGATTTTTCTAAAGCCAGACACTATGGTAGCTCATCTTGGTGCAGGCCCAAGTGGGGTTTGAACCCCTCACCTCTCATGGAGGACTTCAATCCCTGTACTGGTCCTTCTGCTTGTGGGTTGCCATGCTAGGGGTGTGGGTCCTGATCAGACTGTCTGCCTCTTCTATGCTTCTTGATGTGGCCTTTTCTTTATACCTTTGGCTGTGGAAGAGCTGTTCTGCTAGTCTTTAGGTTATTCTTAGACTCGTTCTACATGTAGTTGTAGACTTGGTGTGTTTGTGGAATGAGGTGAGCTCAGGATCTTCCTATTCTGCCATCTTTTTTTTTTTTTTTAAGTTTATTTATTTTGAGAGAGAGGGAGGGAGGGAGGGGCAGAGAGTGAGAGAGCAAGCGGTGGGGAGAGAGAATCCCAAGCAGGCTTCTCACTGTTAGCGTGGAGCCCATTGTGGGGCTCTAACCCACAAATCGTGAGATCAGAACTTGAACCAAAGTTGGATGCTTAACCAGGTGAGCCACCCAGGCTCCACCTATTCTGCCATCTTGATCTTCATCCCACATTGTGTCCTTGATATCACCGTTTACTTTGACAAATATATTCATTAATATAATTGAGTTTTAGTTGTTTCTAATACTTCTATTTTTTAGCTTTTATAGAAGTCAGTGTAATTTGCTTACCACTGTTAAGTTACTACAGTGTTCTGTTTTTGTCTATATATTTACCTTCATGAGTTTCATACTTGTTTGTACTCCTAGGTTTCTGTTAAGTATCTTTTATTTCAACTTGAAGAATTTTTTTTTTTTTTTGTAAGGCAGGTGGTGAACTCTTGAAGCTCTTGTTGGTCTCAGGAAGTCTTTGTCTCACTTTCATTTTTGAAAATTAATACTCTTGGCCATTTGTTTGTTTCAGTACTTTGAATATATCATCCTGCTTTTTTTTTTTTTTTTTTTTTTTTTTTTCCGGCCTGCAAGTTTTCTGCTAAAAAGTCCTCTGATAGTCTTTTTGGGGAGGAGGTATATCAAGTCACTTTTGTTGTTGTTGCAACTTTGAAAATTCTCCCTTTCACTTTTGACAGTATGATAGTAATGTGTCTTTGTATGGGTCTCTTTAGGTTTATCTTACTGGTGTTCTTTTTTTTTTTTTTTTTTTTTTTTAATTTTTTTTTTTCAACGTTTTTTATTTATTTTTGGGACAGAGAGAGACAGAGCATGAACGGGGGAGGGGAAGTGAGAGAGGGAGACACAGAATCGGAAACAGGCTCCAGGCTCCGAGCCATCAGCCCAGAGCCCGACGCGGGGCTTGAACTCACGGACCGCGAGATCGTGACCTGGCTGAAGTCGGACGTTCAACCGACTGCGCCACCCAGGCGCCCCTCTTACTGGTGTTCTTAAATTTCTTTTTTTCTCAATGTTCATTTTTGAGAGAGTGAGCGGGGGAGGGATAGAGAGAGAAGGAGACAGAGGATCTGAAACAGATTCTGTGTTGAGAGCAGAGAGCTTGATGAGGGGCTTGAACCCACCAACTGTGATATCATGACCTGAGCTGAAACTGGATGCTTACCCCACTGAACCACCCAGGCACCCCTATCTTATTGGTGTTCTTGAGATATCCTGGATCTAGGTGTCTGTTTCTTTGCCCAGGTTTGGGAAATTCTCAGCCATTATTTCTTTCAGTGAATTCTCCCTTTCTCTCTCTCTTGTCCTTTTGGGACTCCCATAATATATATCAGTTGGTCTTCTTGATAGTCTCTTAAGCTATCTTTGCTTTTCTTAATTTTTTATTGTTGATCTTTTGATTAGATGATTTCTGCTCACCTATATTCAAGTTTACTAATCCTTTCTTCCACTCCTTATGTTCTACTATTGAACCACTCTATTGAAATTTTCAGTTCAGTTACTGTATTCTTTAGCTCGAGGATTCCTACTTGGTACTTCTTTAATATTTAAAATAGCATACAGATCCTATACGTATTTTGTTGGATTTATACCTCATGATTCTATTTATTTGGTGTTATAAACAATGGTACTCTTTTTAATGTTTTTATTTCTAATTGTCTTATTGCTTGTCTATGGAAATACAATTGATTTTTTTTTTTCATATTAACCTTCTAACCCACAGTCTTGGTAATCTCACTAGTTCTAAAAGCTTTTTGTAGATTCCATTTTCTGTGTAAATGATGATGTTGTCAATGAAGAGTTTTATTTCTTCCTTTCTAGTCTGTATGCTTTTTGTTCTTACTGTCTAGGGTTTAACATATGAGCTGTGTAGCAATGGTGAGTGGACTGCCTATTTTAAGTATGTTAGGTACAGTTCTGTGGGTTTTGTTTTTTGTTTTTTGTTTTTGTTTTGTAGATAGGTTTTATCAGGTTAAGGACATTCGCTTCTATTTCTAGTTAGCTAAGAATTTTAACCAGGAGTTGGAGGTTTAGTATGCTTTCTGCACCTTAGATGATCATGAGATTTTTCTTTAGTTAATAAAGTGAACTGCATTGATAGTCAAATTCTGAATTACACTTACATTTTCAGGATAAGATCTATTTACATATTGGTGGACTTATTCTGCTAATATTTTGTTGAGCTTTTACACCTTAAAAAAATTTTTTTTTGTTATTTTTCAGAGAAAGCGAGAGAGAGAGAGAGGCAGAGAGATACCCCATGCAAGTGGGGCAGGGGCAGAGAGGGAGACACAGAATACCAAGCAGACTCCAGGCTCTGAGCTGTTAGCACAGAGCCTGACACAGGGCTTGAACTCACAAGCCATGAGATCATGACCTGAGTAGAAGTCAGATGCTCAACTGATTGAGCCACCCAGGCTCCCCTACACCTTTTTATGAGGAATATTTATAGTTGTCTTGTAACCACAGAAGGGTATCAGGATAATCCTAACTTCACAAAATGAGTTTTGTTCCCCCCTCTTCTTGAATGAGATTTTAGATAAGATGTTTTGGATGAGATTGTGTAGAGTTGGCGATTTTTTTTTGTTGTTGTTAAATATTGATTAGTTTGCTACGGGTCCCATAACAAAATGCTGTACAAGGGGTGGTTTAAACAACAATTTTTTTCTCTGGCAGCCCTGGAGGCTGGAAGTTAAGATCAAGGTGCCATCAGGGTTGGGGTTCTCTGAGGCATCCCTTCTTGGCTTGCAGATAGCTGTACTCTTGCTGCCTATTCACATGTTACTCTGTGTGTGTGAGCATCGCTGGTGTCTTTCCATGCATCTGTGATCTCCTCTACCTATAAGACACTAGTCAGGTGGGATTCGGGCACACCCTAATGGCCTTGTTTTAACTTAATGACTTCTTTAAAGGCCTCGTCTCCAAAAACAGTCCTATTCTGAGGTAGTGTGGGTTAGGGCTTCAATATAGGAATTTTTCAGTGAATAATCTGGTCCTGGAGTTTTCTTTTGTTGGAAGGCTTTAAACTATTCATCAAATTTCTTTGATAGGTCAGTTCAGGTTACCTATTTCTACTTGCCTATATCACAATGACCGGGCAGACCTGAGACTTGGTTGGCCTTAGGACAAGGTGGGTGAGAAAAAAGAAAGAAGAAATCCAGAGACTTACTCCATACTCTGTGGTATGCTGTGTCCCCTTTCCTGGGTCTTCTGGATGGGAGTTAGGAATTTGTCCTGGAGTTGGTGCTGCCCCGTTGCATGATTCAGCCTCCTTTGGTTCAGGTTTCATTGTCTCTATTTGCTTAGTTTTTAGAGTCATCAGGTAGTTGCTTTTTGTCTTCTGTGCAGAGACTTTCTTTGTCATCACCAGGAGTCATAGGCTGCGTTCAGCTTACTTTTATCCTGAATGGCACCGGAAGTCGATGTTTCTATTTGGGCCCATTAGGGACATCTGGTCAAGCTTGGGTCAGACCTACTGCAGGGAAGGAAAGAACAGCATTTACTTGATTTTCTCATGATCAAAAGCAAATAGAAATGGGAAAGAGGATCTTTAGTTTTTAAACTGAGTTTTGAGTCTGCAATGAATCAAGAATCGTAAAATCAAGACAATACCACATCAGAACTCGAAAAGTGAGTCTCTTAAAAGTTAGTTGCAATGCAGGATCTGAAACCTTATCAATGAAATGTTTGCATTCCTACCTACAGGAAAGTCTGTCTTTAGTCTGTCTTGTACTTTATTTATATAAATAAGTGTTTATTTTTGAGAGAGTGAGCAGGGGAGGGACAGAGAGAGAGGGAGAGAGAATCCCAAGCAGGCTTTGTGATGTCAGCACAGAGCCCGATGCGGGGCTTGACCTCATGAACCACGAGATCATGACCTGAGCTGACACCAAGAGTTGGACACTTAACCAACTGAGCCACCCATACGCCCCCTGTCTTGCACTTTAAATGAATTTTTTTAAACCCGTGTGTGATTTTGTAATGTGATGAATTGACTATATGGAAAATCAGTTCACAGAGTGACACAGATCTTGCAGATTGACTTTTAATTGTATTTAAAAATCCTAATATCACCATAGATCTCGTGAAGAAAGTCTTTTAGCCCTGGGAAAATGTCAGGCACACAGTGTTAAGTTGGCCAAAATTCCAATTTTTGCTTGAAATTTGAATTTTATCACTGGAAACAAATACTATGAGTTTTTTTTTTCTTTGCAGTGACAGGCTTACTTTATCCATTTTAAAGGAAATGACTATTAGATACTCAAATCTGAATAAGTATAGTCTGAATTTTTTTTTAAGTGAAAATAGTGTTTCGGGAAGAAAGCCACTAGATCAGCTCAGAACGCAATCACCTGAGTGCCTTTCCTCAGGATCATCTTTGTACTTTGATGAGTAGCAGTAGCACTTCTGATGTGTGCTTCTGATTTCTTCAGAGTATTAAAAATGTGTATTCAAGGGTCAGGATTTAATTAATGATTTTTACTGCTTTACCAAAGATGCTAATTTAAGCTTGCTTTTCTGCCTACACAGAGCACTGGAGATACAATGACTGTTAGAATTTGATGCTAGTGCCTTGATTTGCACCAGGTGCCAATGCTAGTCTTGATTCGTTTTGCTTCTGTACCAACATTGCAAATGTCAATCCATTGACAGAGACCTCTCGGTATTATTCTGAAGAAGGTTTGCTCCCTTGGATGAGCTGAAAGGATCTTGGGATCCCCCAGGAATCCTAATACTTTCAGAACCACTGCTGTAGATAAATTCGATGACGGGGGAATGGAAGAGGAAGTGGTATTTGGGCTGAGTGTTCAAGTCTAACTGTGAAAGGGGTTATGTGACTTCACATGGAGGCCCAGAGTTTCACAAGACTTGGCGGATGCATTGATCTTGGGATGATTTCAGCAGTTGGGCACCCAGCATTTGAGAATAGTGGAAAAATGCATGGTTAGGGTTGGACCACTTTGTGGAAGGCCATAGATGCCTTTGGAAAGAATCCAGGGCTGGGGATTCTGAGACACTACCAACTAAGTAATGTTAATCCTGGGCAAATCCATTTACCTTTATGGATCTTCATGCCTAGCACATAATTACTATATGCTTAATATTTTGTTCTTTGGGATTAAATTATATCATCTCTAGAAAATGAAGGTTTTTTTTTTTTCAAAGGGTTCTTTAAACACTAAATGTTATTTGTGTTCTTAATATCCCCACTGAATCAACTGAGTCCAGATAAGTCTAGTGGAATGTGGGAAGACCGTGACAGAGCTGGAAGTGAGACCATGGTCTCCTGACTTCAGGTCCATTCTCTTTATGTTCTCCATCCTTTCTGCTCAGTGGTCTCCTGCCTCCCATACCTGCTTACAGAATAACTATTACTTCCCTGACCTGCTTTCTACTTACTTTCCTTCCTTCATCCAGCTGCTTTGGTTTGGTCTTCCAGTTATGCTACTAGACAAACTTCATTTTCTGGGTGGCATTATAACAAATACAATCAAGTAATTATTTGTGCAAATATTTGTTTAATATCTATGTCCCCCACCCAGAGTGTAAATTCCATATAGACTACTACTACTCATTGTAGTCCCAGGACCCAGCATGGTTTCCTCCCATGGTAGGCCTATATACTATTATAAATGAGGGGCTTATTAAATATCACATCAGGGATGAGGACAGCAAAGGCTTTAGAAAGTCAGAGAAAGAAGGGGCCAGTAAGGCCTTGGGGTCTAGGAAGAGTTCAGAGAAGAGAGAGGGCTTGATCTGGATGTTGTAAGACACCCTGTAATAGATGGTTTTCAAAGTGCTTTTGAGGTATGTAGGATTCACTTACTTTTTAGGTGAAAATAATTAACCTACTCTCAGAATGTCATTACTAGGCCATTTCTTTGGTTAGAATGAGCCCAAACTGTGAAGTATGTAGAGTGGTGGGTCTTTTTCATTCATTCATACCTTTCTCTGATGCATGTTTATTAAACACCCACTTTGCGTCAGGCACTGAGAGTTCAAAATAGAACGAGAAAAAAAGAGCTCCCTGCCCTTTTGAGGCTTACATTGCATCAGAGCAAGGGAGGGGCAGTCAATATATCAATCAATACATCAGTCAATAAGAAAAATGTCAGATAATCCTGGGTGTTTGGCAAAGACGTAAGAGGATGGTATGATGGGGAGGAACAGGTAGCTACTTCAGGTTGGGAAGATAAGCTGAAATCTGAATCCCACAGGGCTAGCCATACAAAGATCAGGCAGACAAGAATTTCAGGTAGGAAAAAAAGCCAGTGCCATTGACATGCCTAGCATGCATGAGGGATATGAAAATGTGAAGGGAGCACAGTTGTTGGTGAGCGAGTGGAACAAGGTGGATTTGGAGGGGTCAGTGGGGGCCAGACTCCTTAGAATTTTCTAAACACAGACAGGAAGTGTATAGCCCTTTGTACTTGGGAGAGCCGTTGAATGGAACAATCTGATCTGAGTGATAAAAGCTTGATTAGGGAATAGCAGTGGGGCTGGAGAGAAATGGCTGGATTCTGGATGTACTTGGGAAGTAGAGCATTTCTTTTCTTCCAATTTGTCCTTCATCAGTCCATTCCTCTGTCCCTACTTTAAGATATTTACTCTGTGTCCTGTTCCTACAAGGCCTTGGCCACTCCCAAGAGTTGGCTAAATACTCTATTTTGTGCAGCAAAATGTTATACTTGCTTTAAGATCTGCATCTATTAACTAATGATTTGCCTCCTTAAAAGAACTTTAAGATAAATACCATGTGATTTCACTTATATGTGGAATTTAAGGAACAAAACAAATAATAATAATAATAATAATAATAATAATAATTATAATTATAATGATAGCTAGACTCTTAAATACAGAGAACAAACTCTGGTGGGTGCCAGAGGGGAGATGGGTGGGTGGGGGGAATGGGGGATTAAAAGTACACTTAACATGATGAATACTGATATATTTATAAAATTGTTGTCATTATATTGTACACTTGAAACTAGTATAACACTGTATGTGAATTAAATGTGAAAAAAGTTTTAAGGTGACCGTTTGCATCTTGATAGGGCTTTAGAATGAGTCTTGGGTTCTAACTCTGCCTCAATACCAACTGTGATTTGAATATCATTTAACTACTCTGAACTCCATTCCCTTATCTACAAAATGGGTCTGATTATACCTACTATGCTTCATTCATGGCACTGTGATAAGTGAGATGACTTGTGTAAACATTGAAAGTACCAGGTATGTGTGAAACGTTGTATCACGGCTTTCATGCCCCTATATACATTCTCCTTCATCACATAGCACACAAGACTAAGAAGAGAAGGTCTTGAAGCAGACAGGCTTTGATTCCATCCACAAGAATTTTTGAGTACCCCCTCTGTTCTTTGCACTGTGTCGTGTATTATGGAGCTTGCAGAAGACAATTTGGAGTCTGAACTCCAGTGTCTACTTAGATCAAGTTAACCCATGTGGAAGGCTGGATACTGCTGCTGGGTCTTTTGAGATGGGAGGGATTTGGATAGGTGTAGAGGAAGGAGGAAGAGCATAAATGAAGGAAGGCCCAGAGTTTAGACTGAGCATTCATTAGAGCACAGTAGAGCTGCAAGGCAGGGAACTGAGGGGAAAATGAGGATACACAAGTGAATGGGTCCATGCTAGAAATTCTTCACTCATTTTTTAAAATTTAAATCCAAGTTAGTTAACATATAGTGTAATAATGGTTTCAGGAGTAGAATTTAGTGATTCATCACTTACATATAACACCCAGTGCTCATCCCAACAAGTACCCTCCTTAATGCCCATCATCCACTTAGCCCATCTCCCCCAGCCCCCCTTCATAAACCCTCAGTTCTCTGTATTTAAGAGTCTCTTAGGGTTTTCCTCCCTCTCTGTTTTTATCTTATTTTTCCTTCCCTTCCCCTGTGTTCATCTGTTGTGTTTCTTAGGATCTCACTCATATGTGGAATTTATTATATTTATCTTTCTGACTTATTTCACTTAGCATAATACACTCTAGTTCTATCCACATTGTTGCAGATGGCAAGATTTCATTCTTTTTGATTGCAGAGTAATATTCCATTGTATGTATGTGTATGTGTATCCTCTTTATCCTTTCGTTTCATTTGGTTTTGAGTAGGGGGAGTTCTCACTAAGAGGAGGATTCCCTATGACACGTAGAGGTGATGGCTTGTGGTTGTATTGTGCAGGCTGTCCATTCTTTTGGCAAAAGATACCATCAAACTAAGTGTTTCATCGAAACACAACCATTGCTCTTAAACACTGATGAATGCCATCACTATAGGGTTACTTTTTAAAAAAAAAACGTGTTATTTTAGAATAATTACAGACTCACAGGCAGTTGCAAAGAAATGGAGAGCGGTATCTGGTATCCCTTACCTGTCCACCGCCCCGGGAACATCTTGGTTAATTATGATGCATTAGCAAAACCAAGTAATGACTGGTCAAGTCCACAGAGCTGATATGGATGTTACCAGTTATAGACTGCACGTATACGTATACAACTCTATGATATTTTGTCACATGGATAGCTTCCTGTCCTTACTACCACATTTAAGGTATAGGACTATCCTGTCACCCCAAGGCTCCCTTGTGTTACTTCTTTATAGTGATACCTTCTTTCTTGACCATTCCTGAACACTGGCAGCTACTAATCTGTTTTCTCCCCCTCTAGAATTCTGTTACCTTGGGTGTTCTGTAAGGAGTGCCACACCCTACGTAACTTTTTGAGATTGTCTTTCTTGATTCAGCATCGTTTCTCTGAGGTAATCTGAGTTGTATTTCTTTTTATTGCTGAGTAATACTCTGTTATGGATATACCATTATTGTTCAACCACGCGCTCACTGAAGGATATTTAAGTAGCTTCTGGTTATTAGCTATTATAAATCTACTCTGAATAATCATGTAAGGTTTTTGTGGGGACCTAAGTTTTCATTTCTCTGCAGTAAATGCCCAAGAGTATCATTGCTGGGTCATATGGGAAGTTCATTTTTCATTTTAAAAGAAACTTGCAAACTATTTTTCAAAGTGGCCAAATCGTTTACTTTCTCACCAACAATAGGTGAGTGATAGTTTTTGGCATTACTACCAGCATTTGGTATTACCACTATTCTTGGTTTTAGCCATTCTGATAAGTGTGTAGTGCTATCTTTTTGTGGTTTCAACTTTTTATTTAATGAGCTGAGTGTGTATTTATTCACATGCTGTAAAATTCACCTTTTTAAAGTGTACAATTCATCATTGGTTTTTAGTATATTCACAGATGTTTACAACCATCCATTTCCAAAGCCTTTTCATTTTTTCGAAAAGAAACCTGGTTCCCACAACCAGCCGTTCCCAATTCTGCCCCCCTCCTAGCCTCTGGCAACCACTGGTCTGCAGTGTGTATGGTTTTGCCTATGTTGGTCTCTTCATATAAATGAAGTATTATGGCGGCCTCTTGTATCTTGCTGCTTTAACTTCACATAATGTTTTTAGGATTGATCAGTGTTGTAATATGAATCAGTACTTCATTCTTTTATAAGGCTGAATAATATTCCATTGTGTGGTTATACCACATTTTATTCATCAGTGGACAGACATTTGAGTTTTCACTTTGGCCTGTTATGAATAATGCTGCTGTGAATATTCATGTACAAACTTTTGTGTGGACGTATATTTTCATTTCTCTTGGGTTTATGCCTAGGAGTAGAAATAGTAGGTCATATGGTATCTCTTTGTTTAGCCTTTTGAGGAACTTCCAGACGGTTTCCCAAAACAGCTGCTCTATTTTACATCCATTCCAGTGTATGAAGGATCCTATTTCTCCACATTTTCAACACTTGTTATTTGCCTTACTGATTCTAGCCATCCTAGTGGCAGTGAAATAGTATCTCTTGGTTCTGTAAGTATTTCCCTAATAACTGATGTTGAGCATCTTTTCATATGCTTCCTGGTCAATAGTATATATCTTCTTTGAAGAAACGTCTGTTCAGGTCTTTTGCCCAGTTTTAATGGCTTGTCTTGTCTTTTTATCACTGGGTTGTAATAGTTCCTTATATATTTTGAATAGTAGACTTTTGGATCAGATTACAGCCTATCAATAGTAATGCTGTTGGCTAGAGATGTCTGAGGTGCTTGCCAGGTCTGTACTGCTTGTGGTGAGCCCCACAGACATGTGACCCTGCTGGAGCCCATGGTGTGGCTGGAATGACCTCTGTGGCTCTTACTAGGATTGCAAGGTATACCTCAGGGAACTTTGCTGGGGGAAAAACACCGAAGACTTATTATAGGTTCTGGAGAATACACATACACTGAAGGCCAGAAAGCAGGGTTACAGGTAGAAAGATAGAGGGAGGTGCACGTACCTGGGGCCCCACCTTTATTAGAGTCCAAGGGCAAGTGGCTAGCATTTTGGAGTTTTATTCTTCATTGTGGAGTGGAAAAGAGCAGGAATTGGAGCACAGGAATGGGAAAATGGGGTTACTCACATGGTCTGAGTACCTAGGTTACCTAGGGCTTCATAAAAGGGAAATTTCATAATTGGGTAGCCTGATTTCTTACCTAGTTGTCTAGCTAGTATCTGTGTTATCCAGCAGGCAGTGTGTTTATTCAAGATGGACGTCTTTGAAATGGATGCCTTGGCAATCAGAATATTTATCCTATATTTTACAATAAAAACTTAATGTCAAGCACTTCCACTATGTAGACCATCATCAGATTCACGATTTGCAGACATTTTCTCTCAATCTGTGGGCTGTCTTTTCACTGTGGTCTCTAAAAAAATTTTTTTTTTTATTTTGGAGAGAGAGCAAGCATGAGCCGGGGGGAGAGACAGAGGGAGAGACAGTGAGAATCGCTAGCAGGCTCCACAATCAGCGAGGAGCTGGATGCAGGGCTTGATCCCATGACCTTGGGATCAGGACCCAAGCCCAAATTAAGAATCCAATGCTCAGCTGACTGAGCCACCCAGGTCCCCCTCACTGTGTGTTGATTTGTATCTCCCTAGTGACTAATGATGTTGACCATCTTTCCATCTCCATGTTTACCATGTGTATGGCCTCTTGGGTGAAATGTCTTTTCATGTCTTTTGTCTGTGTTTGTCATTTCCTCCTACTGCGCCTATGGCTATGGACCTTTCCCCTTATATATTAAGCGTCCTCAAGCTTCCTTGCAGTAACACCAAAGTGGATCAGAGACACAACTGTTAAGCCACTCATAGCTATAGATTTTTTTATAGTGGTAAAAATACATAATGTGAAATTTACCCTGTTAACACATATAGGCATATAGTGCAGTGTTGAGTATATGCATCTTGTGCTACAGCAGATCTCCAATCCTTTATCATTTTGCATGACTGAAACTCTAGATCCATTGAATAGCAGCTCCCCATTACCCCCATCCCCCAGCCCTTGGCAACTGCCATTCTACTTTTTGTTTCTAGGGTTTTGGCTAGTTAAATAAACATTACAATTTTTTTTTTTTTTTTTTGGCAGAGAGAGAGAGAGAGAGATGGAGGGAGGGAGGGAGACTGTGAAGAGGGAAGGGGCAGAGAGAGAGGGAGACACAGAAATCGAAGCAGGGTCCAGACTCTGAGCTGTCAGCACAGAGCCCGATGCAGGGATCTAACTCATGGACTGCAAGATCACACCCGAGATGAAGTCAAACGCTCAACCAACTGAGCCACCCAGGCGCCCCAGATTTTGGCAACTGTAGATACTTTATGTAATTGGAGTCATACGATATTTGTCCTTCTGGAACTGGCTTATTTCACTTGGCATGATCTCTTCAAGCTTCATCCATGTTGTAGCATAGGACTATAGCTGCGGATTTTGACCTGTGCTCAGTCACTTCTCATGTTGAGCTCCTTGATAAACATAAAATCTCAGCATGACTCTGTTTCTCCATCAGTAAAATGGGTAACAGTAGGTCATTATGGTGCAGAACTTGGGAGTAACTAAACCCAGAGCTGTTTAGATAATTAGTACTCGAGTCCTATGAACTGCCTCACAGATGAGCCCCTATTCCAGAAAGTCAGAAGACAGCAGGACAAAGTTCTCATCCTAGTTTGTTAGGAAGTTTCACTGAGTGGCCTCCTTCCTTCCTTAATTTTTAATTTCTTGCATAATGGAGTTCACACTTCAGTCCCAAAGCCTTTCCATAGTACCTTGGTCTCTATATACTGAGATGGGAAGAGAGGTGATCGTAAGGAGTCTGGTCCTTCATAAAGGGTCTTATGTGCCCTTTATGAACAGAATCTTCCAGCCAGCCTCCACCTGGCTGCATGAGGCACCCCAGTCCTGGAGGTTTACTATGGAAACGTGCTCCAGGACAGGACTTGAAGGAAGTGAAGCATTTCTAGAGTTTGGTAGGCTGGGAAATAAAAGTTCTGACTTGTGTTCCCCAAGTCTCCTGCAGTTGCTTTGTTCATTAAATTCTTTCTTAATGTTTCATTGTCCCCATGTGGACAAGGAGGCTGAATGTGTTGACTGTCCTCACAGGGGCTTTTGCAAAGAGGCACAAGGGTTTTGTAAGATCTCTGGCCATCAGGATGTGGTTTTAAATAAGAAATGGTGATCATTCTTTTCCCCTTCTGTCTTGGAAGCGGAAAATCTGCCACCATCTGAGCTCTCCCTGTGGGCATCTTAGCTCATGCAAGCTTTTCTTGCGAAGCTGAAACGTGTCTTTGCCTTAATCCCCCCCCCCCCCCCCCCCCAATCCTCCCTGTAGGCCCTTTGTTTCTGCATTATCCTTCCTGGCAACTGATCAGCAGCTTGGGCCCTTGCCTGTCTGTGCACACACTGTAGTTTTGCAGACAGGAGGGGACATTACTGAGGGTTGATCTCCATGGTTATAACAAATGCTGCCCGTGAATCTTGGGCCATAGGAGGTGTCCCTTGTCTCCCCCATATTGCGCTGGCTGTCACTGGACAGACCCTCAGAAACACTGTCAAGCTTCAGTGCCCCTGGCTGGTTCTCGTCTTTTAGTTTAAGCATGGCAGAGCCATGCTTTCCCCCTCAGCACCTCCCCCACCACAGGGCCTAGGTAAATCCAGATGCTGCCAGCATGTTGCGGGGGTCACGGTCTCTGGAGTGCACTCAGGGTCAGCCCATTATTTCTGCACAGACACAGGATGAAGAACATCTGGGGCTAGAAGGAGCTGAGAAGCCACCTAGTCCAACCCCTTGATACAACATCACAAAAGAATTTCCTAGGAAAACAAAGACCCACCCACAGCGACATCTCTTGGCGTGTGGCCTAGTGATGCTGTTTTGACTTTATATAGAATAACCGTCATTTGAATGATACAACTACTAATGAATTAGAAGCTAGCATAGGGTTCTAAAAGTGTGCAAGCCTTTGTCACAGCTTTGGAGTAAAGCGAAAACAGTCGTAGCCAAAGAGGAGGTGAAATCCCACGTGTACACACAGCCACACACATGCACAAAAAAGTAAAGGAAGGAAACTCTTGCACAGTATCAGATGGTAACTATATAGGTGCTCTCTGTTTTATTTCTGTTTATTTCCTCTGAGAAGAGGATCCTTTTCCAGTTCCTTGTTCTCTGGACAGAGAGGAGAGTGGACTTCTCAGTTTTCCAGGCAATTGGTTGTAGTTGTGTCTACACAAGGGCTGGTCTCTCTGTCTGTCTGGTTTTCCTCTCTGGGTTCTCCCTGCAGACCCAGGTTGGCTGCCCGCCTGATGCCCACGGCTTCTTGCCTGGTCTCTTTCTTAGTGTCCCATTGTCCAGGCCCCACCAGTACTTGGCTGACCCATGTCCTGTAACCCCAAGGCTTTGCTAGAAAGTTGAAGCTGATCCCATAGAATAAGTCAAGTTAAAGTGATAAACGGTAGTAGTGACATCATATGTTTTCTGTAAACTTGTACATTTGAAAGCTTTTGATCCCTTAATTATAAAAAAAAAAAAAAAAGGAAGTGGAGCAGGCCTTTCGAACAAGAGGCAGAAATTAGCTTTTCTTGATGCTATACTGGGTCACTCAAGCCACATGGCTGATCCATCCATACTCCACCCATGCACAGCCTATGTCCGAGTTGGTTCCTCTGCCCTGTCTTCCCTAAGGAAGATTAAGTCCACGTTTATTTAGGCGTGTCTTTTTAAGTATCTATCTGTATATAATTAGGTCATAAATTACTAATGAACAGGAACCCTAGCTTTTAAATCTGATCATTTTTGTGGATAGTAGGAAGTCAATATGTATCTACTAATGATGAAATATTAATATGATTGAAGGAGTCGGCACTAAATCTTTCCTAGTGTGTGAAAAATAGCCTTATTGGAAAGACCCTGTGAGGGCTTGGACTTTGTGTTATAAGAGACACTAGTGAATTAAAATCCTGTAGTGAAGGTCATTTGTTTACCCTCTAGCCCATGTTGGAAATAAGTTTATTTCGTGGCTAGAATTTTTTTTTAATGTTTATTTTTGAGAGAGAGAGAGACCGAGCATGAGCAGAGGAGGGGCAGACACACACACACACACACACACACACACACACACACACACACACACACACAATCCAAAGTAGGCTCCAGGCTCTGAGCTGTCAGTACAGAGCCCGATGTGGGGCTCGGACTCATGAACTGTGAGATCATGACCTGACCTGAAGTCAGACCCTCAACCCACTGAGGCACCCCTTGTGGCTAGAATTTTGTGCTCTCTGGAGAGAGCTGAGGAGATGAGTTTAGTTCGTATTGTCAGTATTGTGATCAGCTACTCTGTGGGGCAGTGGGTTTACTTTCTTTCTTTGAGAAACTTTGTCAGGGTTGATATCACCAGGCACGTAGGGATGCCAGGGAACAATGTAGAAGGTGCTGCTTATGCTTTTTTGTATGCACCAAAAGTGATGGACGCCATCTTGACTGTTGGACTAGGGCAGACCCAGTGGTTGAAGCCTAGTGCTGCTCCAAACTGATGCTGTGACCATAGGAGGGTCACTCAGCTTCTCTGAGCCTCAGCTGCTTTATCTGCAAAACTGGGATCACGTTTCACAGGGTTATTTTGAGATTTTTTTAATTTTTATTTTTCATCTTTGTTTTTTGTTTTTTGTGGGGTTTTTTTTTTTTTTTTTTTTTTTTTGAGATTAAAGGAGCTATTCAACAAGCTTGGCACAGAGTAAGAAGCATTTAGCTGGTGAATGGGAGCTAATTTGGTAAATCCCCAAATGGCTTGCTTTTTGGGCCATTTAATCGCCACCTTCGAATGTTGTGTGTGTATACGTGTAGAGCTTGCAAATCGAGAAATGGTGGATTCCAAGTGGACATCTCTTCTCTCTCAATCTTAGACCCCAGAGGTTAGACAAGGAGACTCAAAAGCCTGGCATGCTGTGAAATGTCTCCTGTTTTGGCATGTGGGATTTTCTCTCTGGGGAGAGCAGGTGTTTGATGCCTGCCACGGACAGGGTTCTGTACAGAGACAGTACTCAGGGCAAGCAGGCTGGCTGGATGCTCAGGACTCCTATTGTCATCGACTGAATGTGTTTCCCCAAATTCATATGTTGAAATCCTAATCTCCAATGTGATGATTGGGAGGTGATCGTGAAGACCACATGGTGGGATTAGTGCCCTTATAAGAGAGACTTTAACAAACTCACTTTTCCCTTCTGCCCTGAGAAGAGGGCCATCAGTGAACCAATAAGTGGTCCTATGCAGACAGCAAATCTGCTGGCACCTTAAACTTAGAATTCTTAGTCGCTACAACTGTGAGAAGTACATTTCTATTGTTTATAAGCCACCCTGTTTAGTAGTTTTTTAAAAGTTTTTAATTCCAGCTAACATAGTGTTATGTTAGTTTGAGATGTATAATATAGTGACTGAACAATTCCATACATCACCTGGAGCTCATCACAAGTGCACTCCTTAATCCCCATCACCTGTTTATCTCCTACCCTTTCCCCTCTGGTAACCAGCAGTTCTCTACAGTTAAGACTCTATTTCTTGATATACCCTCTTGTATCTCTTTTGTTTTTTTAATTTACTCATTCATTTTGTGTCTTAAATTCCACATGTGAGTGAAATCATATGGCATTTAGCTTTCTCTGACTTATTACACTTAGCAATGTACTCCAGCTCCATCCACGTTGTTGCAAATGGCAAGATTTCATTCTTCTTTTTAATGGCTGAATAATACGTCGTTGTATGTATTTATATATACACCACATCTTCTTTATCCATTTATCCATTGATGGGCACTTGGCTACTTCCCTATCTTGGCTATTGTCAATACTCCTGCTAGAGACGTAGGGGTGCATGTGTCCCTTTGAAATATTGTTTCTGTATTTTTTTTTCTTTTTTTTTGTTTTCTTTTTTATTTTTTAAAATTTACATCAAAAATAGCATATAATGCAACAATGATTTCAGGAATAGATTCCTTAGTGCCCCTTACCCATTTAGGCCATCCCCTCCCACAACCCCTCCAGTAACCCTCATATTTTTCTCCATATTTATGAGTCTCTTCTGTTTTGTCCCCCTCCCTGTTTTTATATTATTTTTGTTTCCCTTCCCTTATGTTCATCTGTTTTGTCTCTTGAAGTCCTCATATGAGTGAAGTCCTACATATTTGTCTTTCTCTGACTAACGTCACTTAGCATAATACCCTCCGGTTCCATCCACACAGTTGCAAATGGCAAGATTTCATTCTTTTTGGTTGCCAAGTAATACTCCATTTTATATATATACCACATCTTCTTTATTCATTCATCCATTGATGGACATTTGATCTCTTTCCATACTTTGGCTATTGTTGATAGTGCTGCTATAAACAAAGGGGTGCATGTGTCCCTTTGAAACAGCACACCTGTATCCCGTGGATAAATGCCTAGTAGTGCAATTTCTGGGTCATAGGGTAGTTCTATTTTTAGTTTTTTGAGGAACCTCCATACTGTTTTCCAGAGTGGCTGTACCAGCTTGCATTCTGATCATAGGGTAGTTCTATTTCTAACTTTTTGAGGAAACTGTACTGTTGTCCAGAGTGGCTGCTACAGTTTATATTCCTGCCAACTGTGCAAGAGGGCTCCTTTTTCTCTATGTCCTTGCCAACACTTGTTAATTCTTGTGTTGATTTTAGCTCTTCTAACAGTTGTGAGGTGTGGTATCTCACTGTAGTTTTGATTTGTATTTCCCTAATGAGTAATGATGAGCATCTTTTCATGTATCTCTTGGCCATTTGTATGTCTTCTTTGGAGAAATACAATGTTAGTGTCTTCTGTATTTTTAAAATGAATTATTTGGTGTTTTTGGGTGTTGAGTTTTTAAAGTTTTTTTTCCCTATATTTTGAATACTAACCCTTTATCAGATATGTCATTTACAAATATCTTCTCCCATTTTGTAGGTTGCCTTTAGTTTTGTTGACTTTTTTTTTTTTTTTTTTTTTTTTTTTTTTTTTTTTTTTTTTTGTCCTTTGCTATACAGAAGCTTTTTATTTTGATGAAGTCCAGATAGTTTATTTTTGCTTTTGGTTCCATTGCTCTGGAGATAAGATAAGAAAGAAGTTGACTATGGCTGATGTCAAAGAGGTTACTGCCTGTGTTCTCTCCTAGGATTTTTATGGTTTTAGGTCTTACATTTACATCTTTCATCCAGTTTGAATTTATTTTTGAGTATGATGGAAGATAATGGCCCAGATTCATTATTTTGCATGTGGCCCTCCAATTTTCCCATTACCATTTTTTGAAGAGACTGTCTTTTTCCCATTGGATATTCTTTCCTACTTTGTCAAAGATTAATCAACCATATAGTTGTGGGTTTATTTCTGGGTTTTCTTTTTTTTTATTTTTAAAAAACATTTATTTATTTATTTTGAAAGAATGGGGGAGGGGCAGAGAGAGAATCCCAAGCAGGCTCTGCACTGACATGTGATGTGGGGCTGAGTCTCCTGAACTGTGAGGTCATGACCTGAGCTGAAGTCAAGAGTCAGATGCTTAACTGACTGAGCCATCCAGGCACCCCTGATTCCGGGTTTTCTATTCTGTTCATTGACCTATGTGTCTATTTTTGTGCTACTACCATACTGCTTTGATTACTATAGCTTTGTAAAATAACTTGAAGTCTGGAATTGTGATGCCTCCAGCTTTGCCTTTCTTTGTCAAGACTGCTTTGGCTATTCTGGGTCTTTTGTGGTTCCATACACATTTTAGGATTATTCTAGTTCTGTGAAAAATGATGTATTTTGATAGGGATTGCATTAAATATATAAATTGCTTTGGGTAGGATGGACATTTTAACAATATTCGTCAAGTACATGAGCATGGAATGTCTTTTCATTTCTTTGTCTCATCTTCAGTTTCTTCCATCAGTGTTTTATAGTTGTCAGAGTACAGGTCTTTCTACCTCTTTGGTTAGTTGAATTCTTAGATATCTTTATTTTTGGTGCAATTGTAAATGGGATTGTTTTCTTAATTTCTCTTTTTGCTGCTTCATTATTGGTGTATAAAAATGCAACAGATTTATGTATGTTGATTTTGTATTCTGTAACCTTACTGAATCCATTCATCAGTTCTAGTAGTTTTTTGGTGGAGTCTTTAAAGAGTTTTCTATATATAGAATCATGTCATCTGCAAATCGTGAAAGTTTTACTTTTTCCTTATCAATTTGGATGCCTTTTCATTCTTTTGGTTGTCTGATTGCTGTGGTAGGATTCCCAGTACTATGTTGAAATAAAAGTGGTGAGAGTGGACATTCCTGTCTTGTTTCTGACCTTAGGGCAAAAGCTCTCACTTTATTCCCATTGAGGATGATGTTAGCTTTAGGTTTTTCATATAAGGGCTTTACTATGTTGAGGTATATTCTCTCTAAACCCATTCTGTTGGGGGTTTTTTATCATGAATGGATGTTGTACTTTGTCAAATGCTTTCTCTGCATCTATTGAAATGATCATCTGATTTTGAGCTTTTATTTATTGTAATGTATCATGTTGATAGATTTGTGAATATTGAAACACCCTTGTAACCTAGGAATAAATACCACTTGATTGAGGTGAATGATTTTTAATGTAGTATTGAATTCAGTTTCCTAATATTTTGTTGAGAATTTTTGCATCTATGTTCACCCGGGATATTGGCCTGTAGTTCTCCTTTATAGGGGTATCTTTATCTGGTTTTGGTATTGGGGTAATATTGGCCTCATAGAAGGAATCTGGAAGTTTGCCTTCCTTTTCTATTTTTTGGAATAGTTTGAGAAGAATAGATATAAGCTCTTCTTTAAAAGCTTGATAGGATTCTCCTCTGAAGCCATCTGATCCCGGACTTGCATTTGTTGGCAGTTTTTAGGTTACTGATTTGATTTCTTTGCTGGTTAATGGTCTGTTCAAATTTTCAATTCCTGTTTCAGTTTTGGTAATTTCTGTTTTTAGGCATGCATCCATTTCTTTTACGTCATCCAATTTGTTGGCATAAGGTTTTTCATAATACTGTCTTATAACTCGATTTCTGTGTTTTTGGTTGTTACATCTCTTCTTTCATTTGTGATTTTTATTTATTCGGGTCTTTTCTCTTTTTTTCTTGATAACTATGACTAGATGTTTATCAGTTTTATTTTTTTTCAAAGAACAAGCTCCTCATTTCATTGATCTGTTCAAAAAAATTTTTTTCTTAGTTTCTATATTCTTTGTTTCTGCCCTAATCTTCATTATTTCCTTTCTTTGCTGGCTTTAGGCTTGTTGTTTTTCTAGTTCCTTTAGGTGTAGGGTTAGGGTGTTTATTTGTGATTGTTCCTGCTTGAGTAAGGCCTGTATTGCTATAAACTTCCCTCTTAGAACTGCTTTTGCTGCTTCTCCAGAGGTTTTGGACCTTGGTGTTTTCATTTTCATTTGTTTCCATGTATTTTTAAATTTCTTCTTTTATTTCCTGGTTGACCCATTCATTGTTTAGTGGTATGTTTAACCTCTATGTATTTGTGGTCTTTCCAGATTGTTTCATGCGGTTGACTTCTAGTTTCATAATATTGTGGTCGGAAAAGATGCATGGTATGACTTCGATCTTCTTGAATGTGTTCAGGCTGGTTTTGTGGGCTATTATGTGATCTCTTCTGGAGAATATTCTGTGTTCACTTGAAAGGAATGTGTATTCTGTTTTAGATGGAATGTTCTGAATAAATCTGTTAAATCTATCTATTCCAGTGTGTCATTTGAAGCCATTGTTTATTTGTTTTCTGTTTAGATGCTCTGTCCATTAATGTAAGTGGAGTGTTAAAGTCCCCTACTATTATTGTTATTGATTAGTTTTTTAATGTTTGTTAATAACTGTTTTATGTATTTGGGTGCTCTTAAGTTGGGTACTTAAGTATTGACAATTGTTCTATCTTTTTGTTGGATTGTCCCCTTTATTATTGTATAGTGTTTTTCTTTGTCTCTTGTTAATGGTCTTTGTTTTAATATCCATTTTGTTTGATCGAAGTACCCAGCTTTCTTTTGATACATTTGCATGATAGATGTGTCTCCATCCCCTCATTTTCAATCTGTAGGTGTTTTTAGGTCTAAATTGAATCTCCTGTAGGAAACATATGGATGGGTCTTTTTTTTTTTTTTAATCCATTCTGTCACCCATTATCTTTTGATTGGAGTGTTTAGTCCATTTACATCCAAAGTAATTACTGATAGATATACCTTGTTTAGTAATTTTTAAAGTAGGCTGAATAGACTAAGCTACCTGTCAATATTATGATCCAGTGGTCTTACTGGATTTTTTTTTAAAATACTTAAAAAAAGAGTTTTATTTATTTTTGAGAGTAAGAGCCCGGGAGAGGCAAAGGTGGGGGTGGTGGAGAGAATCCCAGGCAGGCTTTGTACTGCCAGCATGGAGCCCAACATGGGGCTCAAACTCACAACCCGTGAGATCATGACCCGAGCCAAAATCAAGAGTTGGATGCTTAACTGACTGAGTTACCCAGGTGTCCCAAAATACTTTTTTTTTTTTTAAGGCAGTTTCAGATTCACTGCGAAATCAACTAGAAGGCACAGAAATTTCCCATATAACTTCTGCTTCCAAATAAGCAGTATCAATATACCCAATATCCCCAATATCAACAGTCCCCACGGAGTCATATATTTGTTGCAATTGATGAATATTTATTGACTGATCATCATTACCTAGAGTCCATAGGTTACATTAGGGTTCAATTTTGATGTTGTAGATTCACCAGATTTGGACAAATGTATAACGACATGCATCCACCATTATAGTATCAAATGGAGTAGTTTCACCGTCCTAACTTTCCCATATACTCTGTCAATTTATTCCTTTGTCCCCACCCTAGTCTTACTGGATTTTCAGAAAGAATTAAATTATTTTGTATATTGGACAGGGAATATTTAGAGGTCTATCTATCTTTTATCTATTTATATCATAAGACTATGAATAAAAGTAGGCTCATGGACCAGGTGAGAAAGACAAATTCTATATCCTGTTTCCTTGTGGCCCTGGATTCTTGCTTTGACAATTCAACTTCATGTGGTGGAATTTTGTCTTAAAATTCATGGTCGCTCTTGCTCCCATCCCTGCCACTCCTAATCGTTCACTTCTTCTTGCTTTTCCATTATACTAGGTAGTCTGGGGGGAGGGACCATGCCTTCCCCATCTTTGTCTCCTGGAGGTTAAAGCAATTGCTCAGTGAGTGAGTGCATGAATGCTCACTTACCAGTTCCTAAATTGTCACTTGCTTTCATTCAAGACTTTCCATAATCTTCTGCTGACCACAGGCTGCCCTTCCCTCACATATGCTGCTGCCCTTGCCCATCTTTCTACCAAGCCATCTGACAAACACAGGGCAGAGACCTGGGTTACCAGAGACATGCATAGATTTCTTCTCACCAAGCCAAGGCAGAGACTTTGAGCAGAGAGAGCAAGGGTGTGAGTTGGTTAAGATGGCATTGCTCCAGTGTCTGGACCTCATTTGGGGAGACTTGAGAGCTTAGATGTAAATCATGGCAATGTTAACCCTGAACAGATTCTAATTTGTCTTTAAGGCAGTGGGAGGCAGCGTGGAAGGGTATGTCCTAGGGACCAGGATTGCATGATTGCACCATGTCCTGAATTTCTAGCCTACCTTATTGAAACCTGGCAAAGTTAAATCTTGCATATGCAAACTGGGACTGTGTTAACTGTCACCCTTATTAACACAGTTAAAGGATGATAGGAGTGCAATGCCTTGAGATTGTTCTATGAAAGTTGCTGGTTAAAATGTACCATGTGTCCATTTTTTTTGGTCAACTGCTAGGGGCAACTCTTTGAGTGGCAGAGGATGCGGGCCACAGAAGGACTACTGTTAGCAGGACTTGCCCACCTGACGCCTGGTGGTGGGCCCCTGCTTGATCAGAGCCTTCTGCTGCAGGTTTGGCCCTTTACACAAAGGAAGACTTTTGAGTCCCAAGACCGCAGGTGGGGTGTTCAGTATTGATAGGCCCATCCTTCCTCTAATTGAAAGGCAACCAGGGGTGGGTTGGTTTGGTGGATTTTCTTTCTCTTTAAGTCTTTTTCTTCAAAGGCTGCTGAAACCCATTGTGTCCTTTATAAGGCTGTGTTCCTTTATAAGGCCGAATTCATGTCCACTCAGCAGGTAGAGTAGGAGCTGAGAAGAATATGTGAAGGTTTTTGTGTGTTCAGATCTTGAGCCAGTGGCTATGCCCACACCAAACCTTAGTGTTTCTATTGGAGGGTTTCCAGAGGGCTGGTGTGTGCATGTGTGTGTAGGGGGTGGGTGGGAGGGCCAGTGAGCACTTTTCTCACTAAGCCCTCTGAGATGGGCCAGGGAAAAGGAGAACCTGAGTGGAGGACATTTATTGAGAGGGAGATGGCCCCTGCTCTCTGCTGAGTCAGGGGCTTGGGAGGAAGATGTGAACAGTGGGATTGAAGCCCACAGCACTACAATAGTTTAAACCTAAGAGTGGGACTGACCAGAGAAACCCACATAATGAGTCACTTAGCATGGACCTGACTCCTGGCCTTGCTAGCTTTTTGAATCTCTTAACCACAGGAACCTCAGATTCTTCATTTATCACAGGGCATACAAGGTAGGCATAACAATACCTGACTTGACGGGGTTATGATTTCATGAGGCAGTGCATACAAAACCCAAGTCTCTGATACATAGTTACCATTTTTCAAACACCTCCTATCAATTATTAAGCTGAGGGAGGACTGTTAGCAGGCTTGTTACTGAGGAGACTGTGCTATAGCTCCAATGAAATCCTAAGAAGATGCAAATCTGGTCATCAACCTTCATCCCTGGATAGGATTCAAGAATATGGTGGTGGTTTGTACTGTACTAAGACTCATCGAGGAATCCAAGATATTGAGACACCAAAGGGCCACAGCAAGCCTCCCAGTTGGGCAGTGATATGAGATGATGGAAGCCTGCCCATGTAGTGGGCCCCAAGGACCCAACTGCTCAGAATGGTGGGTTCCTCTGCCAGTGGGTCAGCACTGAAGGATTCCCCAGGGCTGCTCAGGGCTGCATCTACTCTGTCTTCTACAGTCTTACAGAAGCTTTCAACAGCTGCATGCCATGCTCCAATTTTGCATTACACAGAATGGCATTTCCCAGACATGCTGCCTTTTTCTATTGGGCTACTCAAAGTGACCGTTAAATCATGTCTTGGAGGCCTTGGAGGCATGTTTTTTTCAAGACCTGTGAAGGTGAACCATGAATGTGAATGACTGTATGAGCTCTGGGATCAGTCTACTCATGTAAATGATGGGATAATACAACTTACTTCATGGAGGGTTGTTAGCAGGGTTAAATGTGTTAGCTCATGCTTATATACTTGATGCACTTAGAGTAAGGGGTCCATAAATAATGGCTCTATTTTTATTTCTGTGATCATCTTCTATTTTCTCCCGTCTACCTCCATTTTCTCCTTCCATACTCTACTTTGATTTTGGGTTTCAAGAAGTTTCCAGGAAGGGGTTGGGATTGTTGGGACTGGCTGTCTTATATCTTGTATCCCATCCCCTTCTCTCACCCCCACCCCCCATCTCTGTCCTGATGCACTGAGTTAGCCCAGTTTTCCTCCTGTGTGCCTGAAAGAAATCAGATCTTGCTCTCCATAAGGTTGGTTCTGCCATTGCAGGAGCTGGCAAGAGTGTGTCCTTATCAGACCTTGAGGGATGGGTCTCCAGGGCAAGGAGGAAATGAACAGACCATTGGTTTGGGTATACTTGGGGCTTCTCTGGGCTGTGGGAAGAACTCCTAAAACAACGTGCAGTTGCTTTTTTGGGATTCAAGGGAGAGATCCTATCACTAGGGAAAACTAGTCCTCTTGTTGACCTTCTGGCTCACATTTTCTCCTCAAAATCTGGGGGGGGGGGGTAGTCTGTTGGCCTGCAGGGTATAGCTCAGTTTTGGGCTTCTTGACTATGAGCTCAGCTCTGAGCCCCGCTGTTGACTTACAGCCAGAGCTTACTCCATTTTTGCCCCATGCCCTCCACTTGCCATTATCTTCGGGCGAGGTCATCATTCTTTTCTTCTCTCCCCACCCCACGCCCTTCTGCTTCTGAAGGATATTAGAAAGCCAAGTTTCAGTGGATACAATGGCCACATGTATGTTTTCCATATTCCTTATGATTGCTGTCAGTTAAATATATCCATCCACTATCAGTCAGCTCCATTCCCTCTGCCGGTAGAGATAACAACTGTAAAAACAATTTCACTGAAAAATAGGAGGAAAGGAATGTGGCCAGTCCCTGCCAGCAGGATAGTCATTTGGGTGGCAGTGGAAACCTCTGGCCTGTGCTGAACTGCCCTGTTCTTATGTTCTGTTGATGATGATGCCTTGCATGGAACACGCCAACCGGCTTGGCCAAGTACAGAAAGCAGCCCGTCTAATAAATGGAAACTCCAGACGGGAAGTTTGAGAATCTGGCCCTGATTTCCGCATGGGGTGAGATTTTTTTTTTCACTGTACCTGATAGGTCTTTCCTATCCAAAACATTTTATTGTAGTGGCCTAGGTTATTTCAGATTTGGGATGCTCTAGCCATTGCTCCTTATCCCTTATCATTTGAGGGGCTCCTGGCCATGTCATTTTACCATCTTGGACAATTCTGGATGTCTGCCTAGTTCTTGGGTGTTTTCACTTCTCATTTGACCTTCGCAACCACAAATGGCATTGTAGGTGAGGACCTAGGAGGTAAGTGACCTACTCAAGATCCTATAGGTTAGTAACAGGTAGGAAAAATAAAATTCAGGTCCTTTAATTTTTTTTTGGCACTCCCTTTTTCTTTTTGTAGTACATCATGCTACTTAGAGAAGAGCTGAAGTGTCATTCACAAGAGGCCTTGGGCATTTGAGACCTGGGTTGGGTTAATCTGGAAGCCCAAAGTCCAGTACACATTGGGAAACTTGGGCCACGTGTGAGAGGATACCTTCTCAATGACATGGAGATAGCAACAGCCTTTAAGTAGCCCTGAGAGCCCACCAGATAATCACTTCCTTTGACTTTTTGGAGGAGACTTTCATATTGCAAGAGTATGCTTGTCTCCCCCTACCTTTCCCTGAATAGACTATGTTGGTCCAGACAGGCAAGGACTCCTTCCCCAAAGGATCTCCTTCAGGAGTTGGGGATGAGGCCAGGATGTATTGCTTGCTGTCCTGTCCTTTTCCATTGCTCAGGCCTCCCACCTTCGTTGGACTTTCTGTTGAGCCTCCTTGTTCAGCCTTTTAACTTAGCCTGTGGGTTGATCTGCCAAACCAGTACTCCTGCTGGGGTAAGGGCTTGCACTATGCTACTGATACTGTTTCTTACATCCCTAAGGGCAGGGCTCAGCTAATCTATCCCCCCAACCATGATCCAGCAGGCTATTTATTAGCACAAGAGACCTCAGGTCTTCAAGAAATAAAATAAGCTGTGGGCTTTGATTTGTCTTCTCTAGGTCTCTAGCAGAGCACATAGTGAGGGCTCTATAAATGGTTCTTACGTTTTTTATTCCTCACAACAATTCTGAAAGCAAGGTTAATGTTGACCCCATTTCACAGATGAATAACCAGGGTTGTAGGAGAAGCCTGCCCAGTCACACATGGAGTTGCAGCAGTGGGATTCAGACCCAAGTCAGTCCAGATCCAAAGTTGGGGTTCTTCTGTACCACCATACTTCCCCCTGCTGTGCTGTTCACTCTAAGCTGATTTCTGGGGTTCCTCATTTTTAAAGGTACCTGGAACGTGTTCCTCATTTTTAAAGGCACTTGGGTTCTCTAAGTGGCTATGGAACAGGTTTCCCCACCCCTCCTGGTGGGAGGGGAGTTGGCAAGAACTAAGACAGGGCTCCAGCAAAGAATGGGGTGTGGCTTAGGGTAGTGAGTCAGGTCCAGTAGGGCACCCAGAATGCCAATCTGGAGAGTAAGGCAGAAGTCCAACTAAGTGGCTTGGACCTATGGCAGAGGCTGGGGGGCATTTGAAGTTTGGGCTTTGGAAATTGGGGAAAAGGTGCAAGTGAAGCCTGAATATGCTGTGCTTTCTTGGAGTTAAGCCTGCATGGCTGTGAGTACAATGACAAAACCAGAATATCACAAGTGAAGTTGGGGAGAGGGGCTGCCTTGGGGGCCTTGGGATGGGAACAGTGAGCTTAGTCTAGGTTGTGGATGGTGTGAGAGATGATGGTTTGACATTGAGGGTTGCTGTCTTGCAGGCAGTGGGGGTGAGAGTTGAGGAGTCTGGGAGGGGATGTGTGAGGCCATGAGGAAGAGTGAGTCCATCCTGGAAGACACAGGAGAGAACCAAGGTTGAGAGTCCAGCCTTGGGGGCTTAGCTGCAGTTGGGGCTGGGAATAGGGATAAGACTCAGCCCAGCAGACAGATGGAGAGCCATGGGAACCATGGGTGGGAGAATAGGAGTCCACAGTGTGGTGGGATGCACACATGGAGACAGCCAGGAGGAAGAGGGGAGTAGCCAAGAGCTGAAATTCAAGGCATGGAAAGGACACTGGATCTGGCGAGAAGGAAGTCGTTGGGGACTCCAGGGAATGGTTTCCTACTTTTCCATAGCTCCACCTATAGTGGTCTATGACGAGAAGTTGTGCTCTGAGGGAGTGGTCTGAGGTCCTCAAAGAGTAAGTTGTGTTCACTGTGTAGGATCTGTTTAGACAAGAAAATGTCCTAGTTCATTTTAGGAAGGACACTAGCCATTGTGTTTTCTACCCTGGTATTGGTGCAGCTGATCACAGTGGCCCCTTTCCCACTTACTTCAGCAAGGTAGTTTTATTCCATCGTGTAAATAGTCTACAAGGCCTCCTCCAGGAATGGCAGGGAGGCAGGCATCTGAGGGCAGTAGATGGCTTGAGGTCTGATGCCATGTCATAGCAGTCAAGGACTTTTCTTCCATTCAAAGTACACTAACTTTGTCAATTTCTGTATTAGAGAAATTAGCCTTGATGCCACACCTGTAAGTGGATAGATTCCCAATTTAAATGATGGACACTGAGAAGTTGAGAAGTCAAAGGATTTAATGACGTGCCTGCCTTTGCAAAGTGCTTTATAATTGCTTACTTTATTAGTCAATTTGTGGAGTGACTTTTAAAGAACTTTTTAAGATTCTCTAATTTGTGTAGAGACACACTGTTTAAGAAAGAAAAATAGGTCATTTAAAATGACAAAAGAATTAATTTAATTATCTTCTTTGCCTGGGAGAAGACTCCAGAGCTTACAAAAATTCAAGTTGGGGCTTCTGGTAAATTAGGCTATCTATTAAATGGCACCAAGATCAGTGCATTGTGTTGTATATTGGATCAGCTTTTGAAAGGCAGAACTACTGTTTCGAAGGGAGGTGAAGAGAGGCCTGCGTCCACGTCCTGCCCCATCTTGGATAAATCACTCAGCTCTTAAGACTCTTAGGGTGATGGAAGAAGCTGGGAGAGAAAGATATTCCAGAAAAAACCAAAAGCACAGGAAGTTGAGATTTGGAACCTTGTGTGGAACTGTGTACCCTGGACAGATCACTTAAAATTTCTGGGTCTCCATTTCCACCCTGGGGTCCAACTGGGATCATAAAACCTGCCTTCCTCCCAGGTTTGTTGAGATGATGCAAAGATAAAATATAGGAAATTGCTTTGACTGCCATCAAGCACTGTACAAAGTATGGTATGGTGAAGCCTCTCCATTTCTGGAAAATGTTGGGATTTGAGCTCACTAAGTAGTCCTTGGCTTCCTCACCTTTGTTCTGATTTAAATGTGTGGAGGATTTTTTGTTTTGTTTTGTTTTGTTTTTTAAACTGATCAAGATTGTATTGGAAAATCTGGTTCCTATCTATAGATGAGTGGGCTGTTTCCCAAACTTAGGAGTTTATGGACTGGCCCACCCAGGTGGGCACAGGCAGCCCTAGAAAACCACAGCCATGTCTGTGGGTCCTGATGATCTAACATTTTCAGCTTTGATGAGAATGCTGGACTGGCAGCTTTCAAGAGGATAAGGGGTGAGGGTAAGATGGAATAAGGCATACTCACTTCCTGGTCCTGAATACACCAGTGAGAATTCACTCTCTGTGTATGGGACGATGTGAGTGAGGGTCCCAGTAGAGACTGGGAATGTACCTCTAACAAAGGACCCTCTACAGAGAAACTAGACATCAGGGGAGAGGAGATTACTCCCATGGATAGTACCATTTGGAAGTAACTCAGTGCCCAAGAATGGTTGCTGTGGGCTTTGAATTCAATTTATATCACTTCCAGATGCCTCTTGTCTACAGACCGTGACAGGTATATTGAGACATCACTTTGGGAACATCTGGGAAAAGGCTTGCAAAGAGGACATATAAGTAGGATGCCTGGATGGGAGATTGACTTCCTACACTGGAGACTCTTAATGATGTGCATTTGATATTCATTTTCATAGAACTCCAGGATTGATCATCCAAAGTGAATTGTATTCTGAATCCCTTTTGCTAGCCACTTGAGTGGGATCTCCTTTTTCCACATGTTATTTTATAGTTCGTATATAGTAATGGAGCCTTCTCTTTAAAGATGAGCTTCCAGAAGTTAATGACTCACGATCGCAGGGGAAGAGAAGCATTAATGATTAACAGAAGATTACTGCCTTGTGTATACATTTTGACTATGATGGCTAATCCTTGTTAAGATGAACTGTTAGTCATTTTTTATTAAACTCTGATGGTTTTGACAGTATATTTGCCTCTCTGTGCCTTATGAGACCTTCAGTGCCTTACAGCTATAGTCACTCACACACACACACACACACACACACACACACACACACACACTCGAAATCACAATCTAATCTTTAGGAGTAGGAATCAGAAATACATATTGAGCCCTAGGTGATGAGCTTGCTAACCATAATTTCAAGATTAGTGTACATGTGAAGTGTGTGTGATTGTGAAAGTATGCATACATGCAGTTTGCAAAATATTGGTATTTGGAAGTCCTTCTCTTAACACCTTTTAGAATACTTTTATAGATAAATCTCAGTCCTGAAGGCCTGGTGTGTTTTCAGCACATCTACTACCAGTGTAATTTTGGTAAGTCTTTTGCCCTCAAAGCTTTTCTTTTTTCTTCTGTTAACTTATATCACTAAGGATGCCTTTGGTTGCATGTAAAAGGGAAATCTGGGCTCAACTGATATAAAACAGTAAAACTAATATATTATCACAGAGACGAGAGAGCAAGAGCTATGGCAGCTGCAGACCCAGTGTCATCAGGGCTCTGTGTCCCCCTGGGTGACTGTCTTGGCTGGCGTTCTCTCTGTGGTGCCTTTGTTCTCAGCCTAGCTTCCCTTATCATTGCAAAAAGGCTACAGTCATTCTACGCATCAACTCCAGACCTAACAAGATCCAAAAGAGGGAGACCTTCTCTCTTCCTGTGTAGCTTTTATTGAAAACAAAAATTATTCGCCTGAATGGTCCCCCTCCCCCACAACCAGCAAGCTTCCTCTCATGTCACTAGCCACAAGTGTGTCACATACCTGTGCCTAGTGGGGTCTCCTTAATTGGCTTACAACAATAAGGACCCACTTCCCAGGACAGCCCCTCCAGAAGTAATGGCCGTCAATAAAAGGGTGAAGCTTTAACAGCAGGGTTAATTAGGATGAGGAAAGGATTGAACCAACCAACATCATAAACCCTATAGGATTATTGTGAAGAATATGGCATAACCTATGGTTTAATGAGTGAACACACACAGAACTCTTCAAACACTACTTAGGATGTGGGAAGTACTCAGTATGCATTTGCTTATTGTGACAAATTTATGTTTTGGATGAGCTTGAGTGACTCACCAATAAAAATAGCATTGTGAGTGGTGGTGTTTTATTAAAGATAAAAGGAGGGGGGGATGCTCAAGGGAAATAGGGGAGGAAATCCAGTTGATACTTGGAGGCAAAGAGGAGGCCGAGTGAGTAGCTGGCCTATATTTGGTCATCCTCTTTCCATCGGGAGGAGCTAGTCCAGCCTTCTAAATAAAGGAAAAATACTATTGCCCAAAGTGTTAATGAATTCCAGCCCCAGGAGTCTCCTCTTTCCCACAGCTATTTTCTTTCACTGGTTGAAAGTGGTATTTCACAGCAGAAGTATTTTAAAACAGTCAGAGGTTTCTTAACCAAATAAAAACTTTAGACTTTATTGCTTTTCATGAGGGAGGAATGGAGCTAGAAACCTGTATGTTGTGTGTCTGTGTACGTAAATGTAAATATCTTTTTATGAGACGTACACATACACTTGTAAGAAACCATATAAAATTGACAGTCCTAGGCAAGAAAAAGGAAAAGAAAAAAAAATTGGCTCTTGAAGCTTTTAGCCATAACTAAAAATAATCTTCCATGTTTGATACATTACTCAAGAAATCTCCTTTGTGTATCCTGATTTTAGAGTTCATTTTCACGCTGTGTGACTTAAAGAGGGTCCCTGTTCAATCTGATGGCCTTTGATGCCATTTGGGACTTTGGCTTTTGTTCTGGCATCTTATTATTTTTTTTTTTAATTTTAAAAATATTTATTTATTTTTGAGAGAGAGAGAGACAGAGCATATGCTGGGCAGGGGCAGAGAGAGATGGAGACACAGAAACCAAAGCAGGCTCCAGGCTCTGAGCTGTCAGCACAGAGCCCTACACGGGGCTCGAACTCAGACCATGAGATCATTACCTGAGCCAAAGTCTGACACTTACCTGACTGAGCCACTCAGGTGCCTCTTTCTTTTTCTTTCTTTCTTTCTTTCTTTCTTTCTTTCTTTCTTTCTTTCTTTCTTTCTTTCTTTCTTTCTTTCTCTCTCTCTCTCTCTCTCTCTCTCTCTCTCTCTCTCTCTCTTTCTTTCTTTCTTTCTTTCTTTCTTATATGGCATTTAAAACATAACGGGATAAGTATAAACCTACTTTTCATTTCTTTAAAAGAAGAAAGGGGGGCACCTGTGTGGCTCAGTCAGTTAGGCATCTGGCCTCGGCTCAGGTCATGATCTCGCAGTTTGTGGATTCAAGGCCTGTGTCGAGCTCTGTGCTGACAGCTCAGAGCCTGGAGCCTGCTTCGGATTCTGGGTCTCCCTCTCTCTCTGCCCCTCCCCTGCTGTCACTCTGTCTCTCTCTCCCTCTCTCTGAAAAATAAACATTTTTTAAAAATTAAAAAGAAGAAAGGAAGAAGCAGTTCTAAATGTAAAAACCCATTTCACATGTTAATGCATCGAGTTTTATTCTGATAGCCTTGAAGAGATTTGGGGGGTTTTTGACTGTTAGGTGTTTTTTTTAAATGCAAAGCAAATGACTTGAAAGGTGTCCATCTGACAGTAGAAGTTGTCATATCAAATCCTTCTGCAGGGAAGCCAAAGAAAGCAGGGAGAAATTTTGGAGCTCTTACTGTGGTGGGAAATCAGTTTCTGTTTTCATGCTTTTTGGGCTTTTATCAAATTTTACTTTGACTCTTCTCAGAAAGTAATGTCCCATTATTTATAATCACTTGCAAGAAATTTGATGTTTGCCAGTCTATCTGGTTTGGCACTTAGCATCTACGAGTCCAAGTAATCATCCTTTATCAAAGAATTACATTTCCTCCAACTTAGACCCCTTAAAAATGGGTCAGATGTTTCTCTACATTTCTGGAATCTCTTCTTTGAAGTTGAGACTTCAGTTAGCTATTTGGAAGCCGTATAAGAGGGTAGTTAGAACCAACTTGGATCACCGGAGAGGATTGAAATGGGACCTGTACTGATTTCAGCTGAGGACTTGGGGGTTGGGAGCCTTTATCCATCTGTTGTGCTTGGAGCTTAAATTCCGTTAACTTAACGCAAAGCCCTCTTTAGGAAATCAACCTAATGGACATGACCAGCTGTACTGAGTTGCTGTAGGCTTAACAGCAAACATGGATGGAGAGCTGAGGTACATGTGTACTGTGGTCCCAGAGCCTTGGGGAAGAAGCAACAGGAAAAACAACCAAAATTATGCATGCCAACATCTCTGCAAGGCTCACAGTGACCATTTCTATTAATAGTTTTGCTACATAGACTGTAGCTAGGATAATTTAAGACAGATGAAAGCTTTTTCCCCTTTCTCTAATTTTCATGCTACTTGGCTTTATTCTTGTTATGTTTTTCTTTCTTTTTTTTTTAATTTACATCCAAGTTTGTTAGCATATACTGCAACAATGATTTCAGGAGTAGATTCCTTAATGCCCCTTACCCATTTAGCCCATGCCCCCTTCCACAACCCCTCCAGTAACCCTCTGCTTGTTCTCCATATTTAAGTCTCTTATGTTTTGTTCCCCTCCCTGTTTTTATATTATTTTTGCTTCCCTTCCCTTATGGTCATCTTTCTTGTATCTTAAAGTCCTCATGTGAGTGAACTCATATGATATTTGTCTTTCTCTCACTAATTTTTCTTAGCATAATACCCCCTAGTTCCATCCACGTAGCTGCAAATGGCAAGATTTCATTCTTTTTGATTGCTGAGTAATACTCCATTGTATGTATATATATATGTATATATATATATGTATATATATACACACCACATCTTCTTTATCCATTCATCTATCCATGGATATTTGGGCTCTTTCCATACTTTGGCTATTGTCAATCATGCTGCTATGAACATTGGGGTACATGTGCCCCTTCGAAACAGCATCCCTGTATCCCTTGGATAGACACCTAGTAGTGCAATTGCTGGGTCGTAAGGTAGTTCTATTTTTAATTTTTTGAGGAACCTCCATACTGTTTTCCAGAGTGGCTGCACCAGTTTGCATTCCCTCCAGCAGTGCAAAAGAGATCCTCTTTCTCCACATCCCCGCCATCCTGTTACTTGGTTTTAAAGGAAATATGGGTCTTAAGCAAGGAGTTGCCCCACCTGCTCTTTTCTTTCCTGACATGTTCTTAGGAACAGCACATTTTGTGGGTAGCAATCACTTGTCAGGCTCTGGTGACGCTAGGTTTTCACAGAAGCCCTGGGATGTGTATACTGCTATTACCCTCATGTCATAGATGTAGAAACAGAGGTGTGGTGGGGTTCAGCCACTTGCTGAAGCCACTGAACTAGTGAGGGCAGAGTCTGGGCTGGGGCTTGCATCAGTGGGATTCCAAGCCCATGCTCATTCACAGCACCACATAGAGTGGTTTCTGGATGGTGGTGCTTTTTGCCAACACCTTAAAAGATCCCCATATTGCTAAGTGGAGGGTGTATTTCACCTGCTGTTAAGCACTTCTGTAACCCCTCCTACCTGCTTTCCTCCCACTGAGTTACCATATTCTAAGAATACCAACCTAAACTGTAAAGGATGAAAAAGTCCAATTGTTACTAAAAAAACTCCTTTTGTTTGGGCCGAGCACTTTTTATCCTACCGAATACTTTTCTATTTACCATCCTGCTTGGTGAGGTCAGTAGGGCTCATTCATTCTGGGGGGTCAGGGCAGAAATCCCAAGCTTGTGATATGGCTGGTAGAATTTGGGCAGCAGGGTTCTATGGGATCAGTGTTGACTTTTCCAGACCCTTGGCTGTAGGACAGGGTTGTGCAGCCTTGATCTCTTCTCAGAAGAGATCCTCAGGTCTCCTGGTCATTTCCCACATTTCTTCCACCGTTGGGTTGCCCCGCCCCACCTCCTATTTTGATTCTGTATACCTTGTCATTGTGGTGGGAAAGTTCTTGAGCCTCGAGCAAAAGCACTGGAGGCACATGGAGTGTTGTGGGCTTCCATTTGTTTATTCCACATAGGTCATGGTTGGAATGACCTATTATAAATCTCCCATGCCTGGCAGCTGCCTTCCCTAGGTCAATAAACAGACAAGCCTTGAACTGAGGGATGGGGAATTTCCATCCTCTGAGGCACCAGGACCCAGACACATGGTTCTAGCTCCCCATGATCTGTCTTGCCCAGCCTTCCTCCGCTCTGGCTTTTCTTCCCACCTCTTCCCAAACACACACAATGGGAACATGAAGAAAGCATACAGTGATACCAAAGGTCTGTAGAGCTGAAGGATAAAAACACAACAGTTTTTCAAAAGTCTTAGGTCTGTTCTTTTTATTGCCTTTCCCTTCAAGGACCATACAGTTATGCTGAGAAAACTCTTAGGAGGGAAAATTGTAACTTTCCTTAAGTCTCATATTCTGGGTGACCTGTGACACAGGTGTTCTGGAAGAGGACCCAGCCCTGGCTTTTTCCCTGACCAGCCTTGAGTTCCTGGCACAGCACTTACCTTCTCTGGGGCTCTGGTGTTTGTATGTTTACTCTTGGTTGTTTACTGTAAACTGAGGGATTTGCACTACATGATTCACCAGGTGTTTTTCAGCTCCGACATTTTGTTGTTTGAGTGGAGGAGAAATTGTGTCCATTGTGTCCATAAAGATGATTCTCCCTGCACTTATCCTTGGCTCACCCTTACCCCTGTATATGTAGAACACTTGGGTAATTAGTATTTGCTGAGGAATAATAAAGCATACCTCTAGTCTTTGTAGCTTGTAAAATAATGAGGGTGGGTGAGGAGGGAGTGGTGGCCTGCTCTAGTTTAGGATGAATTTAGGGCAGTTGTAGTAGTCCATAGGTTAGAATCTAAGATGGAATTCTTCATCACCTCCTCCCCACCGCTTGTGGACATCAGCTGTTTTTGCCTGCCTTGTTTTGGGCAGTGGTACCCTAACTTTCATTGACTGTCTTTTGCCATTGGGTTCATATATCTTACTTGCCATTGGCTTCATAGAATCTCTGTGATCTAGATCTGGCCATTTAGAAGCCATATTCCCTGGCCATGGTAAGTGGTTAAGAAATGGGCAGAAATCTAAGCCACGTCAGTGAGATTTGCTAGAACTACAGGGACAGAGGCTCTCTATTCCCACTGGGGTTGCCAGGCAGGAGGAATGTGCGTCTGATGCTGATGGCCATCTTCAACACGATATGGGATGGACCTACTGAGTGTGAGGTTGATGCTGGGGAAACTAGAGCAGAGGAAAAGAGGGGGCTTCTGAAGCCATTGTCCACATACTCGAGTCCAGTCCTGCCAGAATGTAAACCAAGGCCTGGGCTAGTCAGTTATATAGGCCAATATATTCCTTTTTCCCTGCTCAAGTTTTGGATTGAGCTTCTGTCACCTACAGTTCAGTCTCCATGAAAAGCACTACTGCCTTTCTGTCACATCCTCTGGGCAGCTTTTTACCCTATGGGTTGAATCTGTTGGGATACATTTGACTTCAAGACTGTACCCACAGCAAGTTAAACGGGTAGGGTGTTTATCAGTCTCCTATAACAAGAAGCCCCAGGCAACATGGGTCCAGGATTGGTATTTAGCATCATCAGATGCTTAGGTTTTTCAGGGTCCTGGTATCTGCAGCTGCTGGCTTGGCCTTTAAGGTTGTACCTTCATGGTGCAACGTTGCAGCTCTAGAAATTGCTTACTCACATAGCTGCTTGATTTTATTTAGGCTCATCAGGATTCATCTCCTGGAGCTGGAAAGGCCCTTTTCTCTGAGTCAGTGAACAAAATCAGGGTTCCATGGGCAAGAAGAAGGGGATGAGGGATGGCTTTTGGGTCTACCAATGGGTCTCTATGCCAACTCCCCAGCTGTAATGGGTGGAGGGCCCATTATGGTCCATCTTAACCATATTCCTGCTCCATAGAAATTCTAGAGGGAGGAAAATTGGTCTGAGGTCTCATTTGTTTTGCTCCCTCAGGGACAGCACAGTAGATCTTGAAAGGCATGGAATGATGGGTTAAGAATGTTTTCCTCTTTTTGACCATGGGGATGGTGGTTTGGCAAAACAGCAACATAGTGGCCACAAGTCACTGAGACAAGGATGAAGTTACTGAATCTGGGACTTGGTTACAAACCAGATGATCCACAGGCCTCACTTTGAACTTCCCTCCCCACCCCTTCACTTGCAGCACCCTGCTCTGTGACAACTATGTACAGGCCTAGAAATAACTGGGCTTTGCTTCAGAAAGATGGTACTTTAAGACAGGAATCAGAATTTGAGGTGATAGAGTAGCATGAGGAGTGGAATCCTACTTGAGAACAGGTAGAGCATTTTCTTAAGCAAAAGACTACAGGTTGCCTAACAAATGTGTCCTCAAAAAGTTAATTAGATTTTATTTGAATTAGGAGAGCTTAGTAGTTAAATCTTAGAGTGACTTCTATGGAAATGGAAGTAAACAATTTTAGTGACTCATAACTCTGTTTGTTATATCAAAAAGTCTAACGGCGGACACATCTGAACAATAATAGAGTTTTCCTAAACATTTAAAAAATAAGTGATAATTTATGCCCCCAAAATGAAAAACAGTCTGCTATCATGGGCGGTGTGTGGTGATCGCGTGAAGTACTGGGCTGTGAGTGACAGACAGCTGGCGATGTCTAGGTGGGCTAGTCCACAGGCTAAAAATTGAGAGGCAGATGGTAATGGATGTTGGCAGGGCTATCATGGCAGTCTCACAGGTGACGAATGCATCGTGACTGTATGGGTCCTGTAAGTTTTCATGGATAACAATCATTTTGGAGTGTTGAATTATGATCGGGCAAATATATATCCTATTCAATAATCTGTACCCTTGAAGGAAGTGTAAGACCACTCAAAATTTAAAAAAAAATGGGGTTGTCTGAAGCCTTTCGTGAACATCATGTTTGTCAGAATTTAAAATATCCAAATTCTAGAAATACTGATAATTTAGAATAGGTAAAATAATGAGCATTCTGGGTAAACTACTACAATATTTGTTTTCAGACTGAGGATTTTCAGATGTTATTACATAGCATGACTTCTCCACACTACACCAGAGGTGGGCAAACTTCAGTGCATAGGCCATACCTGGCCAGCTGGTTACATCCAGCCCACTGCCTATTTGTGTATGGCCCTCAGCTAAGTATGGTTTTTACATTAAACAATGTTTATTTATTTGAGAGAGATAGAAGCAGAGAGAGAGAGTAGAGAGCATCTCAAGCAGGCTCCAGGCTCAGAGCGGAGCCTGACATGGGGCTCGATCTCCCCAACTATGAGATCATGACTGGAGCAAAAATCAAGTATTGGGTGCTTAAGTGACTGAGCCACCCCAGGGGCCCTTTTATGTTTTTTAATGTCAAAACATCATGCGATGCATGAAAATTGTATAAATTCAAAATTCAGTGTGTTTAAATAAAGTTTTATTGGTTCACTGCTTTGGTCAACCCTTTACATATTGTGTAAGGCTGCTTCTATGTTACAATGGCCAAGATCAGTAATTGTCAGGCCACGTGGCCTACAAAACTGAAGTTATTAACTAGCCCTTTACCAAAACAGTTTGCTTACCCCTGCTCTAGAGCCTTTCAATGACTTGTTAATTCTCTTCTTCCCACACAGAAGGTTCTTTCTCTTGGGGTCAAGCTGTCTGAGTGTTCCCTAGTGCTGAGTGCCCATGAACTCTCTGGGCCTCTTCCTCAATCACAGATACACAGGGTTGAAACCTGGGTGAGCCCTCCTCTTGGCTCACTGTCCCTCAGCAAATTAGGAAGGGGACTCAGGAAGAATTTTCCCTGCCCACATTTAAATTTAGTTGGTCCCTGAGTAGCAGAGGAATAACATCTCCATGGTATCCCTATGAAAACATGATTAACCATTTACTTCCTATTTTCCTTTTGCTTTGGGCCATATCAGTATTCTATTTGCATGTGTATATTTTAGTCATTTTTTTTTTATTCCCTCAGCATTCCCCTACATAAATAATGTGTGAGGATATGCTGAAATGCTCTAAGGGTGGACAGAGGGGTCCAGGAGGACTGATTGGATTATTCATTCCTATCTCCTGTAAATGCTTATTGAATAAGATCTCCTGTTACCCTCAGGGAGCTCAAAATCCCATGGGGAAATAAAACACATAACCAGATAAATTGCAACAGGATGTTAGAAATACAGCAGTGGTTGTGCACACATTACAGATGTAGTATGGCTGAGAACTTGGCTGCTGCTTCTTCAGAGGTTGGGCTTAAGGGAACATGGTCAGGAGCGACTTTGAAGAAATCATACCTGACCTGGAACTTCAGGGAGAATGGGTCTGTTAGGGCTCTCAAAGGAGGCTGGTATTTCAGACAGAGGACACCAAATGTGCCATGGCACCAAGTCCTAAAACAATCTCCTGTGTTTGGAGAATTCAAATTAGTTCATTATTGCTAAAGAAAGAGTTTCAAGATGGAGAGGGAAGAAGAAGGTGTTGTTAGGAAGGGTGGAGGGACCTTGGATAGGAAGGGGAAGAGGTGTCATGGGCCAGTTTAGTGTTGAGTTTAGAGGATGCCAACTGAATATGTCAAGCTGGAGACCAATAATCCTGTTGACTAACTAGTTCTCTAAATCTAGCTGAGCATCCTTGTTATACCTCAGTGAAACACGATTTCTTTGTAGTTTCAGGTAAATATTCACATTGGTAAATAATTGTGGGGTTTCAGGATTGTCCTGACTCCTTTGTTAAATTATTCATCCAACTAATATTTACTTATGATCTACTTTGTGCCAGGGACTGCTCTAGGAACTGAGGGCAAGCAGTGAGCTGAACAGACTTTTCCCTTGTGGAGCTCCTGTACTAACTGGTGCCCACTAGCTGTTTGTGGCCCTTCGTTGTTTGGCTACATAGAAGGTTTGGAGAGAACACACAGGCCTGTTTTTCGGTCCTATCTGATTTGGCCCAATCATTTTGTCTTTGTTCTCAGTGTGGCCACAGGAAGTCATTTTCTGTTTGGCACTTTCCTCCTTTTTCAGTCATTATGACCATTTTGGTGCAAACACCTCTCTCAAATATATACACGCTTTCAGGCTTCTGGGAGGTGCTTTGGAGAGAGTTTTCTGTTAGCTTGAATTTATCAGGTCTGAAGCCCTGTTGATCATATTTAGTTTATTTATTCATTTGCTAAGTATTTATTGAGCTTCAGCCTGTCAGAGGGAGCCCTTGGGTTCACTGCATAGTGAGAGCTTCTGGAAGGATGGATGAGAAAAGGATCCAATTCCAGGAGGTGGTGGGGCTGGATCTGTGTCTTAAAGAGAATAGCAGATGCAAGAAGGGAAAGCCAAAGGGACAGGAAATGTTGGTGCTCTAGGAGAGAAGTCAGGTGTGTGTGCACCTGAAGCATGCTCAGAGAGACAGGTACAGTGCGATCCCCAGTCCATTCTTGCCACCATTTTGATGCATATGTCTCTGGGCCTGTACAGTCACCAAACATGCATAACCTCAACCTGATGTGAGCATCTCATTTCTTGACAGTCTGCACCCACTGTGATCAGGTTTCAGAGGAGTCCATGGTTACTCTTGTCAGAAAACCCAGACATAGTGGTATTAACAGAATAGTCTTGTATTCAAGAACCTAATATGACCTCGAAGAGACAGGCCAGGCTGTTACTTCCACTGATTTAGAATAATGAGCCAGTTGTAACTTCTCTCTCAGTAAGCAAGCCAGCCATGTTGTGTTAGGTACATTGGTGTATATTCTGTAGGAGTAGGTTCAGCTCAAGGACCAGAAAAACGAGGAGGCTGAGGTAGAAGTTTGTTCTTCTCCCATGCAGTAGTCACTGGACAGTCTGTGCTGGAATGGAACTCCAAGGGGTCAAGGCCTTCCATCTAGTTGTGGCACTGTGCACAGCCTCATGGTTCAAGGTGTCCATGCCAGCTCCAGTCGTCATGTCTGCATTCCAGCCAGAGTGAAGGAGAAAAGGGTACCAGAAGAACATGGTTTTTTCCTTTATGAAGCACTTCCCAGGAATTGTGTTCACCTATCTAACATCACATGCCAGAACTTACTCATTTGACCACATTTGGCTCAAGGCAGGCAGACATACATGGGCTTTATTCTGGGCAGCTGTGTGCCCAGTTATATACAGTCCTTGTAGGAGCTCTGATGCTGAGGAAAAGGGAGAACCAAATTGAGAGACCACTGGCAGTGGTGTCTGCCTCTTTTGCCATTTAGCTAATCCGAAGTCTTCCCTCCCAGGAACCTGAAAATCTTCTGTGTTGTTGCAATTCACTCATAGCCGGGGATCCTTGTAATGTCACAAGATAAAAGCGAACTGGCTTATGAGCAGTTGTGAGTTGTGACCAGACTGGTTGGTCTTCAGTTGGTTCCCAGATCTTTATTCAGTGTGGTTAGAGATCAAAAGCATTGGACCTTGAGTCAAGGAAGGGCAAATCCTGTCTGACAGTGACCTTCACATTAGAGTTGGAGAGATCAGCTATCACAGGAAAAGTCCTGCAAGTAGAGAGAAAGAAGAAAAAAAGAAGAGAGGTGCAAGGTGATGGTAGACCTTTACCTGTGCCATGCATGTGTGCTACCTTCCTTCCTTCCACCACATCAGATGCTTATCCCTGACGTCTATGCCTGTGAAGCCGTGCTCTCCCCATTCAGGATAGTGTGGTGGCTAAGAGCTGGGCTCTGGAGGTGGACTGCGTGGGTTCAAAGCCTGGCTCTCTTGCTGATGGCTGGGATATCTCTGGTCAGTCCTGTAGGCCCCAATCTCCTCATCTATAAATTGGGGATGATGCCAGTTATAGAAAGCATCCCCCAGGATTGTCAGGAAACTGAGCTTAGTACTGCCGCTGGCCCTTGGTAAGGCCTCCACAAATCTCAGCCATTATTATTGTATTAAAGGAAATTTACAAGCCACTCAGGTCTTCATGCAAGAGGCACGTTCTTTATGAACTCAAGATAATGCATTCTACCTAGTCAAGCCCTGATAACCTTCTGTTTGCCTCCTCCTGTTGTACACACACACACACACACACACACACACACACACACACACACACACACAGAATAAATTAGAAGATCTGGGTTCTTGCCCACCAAGAACCTTGTCCTTGTCTCATGACACCAGAGGCGATATGAGAGCTTATAGCTGAGGTGGTAGTGTGCCACACTGTGGAGGGGGAAAGTAAACTCAGCTGGGATTGCTTAAGCTATTTTGGGCACCCAGCAGCCAGGCATAGGGTTAGAGGCCCAAGAAATGTTTGCTGTAGAGAACTAAGCAGAAGATCATGAGTGTGGAATCTCTGGCCATCTCTGGCATAGACTTGAGGAAGAGTGTCCTATCCTCTGGATTACTAGAAACTCAAATCCAGATCATACTTACCAAATGCTTGATATGCGAGGCCCTTGACAAGCTAAATCCCTCATCAGGAGCCCCTTTGCCACCTGATGTATCCTTCTGAGTTGGCCTCAGAGAAGGAAGGTGGCGGTTGCTTTAAGGCTACATCAGGCACACCAGAATCTGGGCAGGAGGCAAGGCTGGGCTTTCCCTTTGGAAACTCTGGGGAAGGGAGCAGTTTTTGACAGAAGTAGAAGATATTTCTATTTATTCTATATGTTTTCTATCTGGGGATAGAAGCAGGAGGAAAAGCCAAGAATAAGAGGGCTGGCCCTTAGTTTCTTTTTTGTTCGGTTTTCTGTGAATTTGATTCCTTCCTGTGGCTTCTGAACTCCCTTATCTGTGTGGAGGAGGGGCTGCAGTGACATCCAGACCCCTCCCCTCCACTCCCCCAGGCTGCTCCCTGTCTTTGATCAGTTCTTTCTTCAGAACTAGGAACACCAAGGGTTAGGCTGCAGGCTTTCATGTTCAGTTCTGCCCTGTTTAGATTTAGGGGCAGAAGACAAGGCAGAAGGGTCAATTGTCTACCTTCTGTGTACATTTGACTTACATTATTAGCTTAATCCTCACCACCAGTGTAGGAAGGAAATGAGCTTATATGTTCAGATAAGGATCTGAGAGGTTAAGTGAGTAGAAGTTAGGCAACTAATAGGATTCAAACTCGGATGTATCTGACTGAAGACTTGGGCTATTTCTGCTCTGCCTTCTCCTTTGGGCTAGAGAACGTTGACCCTGACCCTCAGGTGATTTCTACAGACAGGAAGCCCTCCAAGGGTCATGTGGAGTGAAGGCCCTGCAGACCCTGTCATTGCGGTGTCCCGTGTGCCGGCCACACATTGGAACGGCGGCAGCTCTGTCCATATCACGTGACGTGGTGGTACAGCCTCTCTCCCAGGAGGAACCGTGAACCGGGCTGTGGCTTAGGGGAAAAAACTATTTCAATGACTCTTTTTCCAGATGCCTTAGTTTTCTTTTTGTGTTGTTGCTTCTGTAACTGAAATAGTCTGATATATTTTGAGCTGTTTTCTTTTCTGTGTAAAACATCTGCCAGCAGGGTCCTGTCCTTTTCAGAAAAATCAGTGCGTTTTCAGACATTTAGGTCTGCTGTGTTCATGAAGAAGAAAAATTAGAGATGGTGAAGGCCCTAGGACAGGCATTTAATCCACCCTGGCCGGCTCTATCCTCCTTTTAAGGGCCCCCAGCCTCCTTTGATGAACTATGCTGGTACTGAACAATCTTTATGTTCTGGAAATTCTTAGGATTAGCCGATTAGTGAATATTTTTATTAAATCATTCTCTGTAAGAAGAGTTATTTTTTGGTCAGTCTTAATGCAATTGACTAACCCTTGATTTTCATTACCCTTTTAAGTAATTATTAGAATTTGGTCAGAGTCTCTTTTAAGTCACGCAATAGTATTTTGCATGGCCTTCATGTGAGAGAGACTAACCTTCACAGAGTGTCTGATTTATTCTTAGAGGTCAGCTGATATCCGGACAGAATTGATCCACTCTTATCATTTATTGCCTACCCAATAATCTTCATTATAAAATATAAAACTTCCTTCTCAGGCAGCTTAAAAGCTACAGGTCCAAAGAGAAACAAAAGCAAAAATAAATTATTGGGACTACATCAAAATAAAAAGTTTTTGCACAGCAGAGGGAACAGTCAACAAAACTAAAAGACAACCTACTGAATGGGAAAAGATAATTGCAAATGGCATCTCTAATAAAGGGTTAGTGTCCAAAATATATACAGAACTTCTAAAACTCAACACCCCAAAACAAAATAATCCTACTAAAAATGGACAGAAGACAAGAACAGACATTCCTCCAAAGAAGACATCCAGATGGCCAACAGACACATGAAAAGATGCTCATCATCACTTACCAGAGAAATGCAAATCAAACTTACGATGAGATATCATCTTATACCTGTCAGAATGGCTAAAATTAACAACACAAGAAATGACAGGTATTGGTGAGGATGTGAAGAAAAAGGAACTCTCCTGTACTGTTGGTGGAAATGCAAACTGGTGGAACCACTGTGGAAAACAGTGTGGAGGTTCCTCAAAAAGTTAAAAATGGAACTACCCTATGATTTGGTAAATTACTGAGTATTTACCCCCCAAATAACAAAATGTTAATCCAAAGGGATACATGCATCTTTACATTTATTGCAGCATTATTTATAATAGCCAAATTATGGAACTAGCCCATGTGTCCATCAATAGATGAATGGATAAAGAAGAGATGGGGGGCGCCTGGGTGGCTCAGTCGGTTGAGTGTCTGACTTCAGCTCAGGTCACGATCTCGTGATCCGTGAGTTCGAGCCCTGCGTCGGGCTCTGGGCTGATGGCTCAGAGCCTGGAGCCTGCTTCCGATTCTGTGTCTCCCTTTCTCTCTGCCCCTCCCCCATTCATGCTCTGTCTCTCTCTGTCCCAAAAATAAATAAACGTTAAAAAAAAAATTAAAAAAAAAAGAAGAGATGGTATCTATATACAATGGAATATTAGTCATAAAAAGAATGAAATCTTGCCAATTGCAACACGGATGGAGCTAGAAAGTATAATGCGAAGTAAAATAAGTCTAAGAAAGACCAATACCATATGATTTCACTCGTGGCATTTAAGAGACAAAACAAATGAGCAAAGGGCGGGGGAGAAAGGAGATATAAACAAACTGAGAAACAGACCCTTAACTAGAGAGAACAAACTGATGGTTACCAGAGGGGAGGTGGGTGGAGGGTTGGGTGAAATAGGTGATGGGGATTAAGAGTACACTTATCATGATGCGCACTGAGTAATGTATAGAATTGTTGAATTACTATATTTCAGTACACCTGAAACTAACATAACACTGTAGGTTAACTATATGGGAATTAAAATTAAAAACTTAATATAAAAAAATTAAAAAGCTACAGGTCCAGTGGGTTGGACAGAGGTTGAGCACTGGAGTACAAACTGATCTTACTCAAAAAAAGGACATCTTTTCTACTAGAATTAGAAATTCTAGTAGAAGATTAGAGGGTGTAGATACATGTAATGATTGGGGAAGAAAGTTGAGGGGCCTTTATTTCTGTGTGTGTGTGTATGCCTTTATTTCTCTATAAAGTAGGAAACAAAGTCATCTTCTAAGAGGGAAGAAAGAGTCTGTAGAGAGGAGGGATTTGAGAAATGTGTTACAGGTTAGACATTGTTGTTAGGACCAAGAAAGAGAGTTGGCTGGATACACACAAAGGAATGACTAGGTACAGCTGAAGTTGTGGATTCAGTCACAGTGGTAGAAGGAGGGAAGATAGATTTTTTTGTTATATCTAGGGCTGGTATATTGTCAGGGTGTTTATTAGAAAGGACAAAAGGGAATTGAAGATGTGGTTAAGAATGTAGTTGAAGTCAAGAGTCAGATCATAATCTTGTGGTTCATGGGTTCAAGCCCCACATTGGGCTCTGTGCTGACAGTGCAGATCCTGCTTGGGATTCTCTCTCTTCATCTCTGTGTCCCTGCTCCCTTGCTGGCACGCTCTCTCTCAACACAAAAATATGTTGAAGTCCTAGTTCAATGATTAACTCATTCATTAAATATTTATTAAGCAACCATTGGAGACCGTGTGACTGGCTAGGGAAGGAGGTCAAGATAGGAGTAAATGGATACTATTGAAGAAATGGAGAGTCAGGAGACTAGAAGCCTCAGGAGGTTGAGGAACAACCAAGGAAGTGAGGGCATGAGAAATCTGGAAGGATGATAATGGAAGCCAGTGTTTCAGTAGTTCCGTATATGTGCTAGGCACTATTATGGGTGCTTTGCACACATTAACTCTTTTCAATCTCAGCAACCTCATGAGTTAGAACTACATTACCCATGTGGAAAGATCAAGTAATCTGTCCAAGGTCTTTCAATTAGTGAATGTTGGCAGAGCTGCGATTTGAACCCAAGCGATTTGGCATCAAAACTCAAGCTTTCCACAGTGTGCTTTACTGCCTCTAGGAGCTTATGGTCAGAATAGGATGCAGGGTGTTAAAGGTGGAAGGTTCCAAATGATCACACAGTAGGAGAAAGTGACTAAAGCCAAGTGTGGGCAAGGGTCACTGTAGACAAGAAGGCTGAGTGCCTTCTCCATGGGATTGCTGATGTCCTCTAGAATGCTGACAGGGCTAGGGGCTTGAAGCTAAAAGCAGTCACAAATATGGCAGGTGATTAGAAGGCCAGTAGATGTGGTGATTGTGATACAGTCAGATGGCCTGAGTCCAAAAGTTCAAGGGTTATTACGTGTGGGTGGAGGAGTAACAGTTGGGAAATGCCATTGTTGAGGGAGGAAGAAACTAATCCTCCTCCCAACCCTGAGCCTGAGGGATTGGGAAGCTGTGTTCTTGGGAAGGAGCCAGGCTTCAGCTAAGCAGACAGATGGAAGGAGTGTCCTTGGTGTGAGGTGAAGATGTTTAGGGATTTATTTTCTAAACTGCAGGATTCCAGGAATTGGGGAGGGAGGAGAGTTTAGGCAGCTTGGTTCACAAGGGTATAAGAACACAAAAAAGTTACAATAGAAGTAGGGCAAAGGGTGAGAGATTGAAGGGGCTCACATTCAAGGTAATAACTGAGACATGGCTGATTGTTTGCCTTCAAGGTTCCATATAGGGCCCTGTATGAAGTTGCATGGACCTCAGTCATGATTCCCATAGTGGCTGTCATGCAAGGGGACAAGGTAGACCATCCATCTGACCCAGGCCAATGAACACACTTTCCACAAGACTGTCAGCTTTCCCTTAGCCACAGCAACGAGCGGTGAATGGGCTTATTCTGAGCTCTACTCTAACCCTAGCTGATAGATTTTTAACCTTTACTGTACCACGGAGCTCTTTGAAAGTCTGGTGGCACTAATGGATCCCTTTTCAGACTAATATTTTTATTTTTATTTATTTTTTATTTTTTAAACCTGCGGCATTCTTATTTATTTATTTATTTATTTATTTATTTTTAACATTTATTTATTTTTGAGAGAGAGAGAGACAGAGCATGAACGGGGGAGGGGCAGAGAGAGAGGGAGACACAGAATCGGAAGCAGGCTCCAGGCTCTGAGCCATCAGCCCAGAGCCTGACGCGGGGCTTGAACTCACGGACCGCAAGATCGTGACCTGAGCCGAAGTCGGACGCTCAACCGACTGAGCCACCCAGGTGCCCCTCAGACTAATATTTTTAAATGCATCAAATAAGATGCCCAGGATTACAAAGGTAACCAATTAAATGTACATACGTTATCAGATTATGAATAACAAATTTGTGCTATAGAAATATACATGCTCTATTATTAACACATTATAAAATAAAAACTAGCAGCAGGTCTAATAACAATTATAATTTCAAAGTGATGATTGTAAATAATATATTAAGATACAACCTTGAGGTGAAGATTCCTGTGATTTTTATTGCTCACAGAATGTCAGGTACTGATAATACTACTGTGGTCTGTTGACCACATGCATGATAGAGGGAAATGCTACATTTCAGTAAGAGATTAGTGAAAAAAAATATTGTAATATTTTCCCGCCCAAATCCACACAGCTCCTTTGGGTGGTGGGAACCCCAGATTCCGAACCCGGTGTAGAGGAAGCACACACGTAGGACCCATAGTCTTGAAATGTGGACATTGGAGGATTTCTGGATTTTCCCATTCCATTCTATCTGCCATACATGGTGAATAACTACTTAGAAACTCCTTAGTTCATAGTAGTTGCATTTCTGGATGGACCTCATTCATAAAGTTTTGGGAACACAGTGTCATTATCTGAGCTTTAGAGTGATTTGTGCCCCTCACTGCGTTAATTCATAGTGGGACCAGAGCCTGGGACAGCCCCATGTCATTGAAACTCCATCCTTATAAGCATCTCCTTTGCTCTGTGCTGCAGCCCTCTGTCTAGGATGTGGGTTTTCACCCTTAGCACTGGTGACATTGGGGGATGGATAATTCTTTGTCGTGGGGGCTGTGCTGTGTACTGGGGATGTTTGGCAACATCCCTGGCCACTAATGGCAGTAGCATTATCCCTCAAGTCATGACACCCCAAATTGTCTCCAAATGCTACCTAATGTCCCTTATGGGTTGAACTCATCCCTGATTGAGAAATTGCTCTAGAACATGGTTTCAGCTGTTAACCCCGATCATTACAGCCCCTATCTGATATGGCAGTTGTCAATTGCACAGGAAGACAGTTGTGCAGTATCAGAATGGCATCCCATCCCCTTTATGTCATGTTAACCTCTTAATAACAGGGGAGAACATTCACAAATTGAGGGGGACTTGTCATTGCGATCGTGAGAACATTTCCCACTGTTCCCAATATTCATCACCAGAAATTAATGCTTTCCCTCAGAATAATAGACGATTATACTTTTCACTCTGTGAAATGTTTGCACATTGCTTTTGTGACATGTGTTTTTTGAGGGCACATGGCAAGTAGATGACCTGTTGTCACTGAAAAGAAAAGAAACTGAAAAATGTTGAACCATTTCCTAGAAAACTTGACAATCTTCTTTCCTGGACAGCTTTTTAAAAAAGATTAGAGACCTATTTGATGAAAAGGATTTGGCTGAGGTTCTTCCAGGAGCAGGAAGGAGCTTGATGACATCTGGAATTCTGTTCTTCTAACTGTTCAGTTATGGAACACTAAAAAAATCATCATCATAATCTGCTCCCAAGTTAGCGTCTCTCATCATTACATACATACATACATATACAAATTCATATGTGTGCAGTGATTTTATTTGAAAATGGATCTTTTAACCATCATTTCTCATTTTATATTTACAAACCACTTTCTAACAGTCTTCAATTCAAATTTCCATGTCTTCATTACAAAAAGACATTTCACGGGCCAGGTACAGAACAGAACGTTGTTCTTTATTCTAACATTTCTCCTATTGTGTCCTGCAGAATAGGAGATTCTACAGATTACCTTACGTCTCCCTTTGATTTCTTAGCCTGCTTTTATATAGCATTGTACAGTTTTCAGAGACCTTCCATATATACTTCCATGTTGGATACTCCCCCAAATTCTGTCAGATAGGCATCATTACTTCCATTTTAAGTATAAAGAAACTACCTCAAGAGGTAGAGCTTACCAGCTCAGGATCATGGTGTTGGATTGTCTGAATGAGGTCAGAGGCATGTCGGTCTTATTCACCAGTGGAGAAAGGGTGAACCAGTACTGGGGCTCCATGAAGGCTAAGAGCATCACTGTGAGGGTCAGTGGCTGACAGTAGTGGAGAGAAGCTGTGGCAGAAAGAGGTAGAATGGGCTTTGTGCCCCATGGACTCTACCAGCATCTGTGGATGTCGGTATCCTCGCAGGGAAACCGTAGAGCCACTGGAGTAGAGCAACTGTCCCACTTAGTGCTCCCAAGCTCTGCTTCATAAAAGAGCCTCCTCAGAGCCCCTTGTGGCCTTGCTACCTCAATGTTCATGACCTTAAGAAAAGGCAGAGGCAGCTTGAATAGGTCGTCTAACAGGACATGGTGCAGAAATAAAACTCAGAATGGGACAGGGGTCCTGTTTCGGCAACATTCCCCCGGTAGAACTTCAGAATTCTCTTTTAATCTGATGATCCCAGTTGGCCTGGATCCTCAATGTGTTAATCAGGGCTCTTCAGAGAAACTGAACCAAGAAGATAAAGATAGGAATCTGGGAAAACCTCTTGGAAGGAATTGGTTCCCAGGATCTGCCTTTTGCAAGCTGGGGGCCCAGGAGAGCCAGTGGTAGAGTTCCAGTCCAAACCTGAAGACCCAAGAACCTGGGGAGCCAGTGGAATGAGCCCCAGTCTGAGGCCAACGGCCCGGAATGAGGAGGGCTGGTGTCAGGGGACCAGAGAAGATGGACATCTCCGCTCAAGCAAAAAGCAAGAATTTGCCCTTCCTCTACCCTTTTGTTCTGTTTAGGCCTCAAAAGATTGGATGATGCCCACCCACATTGGGGAGGGTGATCTTTATTCAGTCTACCAATTTAAATGCTTACCTCTTTCAGAAACTCCCTGAGAGTCACACCCACAAATGTTTTACTAACTTTCCTAGGGTCCCTCAGCCCAACCAAGTTGACACATAAAATTGCCCATCATCTCTCATGGTTCCTGAGATTGAGCCCAGTGTCAGGCTCTGTGATGATAGTGCGGGGGTCTGATTGTAATTCTCTCTCTGCCTCTCTCTCTCATGTGTGTTCTCTCTAAGGTAAATAATAAAAAAGTTACCCATCGTACTTCCAGTTGAGGTCAACCTGGTACCTGTAAACATCTTGCTCCCTCTGGGGTGGGTATCAAAGCGGTTCCTTTAACAGTGATGATCCAGAGATGGGGACATGCCTATCCCCTCTCTTGGGTGCTGGAGGACTAGGAATGTCCTTAGTGGAACAAGAGCCCCTTGCCACATCAGAAGCAGCTCTGCAGGGAGGCTGACACTTCACAGTTGGGAATGGAATGGGGGTCAGGGAACAGACTACTTACATACCTCACACTCAACTCCAGCAGGGGGTCCTGTCTGCAGAATCACTTCACGTGCCAGTGCAGACAAAATGACAGATCAGGTGACGTGGATCAGGGTTAAGATTTGGCTGTTGGGGCCACCTGGGTGGATCAGTCAGTTAAGTGTCCGACTTCGGCTTAGGTCATGATCTCGAGGTTCTTGAGTTTGAGCCCTGCATTGGGCTCTGTGCTGACAGCTTAGAGCCTGGAACCTGCTTTAGGTTCTATGTCTCACTCTCTCTCTGCCCCTCCCCAGCTCGCATGCACTCTCTCTCTCTCTCTCTCAAAAATAAATAAATGTTAAAAAAAAAAAAAAAGACCACTGGTATAAATTATTCACACCTAAGAGGAGTTCTAGGGGAGCTTACTAAAGTTATGCAACATCCTTTATTTAAGAGACAACTTTGTTTGGTGCAGTCCTGAGTGCAGTCCTGCCAAGGGTCACAAAGATGGGTCCCTAATGCTACACTGCTCTTAGTTCACTTCTTCAACTCACTGAGGATATTAAGCATTACAATTCCTGAAAAAACTGGAGAGAGACTTAGCAGGGAACAGCTGAGAAAAGGGAGTCAATTCATGTTTTGTCTTTCTTTCCTTTTGTTTTCTTTCTTACATTCTTCTCTTCTGGGGCCAGGGTCTTCTGAATGTTTTCTTCGCAAGATTTTGGCTTTCCCAGCTCTCTGAGAGAGAGTGAAGTTTGGGTTTGCTGTGGCAAGTGTTGGAAATAGTTCCTGTGGTACCGGCTGGCTTACATCCTATGCCTTGGGCCCTGGTTTTCTTAGACACCTCCTCCAAGCTTTGAGTATGTCTTTATTAAGCTGTATTTGAATAGCATCGAGATGCCATTTGCTGGGCTATGTTTGAACACGCTGAAGCCCTGGGTGTGCACACCTGCATTCCTTGATGGCTCCCATATGCCCCAGCAGGCCTTGAGGTTAGAAGAAACTTACTTATGACTTGGCAATGTTCATCTCCTTCAGGCCTAGGGGCCTCTCTGAAGACCTTTCTCCATTTTCGCTAATTTTCTGGAATTCGCTCACAGTCTGTGATGTATAGAACCTAACATTAGTGCTTTTGAAATGCAGATGGAATTTCACTTGAAATTGAATTGAAAAAATGTCTCTGTCCTTGATGATTCTAGTGGGGTCTAAGGGATTCTAATGCAGTTCAAATTGAGTTAAGTAGTTTCAGCGAATTCCTTGGACAATGAGAAGCAATCTCTTTGGAGTGTTTTGGAACAAAGAATGTGAATTAAAGAATTCACTCTTAAAACTTTGCTATTATTGCTCTTTATTTATGTGGTGGTACTAATCCTCTCTGGATGAGATCTTTGAATCAAAAAGAGCTCTTTTTGCCATTTTTTGGCATAAACGACCCAGTTTCTCTTAAATCAATGGCCTTAAACTAAGAACAGGAAAGAGGATTATTATAGCATAAAAGAGACTCAGGAACAACCAAATGCAATATAGGAGCTTTATTTGGATCATAATTTGAACAAACCAAAAGAAAAAACAAGGACATCTGTGAGGCATTTGCACGGGGTATTCACTAATATTAAGGAATTGTTATGAGTTCTGTTAAATTATGGTTGTTATGCTCTTTAAAAAATACCTTTATCAGCTAGAGAAGCCTACAAAAGTATTGACAGGTTAGATAATGGGATATCTGAGATTTTCTTTAAAACACTTTTTCAGACAATAGTAGGGGAAGGGCCAGTGGGTAGATGAAATAGAAGATGCAAATACTAGGAAGTGTTGAAGGTGGGTGATGATAGGTACATGGGAGTTCACTACACCAATCCTTTGACTTTTATATTTGCCTGGAAATTTCCATAACAAAAAGATTTTTTTAAAAAAGGATTCCTTTTCTGGGTGGAAATGGAAAACAGGAGTGGCAAAAATCACATCAGCTGATAAGAAGAAGATAGGATGTTAGGGTATCTTTTTTGCTGTTAATATCTACTCTAAAAAATCTTTAAGTACTTGTTTTTGTTTTTGTGTCTTTACAAGATGTCAGTTTCTCTGGGGAAGTGACTATGTTTCACTAATCTTTCTAATGCCCTCACTGCTAAGTCAGGGTTCCCTGACTTTACTTAATGTATTCTTTTTTTTTTATTTTTAGGAGTATAAATATCTCTGATTATAATGTCTTCACATTCAGTGGATTCTTGATGAAATAGCACCTATTTTCTTGAGTAATATTTCCACGTGTGGGAGTCTACTTTCCTGATAACAGTATAGCCATACCAGCTTTCTTACGCAGAGTGTTTCCACGATATGTATGTATGTATACATTTTCCATCTTTTTACTTCAAACCTATTCATGTCTGTATTTAGAGTTCATTTCTTGTAGACAGCATACAGTTGGGTTTTGCATCTGTGTCCAATTTGATCATCTCTGTCCTTTTAAGTAGCATTTAGTCCTGGGCCTTCTAGGAGATGCTAGCTTTTCCCTCCCTGCTCTTCCTTGGCTCATAAACACGGTTTGAGCTTTGACAGCCTTGATCAGACTATCCTTATGCACAGTACTCAGCTCTGGGCACCATATTAGGATGGGATGAAGAATTTCTTGAGATGTAGAATCAGACCATGAGGGGTCTGGAATAATGCATTGTGAGAAATGGTCCAGGTAGCCAAGGATGTTTACCCCAGGATGAGAAGGAAAGCTGGTAAATGCAGATAAAAAGGTCCAGCCAGGAGTCCAAGGCTGGATACTCCCATTGCATGCTGTTGGCTTCTGCAATCATTCTTGCCTCTGGCATCAGCCAGTAGCCAGGAACCAGAAGCTTGACTATACTAGTCCCGCCCAAGCTGGAAGCACATGTGTATAAAAGATCAGTAAAACCTGAGCCAGACGCTCAGCCTTTGGAGGTGACTCCACTGGGCCGGCACTAGTGTGACATAAACAGTCTTTTCTGATTCCCTGAGTGCTTGTGGCTTGTCTCTTCCAGGGCACCAAGTATTCACTGCAAGAAGGATAGATAGCACATAGAGGAGGTAGGATGTGTATTCAAACATTTTTCTGTGTGACTCCAGAAACAGGAGTTAAAACCACTTATGGCACATTTGGTTAAAAGGTACATGGGTGTAATTACCTTTGGGTTAGGTTGTTGTGCTAGAAAAAAAAAATAGTGGCTTGGATACCAGGCGTGGCTGGATTGTGTTGCCATAGGGCGCTAACTGACCACTTGTCAGAGGAGATACTAAGAATTTGCCTTCGTTGGGTAAGAGATTGCCTTTGGGACCTTGAAACATATGATTCAGTGGTCTGGATGTTGAAATTATTCTTAACAGTGGGTTACAAAGGATTTTGAAGTGGGAAAAGGAAATCTTGATCTTTTGACAAGGATGACTTACCTGTTGAATATAAGCCAGAGAGTCAGAGAGTACACCCCAGTCTGGGGACATTAACAGTTCTCCTGTCGGCTGTAGATCTTGGCACCTTGAACCATGTGTGTGGGGTTTGCTTCTTATATGCCTTCTGAGATCTGCTTCCCCACCTACCAGCTTCCTGATGGAGACCCAGTGGTCTCACCCAAGGTTGTTGCTGTCTGATTGGGCTCTCCTGGGATCATGTGCCTTATTCAAACCATCTCTGCCTCCCAAATCTGCTTTTGCCCCTGAATGATATGGGTGGCTCCCTCTCCATCAGCACACAGAAGCTTCTAGAACTTTAGGCTAATTCCATCCTCTACACCTGTGACGGTGTTACCACTGTCATATCCAGTTCTCACTTTCCAGAACTGCAAGTCTTCCTTGAAATGTGTAGCCACTCTTACTTTATTCTCTTCCATTCTTGTCGATGGTCCCCCACGCTCTTGAGACCTGACTTGCCTGCATATTTTGGAGAGTCTCACACACATGCACATACACAGAGAATGTGAGAGAAGAGTAGGAGTTGGAGCCTGGATAATCCAGTTTGAAAGCCTGTGTCTTAACAGTGACATTCAGAGGAAGAAGTCAGGAAATGGGTTGGGAGCAGGAAAATGGATGTTAACCTGGTCCCTTTATGGTGAGCACACCTGGCTGTGTCACTTAACCTATTCTCAGAATCATCAGAGTTTAGCTATTCTTAGGCTGAGTGAAATGTGACAGATTGGCTGCCATGGCAACTGAGTTATAAATTTTGTTTTGGCAACGGATTTCCACTTCAGAAGGCATTCTAGGATTTCTTCTTCAACCCACAGGCATAGGATTTCCTAAAACATAACAGAAGAATATAACACGCTTGCTTCTGTTCAGAAGTCTTTGCGGGCTCCTGGTGCAATGGGTTGTGTATGGCAAAGTGGTTTAAAGACAGAATTGGAAATAAGGAATGTCTAGCTCTTTGACTTCTTTGCAGCTTTCTGGGAGATTAGGAAGGGCTGTAAAAACTGAGAGCTTCATCTGGAAGGTTGTATAGCCTAAGCTAATGATGCCAGATATTAAAGCAGAAATTGAGGCCATGACAATTCTATAGCATCTGAAACCAGTCTCCTCCAAGGTACAAAATTGAGGTCACAAATGAATCTCACCAGAACTGGTGTTTCATCAGTTCACCAAAGGGAGGAAATTCTAACTCCTCTTGGTTTCACTGCAAAGTGCAGCCATTCCTTGGGGATGTGTGCACTGCTGAGTTCACGTGTCCTTATCAATGTTGGCCGTGATGCACATGGTAGAGAAGGTTGTGTCCAGAGGCTATACGCTCAGAGTAGGGCTCTGACTTGCAAAGCTCGATAAACTCACATTTATTGAGCACCCAATAAGTTCCGGGCATGGAGTGAGGTGGTGAGTGTTGGAGATGGCGGGGGGCGGGAGGGGATTGGCAGACACATATATTGCCTTTAAAGAGCCAATTGTCGATTGAGTATAGAGATGAAGACAAGGTGTGCTTGACTGTGATGTGTATCCCAAAGCTAGACCCATCTATCTGATAACAAAATATAACATAATTGGTTCTAATTGCTGCCTCTGCAAGATAAATGCAACAAGAGAGGTTCCAAGTGCCCCAAAGTTCAAAGTGGGTGGATTACTTGCAGTGGAGGGATCCAGGAAAGACTGTGCAGAGGTGATGTCAGAGACTGGCCTTGGGGAGGGTGTGGCTAAGCGGATGGGGGTGGAGAGACCTCCCAGGTGGAGGAAGCATCAGGGACAGACTCAGAAGCGATCTTTGGGGGCATGTTTAGGGAACAATAAGAACAGTTCAGTGTGTTGGGGCGCCTGGGTGGCTCAGTTGGTTGAGCGTCCGACTTCGGCTCAGGTCACGATCTTGCGGTTTGTGAGTTTGAGCCCCCCGTCGGGCTCTGTGCTAACAGCTCAGAGCCTGGAGCCTGCTTCGGATTCTGTGTCTCCCTCTCTCTCTCTCTGCCCTCCCCAGCTCATGCTCTGTCTCTCTCCCTCAAAAATAAACAAACATTAAAATATTTTTTAAAAAAGAATAGTTCAGTATGCCTGGTAACTTAGTACTTGTGAAGGAGGAATTTTAAATTGGGAAGCTAAGTGTGGACCATCTTTTGGCAGCTCTCATTGCCTTTGAAGGTTTCTGAGCAGAGAAATGACATAATGTAAGTGACCAGCATGTGTTCCCCAAGCAGGGGAACATCATCCAGAGATTACTTTCCCTTCTAGAAAATTAAAGTTACAGACAGTGGGCCTGTGGGACGTCTATAGTAGGCCTTTCCAATCTGGTTTTGTCTGCTCATTTTCTTTCCTGTGTTCTGAGGCTTTGAGAGGCTCCAGATAGTCTCCTTCCCCCGACTGACTTTTAAAAAGAAATGATTTATTCTTCAAACCTGTCAAGGGATTGTCTTTCTTGTCTCACAAAGAGAGGAGGCAAAGAAAGGACGACGTAAGTCTGAAGAGTGAAGATTTCCTAAGTATCAGAGCATGAGTATGTCTTCCAGAGACTCGAAGGGTCCCCTCCTAGGCTGTAAATTGGCTTTTGGGGAATTGTCTCTCTCTACACATTCTGCTGGATGAGATGTGACATCTAAGGGGGCATTTTTGGCCAGACTCCACCGAAAGGGAAGAGGTTGGAAAGGCAGGCGCATTAGGGTTCAGATAACAGAGAGACTCTTACTTTCTACCACCTCCTGGGCTCCCCCAGAAAGGGGAGTGAGCAGGGCATTGTGGGAAAAAGAGCTGAGAAGGAGGAAGAGGAGAGCAGGGAGCAAAGTGATGGATGGGAGTGGGGGCAACAGGTCAGGGCCATTGGACAGATAGGGCACGAATTCAGTGTCCAACACTTCTGCTCAGGTGCCTGACCTTGCCAGCCACCCCACCTTTTAGATACGGTGGCCTCATTTTGTGGAGGTGTGAATGGGGTCCAGGAGGTTGGGTCAGCTGCCCAGGACCATGCAGCTGCTAGGAGGCGCTAGAGAGTAACCTGGAGCTCCTGACACAGAAGGACTGGAGGGTGGGGTGGGGTGGGGGTGGGGCTGTTACAGGTCTAGGCTGGGAGGAGGCACAGGCAGCAGACCCTGAGCTCTCCCAGCAAGGAGGTCTAGACGGGTTTGGAAGGAGGCCCAGGAAGCCGGGGCCCCTCAGGAGCCTGTGGCGTGTAGACTGTTCACAATGCTGCCTTTATTCCCAGACAAAGCACCTCCGTAAAAATCGAAGGCCATCCATCTGTGAGGGCAGAAGCGGACCCACTGGTAGAAGTTAGGGCAGGGTGGAAACACTTAGGGAGTCCAGAGGTAAGACAGCGGTGATGGCTGCACAACAGAGTGAATATACTTAATGCCACATGTTTAAAATGGTTCGTTTTATGTTCTCTTTTACCATCATAATAAAAAAAAATCATTAAATAAAGGCCTGGGTTTTCCACTGGACAGTGAAGTCTGTCTCCAGGTAGGACTCCCTGGCTTCCAGTTCATTGGGAGGACTGCTGTTGGGGTGAAGGAGGGCTGCTGCCTGCTCTGTGAGCTTGGGCTGACCTCGCAGGAGACGTGCACCAGCAGACTTAGGAACAGGATCATGGCACAGAAGCTGCTCTGGCCACAGAGGACGCATAAAGTTTGTGAGCCAAAAGGTCACCTTCTCAGGGACTGGAGCGGAATTCAACATTCATTAACGGAGTTTTTTTAAAGCCGGGGCTGACGTCCTTCCTCGCTTAAGTTGCCTTCCTAATTCATTTAAAATTGAATATCCAGACTGCTCGCAAGTGGGATTATGGAAAAGGGAGGAGAAGACAGTCCTCTGGATTGGTGGTTTCGAGTTTTATTTTTTAGTAATTAGAATCCCCATATCCCGGATAAATATACGTAGTGTGTCTGTGTTCTCATGGGAGCAGCTGGAAGGTGGTGTTTCTGTGAGGAGAGTGCCCTTGTTTGCGCTGCCGCCGAGGGTTGAGGGTCAGGGAAAGCCCTAGAGCGGAAAGCTGAGCCCCCTGGAAACTCCACTTGGGGCTTCAGGTTTGCAAAGTAAATCACCTCCTTTGAAAACCTCAGTAGTCTGTCAGTAGAGCTTCGGAGCTTGGCTTTTAAGATAGATGGTCTGGTTGTTGTTTTTTAATGTTTTCCTATTTTTTAAAAAATTTATTTAAATTCAAGTTAGTTAATGGACACTGTAGTATTGGTTTTAGGAGTAGGACCCAGTGATTCATCACTCACATAAGACACCCCACATTCATCCCACCAAGTGCCCTCCTAATGCCCATCCCCCATCTAGCCCAACCCCCTACTCACCTCCCCTCCAGCGACCCTCAGTTTGTTCTCTGGATTTAAGAGTCTCTCATGGTTTGCCTCCCTCTGTTTTTTTCTTATTTTTCCTTCTCTTCCCCTATGTTCATCTTTTGTGTTTCTTAAATTCCACATATGAGTGAAATCATATGGTATTTGTCTTTCTCTGACTTATTTCACTTAGCATAATACACTGGTTCCACCCGCAACATTGCAAATGGCTAGATTTCATTCTTTGCATGGCTGAGTAATAGTCCATTGTATATATAAACCGCATCTTCTTAATCCATTTATCAGTCGATGGATATTTGGGCTCTTTCTATAATTTGGCTATTGTTGCTAGCGCTGCTATAAATACTTAGATAGATGGTCTGATGTCCAGTTCAAGCTCCATCACATTACCACAGGGCCCTCGGCAAGGTAAGTTACTTCAGTTCTCTGGGCATCATTTTTATAATCTCTAAAATGGGGGAAATAGTACAACCTGCTATATGGGTTGAATGTCAGAATTTAATAAGGGAATGAATCCAAGACACCCAGTACAGTGCCTGGCACATAGTCACTGCTCAGTAAAGGGCAGTTAGTGTTATTCTTTCTCTAGCACCAGAATATAGTGAAGGTGAGGTCCTGAGTCTAGGGAATCTTAGTGCCTTGGGTAAATAACTACTCCCATCCCTGGTGACTCAGTCCCAGAGCCATTAACCAGCTCTGACTGGTCAGTGATGGACTGAGACAGTTCGCATGCTTAGCAACTGCCCCTTGGTGACTCGTGGTTGGGAAGCCTAGATGCCACGTGTGCTGGGCTCTGAGTCACTGCCAGTCCCTGGGCCAGTCCTCCTCTTTCCCGAGCACAGGTTTTCTCATCTAAAATGACCTTTGCAGAGTGATTCCTGCAGGGTGAGGACTTCATCATAACACATCTCCCTGGGGGCCGAATGCCCACCTCCACTGCAGCGTCTTCATGCCCTGGGTGCTCGGGGAGCTCACTGTGCTGAGCAGCCACAGAAGGAACTGCATGGTGCTAGGCCACCAAGGCATATGTGACAAAAATGCAACCCAAGAGCAGATAATCCGTTCAGAGAGTATGACCTGTACATACTTCATCATTTCTAATTGTCCCTGTGAAACATGCGTGCATACATTATCTGTGTAAAAATGGGTTACAAATAAAAGCACAGCTTCCTTGACACGTGTGCTCAGACCCAAGCCCCTCCTGGCACCAACCGTGCTAACGGTAAAGATCCTTCCAGATCTTTGAGCAGGGCTTTACATGCAGATATGTGGACCTTAAAAATAAAACGCTTTTGTATCCTACAACATGAATGGTTCTAAAAGTTGGTGGGTTTTATTTTTTATTTTTTCACTTGATAATACATGTTGGAGCTCTGTCCTCTTTCAAGTTTGAATTTCCTATAGTATTTCATAGGGTGGATGGGCTGTAGTTTATTTAGCTGTTCCCTTCCTGATGGGCATGGAAGTGGTTCCCAATTTTTCAGTCTTATAAAGAATTCTGCGGTGACCCTCCGTGTTTATGCCATTAGGAACATAACGTGTAGGAACATCTGTGCGTGTTTTTCTAGAGAGGGAATGAGCAGAGAAGATAATGCAGCTTTTATAGGTTAAACCCAGTATGAAACAGAAAATTTCCTGTCTGTATTCCTTGAAGAGGAACAAGACAGGGATAGAATCAAGAGTGTATTTAAGGGAAAATAATGGGCAGGGAGATAGATCAGAAAAGCCTATACTAGGAGCTAATTTTTAAAGTTATGTAATCATCAAATATTAGTCTGTAGTTTTTCATCTATTTAAAATATGTATAGAGCTGCATAGGTCCATTTAAAGGTTTTTCTAGAATCCTTGTAGATCTAAAAAATGTGGCCAAAAAATTTATGTAGTCACATCACATTTACCCAAATAAGTTCTAGGTAAATTCAAGAAAGACACATGAAATATTAAACCTTAAACAAGCATAGTACTTTAAGAAAACAATTTGGCAAGCTAAAGCAAAATTCTTAGAAATACTTATTTGCTTCTAATCTGATAATCTAATAATTTCACTTCCAAGCATTACCCCTAAAGAAACGATCCTGTTAAAGAAAAATGTGGTATATTTTTCTCTTTAACATTATTTAAAATAGTACAACATTTAGACACAGTGTGTATCCCCAATAAAAGGATATATGGATAAGTAAATTTAAAAAAACCTTATTGGGGTGCCTGGGTGGCGCAGTCGGTTAAGCGTCCGACTTCAGCCAGGTCACGATCTCGCGGTCCGTGAGTTCGAGCCCCGCGTCAGGCTCTGGGCTGATGGCTCGGAGCCTGGAGCCTGTTTCCGATTCTGTGTCTCCCTCTCTCTCTGCCCCTCCCCCGTTCATGCTCTGTCTCTCTCTGTCCCAAAAATAAATAAAAAAACGTTGAAAAAAAAATTATAAAAAAACCTTATTAAGGGGCACCTGGGTGGCTCAGTCAGTTAGGTGTCTGACTTTGGCTCAGGTCAGGATCTTATAGTTCGTGATTCCAAGCCCTGCGTCAGGCTCTGTGCTGACAGCTCAGAGCCTGGACCCTGTTTCAGATTCTGTGTCTCCCTCTCCCTCTGCCCCTCCCCTACTCATGCTCTGGCTCTGTCTCTCTCTCAAAAATAAAATAAACATTAAAAAAGAAACAAAGAATAAGTAGACTTGATAATGCTGTTTGGGGCACAGGCAGGGTACTGAGATAGGCATTAAGGGAGGTCACACACAGGGTGGTAAGGAAACTCATCTGAGGAGGTGACACAGGAACCAGAAAGCTGCAGACAAGCTTGCCATGCAGAGTCATGGAACAGCACTCCAGAAAGATGGAACAGAAAATTGTTAAAGAGGTGGCTAGGAATATCTTGCGTTGCTTATATAATGGAGCCATAAAGAAGGCATATTTAAAATTTCTCCTCACAGCTAATATCTATTTTTCATTTGTCACAGAGTCTGGCTGTAACTGCCCTGGGTAGAATTCTATGATCTCATGACAGACACATGGAAATGTAGCCTGAACCATGTTATTGAAACTTTCAAGCTCACAAGCACTTGAGCCAGACACCATGCCAGAAAGGACAGCCCTTGAAAGTTGGCAGATACACATCAGTTTGCTTTAGTGTTCATTTGTCATCTGTTCTTTAAAGGTTTTCCAATAATATTTTTACCTAATATTAACTGCGAATTGATTCTGGGACATGAGTTGATTGACTGAGGTTGGCAAAATGTAGGGATAACAGTCAGCATTTACTGGCTTTAAGGCTGGCTAAATATATCTGGGCATATTCTCACCAATCTTTTCAGTACCCCTACTTGACAAAAGAAGGAAAACGTCTATATAGCCAGTGACTGGCAGAGCCAGGTTGGAAGGAAGGTCCCAGCAAATCCTACCCCAGCTCTTTCTCTGTCTCCAAGAAGAGACAGCACCATTACCACCTGTCTTGATTCAGTAGCAGAAAAGTCTGTTTCTGGGTTTGATAAAGTCTCCCAACCGAACAGACTTTAGGTTGAGTCAGGCCCTGGAGGTGGCTACGTGGACAAGTCTTCAGTTGCTGAGAAGTAAACAGGACCACACTCACAGCTCATAAATTCCCATCCTATTTCCCAGTAGGGCAGGTGGCAGGAGCTCTTTGGGGTTTTCAGCCGGGGATGATGCCAGGAAAACACACTAGCCATTGGGAGGAAAAGTAGAGCCTGGTCCTTAGTTGCCCTTCTCAGAGGGAAGAGCTTGGAGACTGAACCCCAAGTACTCAGAACGCAAGACCTTAAGAGACCCCAGTGAAATGAGCATCAGATCGGAGGAGAGTCAGGCTGAAGGTTTCCCTGGGGAGAGAGCGTGGGCAGAGCAGACTGGCTCTGGGGGTCCCCTCCTCAGTAGGCTGCTGGGGCCATGGTCTAGTTTCCTCACTTTGAGCATTGTCACGGGCACCGGCTGAGATCAGAGGGGACTGTCTTTATTTATTTATTTAATTTTTAAAATTTATTTTGAGAGAGAGAGGGAGAACAAGCTGGGGAGGGGCAGAGAGAAGGAGAGACAGAACCCTAAGCAGGCTCCACACCATCAGCAGAGAGCCTGACATGGGGCTTGATCTCACAGAATGTGAGATCATGACCTGAGTGGAGATCAAGAGCCAGACATTCAACTGACTGGGCCACCCAGGTGCCCCGAGAGGGGACTATCTTTAGATCACCCTGGATCGAGTTCAGAGGCCTACAGGGCAAGGTGGAAGCTTGAACTTGGTTAATAACCTACTGTTCCCTTGGGCAACAGCAATGACCTAAGGCATGGAGATTAAGTGGTTCAGTGCACCTCACTCTGTAGGGGTCAGCGCACTCAGGGCTGAGGCAGGAATGAGCTTGGCCCCTCACCCGCCATGGTAGCACACCTGTCATCTGCTGGGTTTGGGGAGGAGGTTGAATTATGAAGCCCTTTCATTTTTCCTCTCCCAGAGGCCGAGATGCCACAGAGCACATACACATCAGAAGCCAAGTGGTCAGATCTTTACAAAAACCTGAGATTCCAGTGACCTTCAAGGGCCATCCATCCCTCCCAAGGGAATTCCGGCATCAGCAAGTCTCTAGTGGACCTGCTTCACCAGGGAGTCTTTTCTCCACTACACCTTGGAAAGTGCTTGGCATTTGCTGAGAGCTGGTAGCAGCCTTACTCAGGGATCTGTGGTTTCACTTTCCTCTCCCCTTGGTAGGTCGAAGAGCATTGAGGGTTGGAATTTGTATTCCATGGTGTAGTGCTCTCCAGTCTTTATATCATAGGCAGTGGAGAATGATATTTGCAAAACTCTTTAGGGAGAGGCAGATTCACCCACAAGAAGCTTAGAACCTAGACTGACCTGTCACAGAATGGGACAAGTTTGGTATCCATCAGTGAGGTCCACTTGAATACAATTGGGTAATTTTATTCATTCATTCATTCATTCATTCATTCATGTGTATTTTTGAGAGAGAGCACACATGTGAGCAGAGGTGGGGCAGAGAGAGAGAGAGAGGGAGACACAGAATCTGAAGCAGGATCCAGGGTCTGAGCTGTCAGCACAGAGCCCGACCATGAACCATGAGATCATGACCTGAGCTGAAGTCCAGCACTTAACCAGCTGAGCCATCCAGGCGCCCCGAGTAATATTTTTATAGAGAGAGAACAGTAGGGATTTAATAGGAAATTCATTCATTTCATGTATGAGTAGTAATTAAAAGATCCTCTTTAAAGTTAATTAATTTTAAAAGTAACTGAACTCCTATGCCATTTTCAACCACACCAAAGGATTTTCACAGTGGACATTGAACAGAAGTTCTCTGGGGAAAATGCTGCAGGCTGCAGTGGCCTGGCCGGCAGCTCTGAGCGCCTCCCTGGCCAAGAGGATCACAGTATCACACGCTTGTAGTCGTCCATTCTCGCTGCCTGTTGGCGGGCTCTGCTCTAGTCAACTGAGATTTGCGGTAAAACAGTTATAGATGTTTATTTAATGCGGGACCAGTGTGCAGGGAAGATATGTTAAAGAGTATTACATCAAAGAGAGAGACATAATATGCGGCATATCTGAACTTTCTGTGGCCCAAAAAAATCCCTTTGTCCCCATGCAGGTGTCTCATGAGATGAGCAGCTCTTTGCGACGCTTTGTAGTGAATTCATCTCAAGATAGAACTTTACTTCTCTAGAACTGAACTTAACCAGTACACTTCCTTTTTCATGATGGCTGTCACTAATCCAAGGCAGCACAGACTTTCCTGGTTATAATCAGTTGAGGATTTAAGCCCTGGCTATCTGAGACCCTGGCCCCTCCGGTCGCCACCCAGCCATTGCTGCTCTCTGGAGCCAGCCTCTGCAATGGGATCCCATCTCCTGCATTTACCTGGGTGTCCCATAACCCAGCATCTCCACCTTAGTTTTCACTGTCTTTTCTCCTCTCCTCACTGTTCTGCAACTTTTGTGGGATTTGGTACGGGGATATAGGAAACAATCCAGCCAGTGAGTGGACGGGGAGAATATCAGAAAAGGAAAATGCATGAATTTCAGCGAACCTCAAAGCCTGTTCCTGACCTTCTCAGAACAGGCAGTCAAAACCGACCTTCTTCTTTTAAGAGTCAGGACTTCATAAGGATCACGGTGAACTCAGCACCCACTTTCAAGAGGTAGCTTCTGCTTCTCTGTCAGTTACTCGCTTTTAAGTCATTGGACTTGCTTGGGTTTCCATCTGCATCCTTCCTTCCCACCCTTTATGAAGTGCTTGCTGTGTGGTGGGGTGCTCGTTGCAAAGATGAAAAGGTGGAACTATTGTACTCCAGGGGCTCACAGTCTTAGGAAAAAGCTGGACTTGCCAACAGGCCACAGTGTGATAAACTTGACCAGGGAATTGGAATGGTGACGTGGCTCTGCCTGGAGGAATCAGGGAAGGCTTCACTGAGGAGGTCACTGTTGAACTGACACTTGGAGAAGCAGAAGAATTTTATCAGTTGCATAAAAGTGTGAGGAGTGGGTCCGTGGAGATTTTCTAAACAGAAGGAGGTACATGTGCAAAGGCACAGTTATGGGAGAGAGCCCAGTGTGGCTAGGGAGCAGTACTCTGACCAGGAAAAGCTTAAGCTCAGGCGAAAACTAATAGTAAAAGTTCCATTTATTGTTTACTTTATGCTAGGTGCTATGTCAAGTGTGTGACATGTATTACCTGATTTCATCTTCAAAGCAAGTCTGTGGTGGAGACATTAATATCCCCACCTTCCTACCCAGGATACTAGCTGCCTCCTGCTTGGTGGGAGGGGAGGGGAGGAGAGAGGCAGGTGGAGGGGCGGCCTCCAGGCCTGCTGCCCAGGGGAAGGAGCACTCCTGCCCCAGCTCCCTCCCCAGACCCTGCTTGCCTATCCTCACCCCGTCACCTTCTAGCCACAGCCTCTCTGGGGCATTTGCTTTCCCATCTATTGGGCTCCTGGCACAGGAGACTCCTCTTTTGACTTTGGGTGGAGCAAAGAACCAGATGCCAAGTCAAATACAGTCATAGGAATCTCAGGCTGTTTCTCCAGAGAGTCCTCAGAAGAACTGCCCTGTTGTCATTTCCGTGGCTTGGGAGTTTTTTCGGTAGCTCTGGGGATCATCCAGCCTGTTAGTGCTGAATCATTCAGGAAGCCATTCTGCATGCACCTTGGCATTCCTGCCTGCTTGCTCACACCTCTCTGTCTCTCGGGTTTAAAACGACAGTGGCACAAAGACAAGGGGCAAGGAGGACGTGGAGGCTTACCATCGACCCCCCAAAGAGGTCCCGACTCACACAGAGAAGGAAGGAATCCCTACCTCTGGCCTTGACTGGGTCAGAAAACGTGGTGCAACATAAACTTCCGGAACTGATGGACGAATTGCATGACCGACGGATCCCCTCATCGCCATACTGACAGTGAATGTACCTGAGCAGTGAACATTTGTAGGCTCTAGAGAGCTTCTCTCCCCGGTGTTGCCTGGGAAGCATCTGGGAAACAGTTGGCTAGTCATTTCGGAAAGAGCTGTTTTGTTAATTTCCGTCTGGAGGTTTGAAATTGGCAACACTCCAGTAGATGGAGTGAAAAGGAACCTTGATGGGGATAGTTGAGAGCCTGGGCTATGACCTGACAGCCCAGAGTAGTGATCACAAATCAGTGCTTTGAAAGTAGTGTGACAAGGCTGAGGTATGAGCAGTGCGGATCTGGGGGCACTCAGGTACCGGGTGTTTTTCCCGTCCCTTTGCTCCCCTTTCAATCTTCAGTTGTCGTCCCATTTCCCCAGCCAACAACCCATCCAGTTGTCAGATGTTGCCTTTGCATCTCCATTTGCCTCAGGACACTCTCAAGAGTAAGGCTTGGGAATTTTTCCTGCAACGGGCCAGATAATAAATATTTTAGGCTTTTTGGACCCTACAGTCTGTGTCGCAACCACTCAGCTCTGCCACTGTGGCAACAGAAGTAGCCGCAGACAATATGTAAACAAATGAATGTGGCTCTGTTCCAATAAAACTTTATTCACAAAAGTAGGCAGTGAGCCCGATTTGGTCCACCAGCCATAGTTTGCTGACCCCCTGCTCTAGATTTTAATCCTCGCGTTTTTTTTCTTCCCTTTTTTTAATCGCAAGAAGAGGAACAAAGTGTTAAAAAGGCAAGCTGTCGGTCTGTGTTGTTTCTTTTGGACTTGCCTTTCCTCATTTTTAACATTTCAGAAAGTACACTTTGTCTTGTCTTTATAGGTGGTTATTTAAATTGAAAGCAGCTGTGGAAGGCAAGAATCCTCTCAGTGAGTATTTGGTATGTCTGCTGCCATTGAAATAGTAATTTTTAATATACTCTGGTTTAGACAGGTACAGAGTTTATTGGTATATTGCAGAATAATTCAGGAAAACTTTAAACCATATAATGCCAGGCATGGTAGAATAAATGCTTATTGCTGAAATGAGTGCACATACAGGAGCTGAGACTGTTTAGAAATAATTTTAGAAATTATTTAGACGTGAGTTGATGGTATATGGATCCTATATAGTGATTCTGTGTGGTAAGACTATTGATCCTTAATCTTTCGTATTCTTGTGAAACTTCCCCAAAGCACCTGAGATTGCTAGGGAAAGCAGAGAACACATAGGATGGTTTTAGGCACAGGTGAGAAGCTCTCTGGTTTTTCCTGTCATTGGAGACATGACCACCCAGAAGACCACACACTATGATCACTCAACCTCACGGATGCAAAGGGGCCCATCTTGGCCTCCTTCCCTGCTGGCCTGTGGACCTAAGGATAGAGGAGGATTAACAATTAGTAATCAGTCTGACAGTTCATGATAGCGAGGCACAACCACCTGACTCACCCTCCCCAAACTCCCATTGAAATGCTCAATGGGAGTGCATACATGCATGTCCAGAAAGTAGTTATGATAAATGCCAAAGGGAAAAACAATTAGAACTGATGGCATGATCCTAATGGCTTGATCTAAGTCTAACGTGGCATGATCCCAACTTGTTTAAATATTTATACTTGTAGAAACGATCCTAGTTAGAACTATATTAAAATTTCAACAGTGTCTATCTCTATACAATAGAAAGACAGATGATTTTAATGGTCTCTTTTTGGTCTCATAATTTAAAAAAGTTTTTCTATAATAAACAAGTGTTGCTTTTATAGTTCAAAAAGGTGTTATTTAAAAAAGGTCCTAGCCCACTTTTTGTCTTGCTTAGAATAAAAGAGTAGGCTCCCCTACAACAATCTGCCCATCCACCCTGAAGCAGGCACCCCATTCATTGGTCATGTAGAACTTTCCAGAGAAGGACAACCCTGGACACAGGCTAAATGCTGGGGTGTTCAGACATCTGCTGGGCAAGGGCTTTTTCCTCCTCAGCCAATCAGCACCGATGATTAGGAGTCTGTTGTTTTGGGGTCACCTTATAGGATCATTTGTTTCTCTTTGGTTCTTCAAAGAAAATGTGGCAATACCTATTTCAGCTTGACTTGTTCCTTCCCCTCCTTAGCTTACTGAAAACTACCAGAAAGCTAAATGAGCAATGATGTGCCTTATCTTTATTTATCTCTCTATATATATCTAGATATATAGATATATAGATAGATATCTAGGCATATAGATTGATATCTAGGTATATATAGATATATTTATCTATATATACCTAGATATCAATCTATATATCTAGATATATAGTAGATATACATATCTATATGTGTATAGATATACATATCTATTATATATCTAGATATAGATATCTAGATATAGATATAGATATATATCTAGATATCTAGATATACATAGATATGTATATTTTTTAATTTTTTTTAACATTTATTTTTGAGACAGAGAGAGACAGAGCATGAACGGGGGAGGGGCAGAGAGAGAGGGAGACACAGAATCTGAAACAGGCTCCAGGCTCTGAGCGGTCAGCACAGAGCCTGACGCGGGGCTCAAACTCACAGACCGTGAGATCATGACCTGAGCCGAAGTCGGATGCTCAACCGACTGAGCCACCCAGGCGCCCCTATATAGCAGATTTCTAAAGAGATTAATTTCATTTGGAAAGCATTCCAGAGAAAGGACAGTTTCTTAAAAGAACACGTATATTTGAAAGCATAGCTCTTGTGTAGAAATTCTTGCTTCCTTAATAGGTGATGGGCAGGATTCACGCAGCTTCCTTGGGATACTGTTGACAAGGGCTTCCTTATTTTATAGGGTTAGCCTCTGTTTGTAGGGTTGAGAGTCTCTCTACTTGCAGGCATAGCCCACTTGACACAGAAAGACTTTCTGCCTGGGAAGGGGTCCTGGGTCACAACTTGGATTGGTGATGTTGGCCAAGTTCCTTCTGTGTCTTTCTCCAACTCAGATCCTATCCAGATCAGGGAGAGGTTGGGGGGATCAAGAATGACATATTCACTAAGGAACTGCCATCACCCTGTCCATCCCATCTTAACTACCCCTGTCCCTCACTCTGCCAACACAGACACACTTCCGGGTGACTCTTCTACCTCGGTTTCTTTAGGCCATCGTCCAAGTGGTCTTCCTCTTGCTCTGCCTCCCTGGAGTAGGTAGCACCTGGCTCCTTGGAGAATGTTGATGCCTTAGAAGTGATCACTAAAGTCCCATCAAGAGTACGGATCTTATTGTATCCTAGTATGTTTGCTTTTATTTATTTTAAAATGCAGCTTTTGAAGAATGTCATAAAATAGAACTTAACTTTCTCTTTGATGTTATGTTCCAACACAATATTGGATTCTGTCCTTCCAAAATTTGAACAAACATGTTAAAACCCCAGTACTTCTGGTTTAATAGAATTTGCTTGGACTCTTTGATCCTATTCTTGGTTGCAGAATCTGCTATGCCTTCTAGAAAGAGCATGACCTAATGAGAGAGTGGATATAAAGTGCTTAGGCTAGCATAAGGAAACCCACAGGAAACCCTCAGTAGGTTATACAGATAATATCTTGTCATATGCAACATAAATAAGGAGGTCTCAGGTGTCACCTATGCCCACTTTCTTTTCTATTTGAGGGGCTCATTTTGGCCAGAAGAGGGCACTGTTGCATGTGTGGTCTCCGGGCTGTTGAAGTGGCACCCAGGGGGCCAAAGCTCTTGACTAAATGACAGGTATTTTTGGAATGCCTAACTTGATTCAGATCTTTCAGTATATGGCTAAAATGGCCAGTGCAAGAAGGCTACACATGCAAAGGTGGATTAGGCCTTCAGGCATCTGTGATACGAGCTGGGCAGTGAGCGTGCTGCCAGGGCTGTGTGGTACTTGCTGTGTGCCGTGTGAGTACCTCTAGAGCGCTATGCAGACGTTACGTACAATTGGAGGCCTGCAGAAGGGAACATGGAGGCAGACCTGCAGAACATTATAGGGTCGAGACCAGCCCTCCATGAGGAAGGAAGAACATGGCAGAGGCTCAGAGATGAGGAAACAAACCAACAAGACAGCCAGGAGCCAGGTTGCTTTGGGCATAAAGTGTCTGAACAGAAGGATGAAAAAGATTGGAGATGTAAGCTGGGTCCAATCACAGAGGTTAAGGATTTTAAGAGATGGAACTCTGTCTTAATAACGGCTAACATCTAGTGAATGAGGGGGTCTTAGTCTATTGAGAATGCCATGACAAAATCCCACAGACTGGGTGGCATATAAACAACAGCAGGGTATCTCCCTCAGTTCTGGAGGCTGAAGTCGGAGATCAGGGTGCCAGCACAGCCGGGTGAGGAGCCTCTTTGGAGTCACACGCTTGTCATATCCTCAGGCAGAAGGGGTGAGGGAGCTCTCAGGCCACTTTTATAACCACCTCAATCCCATTCATGAGGGCCCTGCCCCCAAAGACCCCACCTGCTAGTGCTACCACATTGGGCATTAGGATTTCAGTATGAATTTTGGAGAGGATACAAACACTGAAACGGTAGCATGGGTATGGTTCTAAGCACTTTCAAGGATTTAAGGAGTTTTACTTGTAAACAACCCTCCACAGTGGGTACCGCGACTATCCCACTGCACACATGAGGATGCTAAGCATTGCAGGCTGGGCTCTGTGGCAAGCAGACTCTGAGCTGAGAGTAGTAGGCGGGAAGGTGTTTTTAGAGAAGACTTTTGTTGTTGTTATTTTTTTTAATGTTTATTTATTATTTTTGAGAGAGAGAGAGAGAGACAGAGTACAAGTGGAGGAGAGGCAGACAGAGAGGGAGACACAGAACTTGAAGCAGGCTCCAGGCTCTGAGCTGTCAGTGCAGAGCCTGATGCAGGGCTTGAACCCACAAACTGCAAGATCATGACGTGAGCCGAAGTCGGACGCTTAACCGACTGGGTCCTTCAGACCCGGGGAAGCCAGCTGGGTTCCCTCAGACATTTTCCAAGTTGGGATGCGGGTCCTGGCCTTCATACCCTGTGTCAACCAGTCATTGGATGTGGGTGCCCAGGAAGGAGGTGTGACCTCAGCTGTGGTAGCTTTCAAGGTAGGGGCAGTTTCTGGAGAGCCTCAGTGGAAGGCTGTGAACCAGCAGCCCTCCGGGAAGCAGGAGGAATTGCTCCCTCAGTCCCACAGTGGGGTTGGCTGATGTAGCACAGATCCCACCACCCTGAGTGTAAGAAACTTGCCCAAAGTCTTACCAGTCATCAGCGGAAGAGGCAAAACTTGAGCAGCCTGGCCTCAGAGGCTGGCTGTTTCACCATCACGGTGTATACGTGGGGATTGATGGATGTTTCTAAACAGAGGTAAATTGCAGCTCAAGCCTTACTTTGGTTGCATAACTCTTTTTTCTTTTTTAAGTTTATTTATTTATTTTTGAGAGGGACAGAGAGAGGGAGAGAGAGCATCCCAAGCAGGCTCTGCGCTGTCAGCACAGAGCCTGACGCGGGGCTCCAACTCATGAGTTGTGAGATCATGACCTGAGCCGAAACCAAGAGTCTGATGCTTAACTGACTGAGCCACCCAGGCTCCCCTGGTGGCATAACTCTTGATAGTGACATGTAAATGGGTGGGAGAACGATTTGGGAGGTGAGGTATTTTTTACAATGAAGGTAATGCTAACAAATTTACAAAATTCTGAGAGTACGAAAGGATGTACGGTGAAAATCTCCTCCGCACCCCTGTCCTCTTGGACACAGCCATCCTGAACAGTTTCTTGCGTATTCTTCCAGACACAGTATATGTGTACTTGAGTATAGATAGATGGGGATGCCATATTTTCATACTCTTGTATCACAAGATCCACACTGTTCTGCACCTTGATTTTATAGTAAGGACGTAACTTTGATATTGTTATAGTGCCCATCATGGCAGCTGCCTTTTTCTTTTAGATGGCAGATGTTTCCATCGTATGGATTGACTATAATTTATTGAACCGACCTCTCTTGATGGACATTTTTAGATTGTTTTCAATCTTCTTGTTTCCCGCAGCTTTACTGAGATATCATTGACATCTAGCATTATGTAAGTTTAAGATGTGCCATGTGTTGGTTGGACACATTTACGTATTGTAAAATGATGACCACTTGAGCTTTAGATAACACTTCCGTCATGCCACATAATTACCCCTTCTCTTTTGTGGTAAAATCATTTAAGATCTACCCTCTTAGAAACTTTCAAGTTTATAGTACAGTATTGTTAACTAAAATTACCATCTTTACCTTAGAGTCCTATAACTTATCATCTGATAACTGGAAGTTTGTAAGTTTTGACAACATCCCCATTTTTCCAACCTCCCAGCCCCTGGTAACTACTATTCTAGTCTGTTTCTGTTTAGCTTTTTTAGATTCCACATAGAAATTATATCATACAGTACTTGTCTTTCTCTGACTTATTTCACTTAGGATAATGCCTTCAAGGTCCATTCATATTGTCACAAATTGCTGGCTTTCCTTCTTTCTCACAGCTGGAATAATAACCCATTATATATATATAATATGTGTATATATTTATATATGCATATAATGTATATGTATATATACCACATCTTCTTTATTCATCCTTTGATGGACACTTAGGTTGATTTCATAATTTGGCTATTTTGACTAATGATGCAGTGAATGTGTGAGTGCAAATATCTCTTCAAGATTCTGTTTTTATTTCTTATGTATGTATATGCCCAGAAGGGAAATTTTTAATTTTTTAAGTAACCTCTATACAGTTTTCCATGGTGGCTGTACCAATTTGTATTCCCACCAAAAGCATACAAGGGTTCCCTTTTCTCTGCATCCTCACCAACACTTGTTATCTCTTTTTGATCATAACCATTTTAACAGGTGTGAGGGGATATCTCAATGTGATACTGAATTGCATTTCCCTGATGATCAGTGATGTCAAGCACCTTTTTGTGTACCTGTTGGCTGACTATATACCTTTGGAAAAATGTTCAGATCTTCTGTCCATTTAAAAATCAGATTGTTTGTGTTTTTGCTATTGAGTTGTAGGATTCTTTATATATTTTGGTTATTAACCTGTTATTGGATATACAATTTGGAAATATTTTCTCCTAGAGGTTGACTTTGCTTTTTTTTTTAATTTCTTTAAATTAAAAAAATTTTTAATGTTTATTTTTGAGAGAGAGAGAGAGAGAGAGGGAGAGGCAGAGCATGAGTGGGAGAGGGGCTGAGAGAGAAGGAGACACCAAATCCAAAGCAGGCTCCAGGCTCTGGGCTGTCAGGGCAAAGCTTGATGCGGGGCTCAAACTCAAGAACCGTGAGATCATGACCTGAGCTGAAGTTGGATGCTTAACTGACGGAGCCACCCAGGTGCCCCTTTTTTAATTTTTAAAAGTTTCAATTGAAGTATGGTAGACATGTAATATTTCACATGTACAACATAGTGATTGAACAATTATATATATTATGAAATGCTCACCGTGATAGGTGTATTACAATATTATTGACTATATTTCCTATGCTGTACTTTTCACCCCTGTGACTTATTTATTTTATAATTGGAAGTTTGTACCTCTTAATCCTTTTCATCTGTTTTGCCTGCCTCCCCCCACTCCCTCCCCTTTGGCAACCACTGGTTCTCTGTATTTATTCAAATCCTCTACCCATTTTTAAATTGGATTATTTCCCTTTTTGGTGTTGAGTTGTAATTTCCTTATACATTTTGGATATTAACCCCTTGTCAGATATATCATTTGCAAATATTTTCATCCATTTGGTGCCTTTTTATCTTATTCATGATTTCCTTCACTGTGCAAAAGCTTTTTAGTTTGTTAAAGTCTTAATTGTTTATTTCTGCTTTTGTTTCCCTTGCCTAAGGAGACAGATTGAGGAAAATATTGCTAAGGTTGATGTCTAAAAAGACTACTGCCTATGCATTTTTTTAAACGAGTTTTAAAGTTTCAGGTCTCATATTTTTAGGTCTTTAATTCATTTAGAGTTTTTCTTTTTTTTTTAATTTTTTTAATGTTTATTTTTGAGAGAGACAGAGACAGAATGTGAGTGGGTTAGGGGCAGAGAGAGAGGGAGACACAGAAATCGAAGCAGCCTCCAGGCTCTGAGCTGTCAGCACAGAGCCCAATGAGGGGCTCGAACTCACGAGCTGTGAGATCATGACCTGAGCTGAAGTCGGACGCTCAACTGGCTGAGCCACCCAAATGCCCCTTTTTAGAGTTTTTCTTATGCACATAGCTGTCCAGTTTTCCCAGCACCATCAATAAAGAGACTTTTTCTCTCCATTGTATATTATTATCTCTTTTGTTAAATATTAATTGACTATATATGTGTGGGTGTATTTCTGGGCTTTCAGTTCTGTTCTATTGATCTGTGTGTCTTTTTGTGCCAGTGCCATACTGTTTTGATTATTAGAGCTTTGTAGTATATCTGGAAATTTGGTATTGTGAAACCTCCTGGTTTGTTCTCAAGATTGCTTTGCCTATTTGGGGTCTTCTGTGGTTCCATATGAATTTTAGTATTTTTTTGTTCTAGTTCTGTGAGAAACAGTATTTATATTTTGATAGGTATTGCACTGAACTTGTAAACTGCTTTGGGTAGTATGGGCCTTTTCACAACATTATTCCAGTCCATGAGTATGGCATATCTATTTATTTGTGTCACTTATTTCTTTTATCACTGTCATAGTTTTCAGAATGAAGGTCCTTCACCTAATTGGTTAAATTTATTTCTAAGTATTTTATTTTCTTTGATGCAGTTGTAAATGGGATTGTTTTCTTTATTTCCCTTTCTGCTATTTCATTATTAGTGTACCAGAACACCACAAATTTCTGTGTTTTGATTTTGTATCCTGCAACTTTACTGATTTATAAGATACAGGTTTTAGGGGAATTTTAAGATTCTCTCTATATAGTATCATGTCATCTGCAAATAGTGATAATTTACTTCTTCTTTACTAATTGGATACCTTTTGTTTTTCTTGTCTGACTGCTGTGGTTAGGATTTCCAGTACTATGTTGAATTAAAGTTCCACTGGTGTGTTGAGAGTGGACATCCTTGTCTTGTTCTTGATCTTAGGGTGAAAACTTTCAGCTTTCACCATTGAGTTTGATGTTAGTTATGTGTGTGTCATGTATAGCCTTTACTGCATCGAGGTGTATTTTTTCTATACCTATTTTCTTGAGAGTTTTTATTATGAAGAGCTGTGAATTTTGTCAAACATTTTTTCTGCATGTATTGAAATGATCATATGGCTTTTTATCCTGCATTTTGTTAATGCGATCTATCACATTGGTGGATTTGGATTTATTGAACCATCTTTACATCCCTGAAATAAATATCACTTGATTATAGTGAATGATCATTTTAATGTATTGTTGAATGTGGTTTGCTGATATTTCATTGAGGATTTTTACATCTACGTTCATCAGGGATATTGGTGTGTAATTTTTTTTTTTTTTGTAGTGTCTTTGTTTTGTTTGGGTATCAGGCTAATGCTGGCCTCACGGAATGTATTTGGAAGCTTTTTTGTCTCTTCTACTTTCTGAAACAGTTTGCAAGGGATAGGTATTAACTATCCTTTAAATGTTGCTAGAATTCACATGTGAAGCCAGCTGGCCTGGAATTTGTTGGGAATTTTTTGATTACCCATTGAATTTTGTTACTATGAATTAGTCTGTTCAGATTTTCTATGTTTCTTGGAATTTTATCCATTTTTTCTAAGTTGTCCAATTTTTATACTTTCTTTTTCATTTCTGATTTTGAGTCCACTCTTTTTTTTCTTGATTAGTCTGGCTAAAGGTTTATCAAGTTTGTCTTTGCACAGAACCAGCTCTTAGTCGCACTGGTATTTTCTATTTTATTTCTAGTCTCTTTCATTTACTTCTAATCTAATCTTTATTATTTTCTTCCTTCCACTAACTTTGGCTCTGTTAATTTTTTCCTCATATATGTGTAAGGTTAGATTTTTTTGAGATTTTTCTTGCTTTTTGAGATAGGTTTGTATCATTATAAACTTCCTTCCTAGAACCGCTTTTGCTATATCCCAAAGATTTTGGGCCATTGGTTTTCACTTTGTTTCAAGGTGTGTCTTGATTTCATCTTTAGTTTTTTTATTGACTCACTGATTGTTTAGTAACATGTTGTTTAGCCTCCATGTGTGCATGTTTTTTTCCAGTTTTTTTCATGCATAAATGATTTCAAGTTTCGTCCTGTTGTGGTCAGAAAAGATGTTTGATACAATTTCTGTCTTCTTAAATTTATTGAGACTTGTTTTGTGGCCCTAACATGTGATCTATCCTGGAGAATCTTCCATGTGCATTTGAAATAATGTGTTTCAGGCATTTGGAGGTGGAACATTCTGGATAGATCTGTTAAATCTGAATGTGTCATTTAAAGCCACTGATTTCTTACTGATATTCTGTCTGGATGATCTATCCATTGATGTAAGTGGGGTGTTCAAGTGTTCTATTACTGTATTACTGTCAATTTCTCCCTTCATGTTTATTATTATTTGCTTTATATATTTAGGTGCTCCTATGTTGGGCCCTTAGATATTTATATCTAAGGGATATATCCTCTTGTTAGACAGATTTCTTTATCATTATGTAATGACCTTTTCTGTCTTTTGTTAGCTTTGGTTTTAAAATCTCCCCCCTCCCCCGATATAAATATTGCTATCCCTGTCTCTCTTTTTTTGCTTCCATTTACATGAAGTATTTTTTTTTCATCCTTTTGCTTTCAATCTGTATGTGTCTTTAGGTGTGAAGTTAGTTTCAGGTAGGCAGCATATAGATTTTTTGTTTTTCTTGTTTTTTTTTTTTATCCATTTGGTCACATATGTCTTGATTGGAGCATTTAGTCCATTTACATTTAAAATAATAATAATAATTCTTTTTAATGTTTATTTTTGAGAGACAGTGGAGCAGGCGAGGGGCAGAGAGAGAAGGAGACACAGAATCCAAAGTAGGCTCCTGGCTCTGAGCTGACAGCACAGAGCCCGATGTGGTGCTCAAACTCAAGAACCCTCAAATCATGACCTGAGCTGAAGTCAGATGGCTTAACCAACTGAACCACCCAGGGGTCCCAACATTTAAAGTAATTATTGATAGGTATATACTTGTCATTTTGTTTGTTGTTTTCTGGTTGTTTATGGTTGTTTCTCTCTCTTCTCTCTTGCCTTGTGGTTTGATGGTTTTCTTTGGAGTTATGCTTGGATTCCTTTCTCTTTATTATTATTTTTGTGTGTGTCTACTACAGGTTTTTGTTTGTGGTTACCATGGAGTTCATATATAAAATCTTATGTGGATAGCAAACTTAAGTTGCTGGTCACTAAAGTTTGAACCCATTCTAAAAGCACTCAATTTTTACTGCCCCCTTCATATTTTATGTATACATCACACTTGACATTTTTTTACTTTGTGTATCCTTTGACTAATTATTATAGATTTCATTTCATCAATAGGTTTGTGTGATAACCTCCATACTGCCTTTATAAGTGATTAATCTATTATTTTTACTATGTGTTTTCTTTTACCTGTGTAATTTTTTCATTTCATACCTTTTTTTCTAGTTATGGTGCTTTTCCCTCTAACTTAAATAAACTTGTCAAGTAGAGTATTCTTTACTGTAGGTTTTTGGCTTTTATTGAATATACTGTGCCACTCCTTTCTGGCCTGTAAAGTTTCTGCTGATAAATCACACAGTAACTTCAAGGAGTTTCCCTTGTTTGTTGCTATTTTTTTTCTTCTTGCATTTAAGTTTCTCTCTTTATATTTAATCCTTGTCCTTTTAATTATTATTTGTCTTGGTGTGGACCTCACTGAGTTGATCTTGTTAGGGGTAGTCTGTGTTTCCTGGACCTGGATGTCTGTTTCCTACCCCAGATTAGGAAACTTTGTAGCTATTATTTATTCAAATAGGTTTTCTGCTACTTTGTCTAACTCTTCTCATGGGAGAAGAATTCCCTAGAATGGGAATGTTATTATGCTTGCTGATGTCACAAGAGGTCTCTTTAATGTATCCTCATTTTTAATAGTTTTTTAACCTTTTATTTTAATTCCAGTTAACATACAGTGTAATGTTAGTTTCTGGTATACAATATGGCGATTCAGCTTCTGGTGCTTATTACAAGAAGTGCACTCCTTGATGCACATCATGTGTTTAACACATTCCCCACCCATCCCCACCATCCCCACCATCCCTCTGGTAATCATCAGTTTGTTCTCAGTAGTTAAGAGTCTGTTTCTTAGTTTGACTCTTTTTCTTCCTTTTGCTTGTTTCTTTTCTTAAATTCCACATGAGTAAAATCATATGGTATTTGTCTTTTTCTGACTGACTTATTAGCATAAGTATTATTAGCATAATACTCTCTTGCTCCATCCATGTTGTTACAAATGGCAATATTTCATTCCTTTTTATGGCTCAGTAATATTCAATTGTATATGTATATATATCACATCTACTTTATTCATTAATTAATCGATGGACACATGGGCTGCTTCTGAATCTTGGCTATTGTAAATAATACTGCTGTAAACACAGAGGTGCACTATCCCTTTGAATTAGTGTTCTTATATTCTTTTTTTAAATGTTTTTGAGAGAGGGAGAGCACAAGTGGAGGGGTAGAGAGGAAGGTGGACAGAAGGTCTGAAGCAGGCTCTGCACTGACAGCAGTGAGCCCAATGCAGGGCTCAAACTCATAAACTGTGAGATCATGACCTGAGCTGAAGTTGGATGCTCAACTGACTGAGCCCCCCAGGTGCCCCAGCATTCTTGTATTCTTTGGGTAAATACCCAGGAGTGTGATTATTGGATCATAAGGTAGTTCTATTTTTAACAGTTTGAGGAACTTCCATACTGTTTTCCACAGTGGTTGCACCAGTCTGCATTCTCACCGACAGTGCAGGAGGGTACCTTTTCCCACATTCTCACCAACACCTGTTGTTTCTTGTGTTAATTTTAGCCATTCTGATAGTTGTGAGGTGATATCTCATTGTAGTTTTGATTTGCATTTCCCTAATAAGTGATGATGAACATTTTTTCATGTATCTGTTGGCCATCTGGATGTCTTCTTTGGAGAAATGTCTGTTCATGTCTCTTGCCCATTTTTAATTGGATTTTTTTTTGAGGTGTTAAATTGTATCAGTTCTTTATATTTCTTGGATATTAACCCTTTATTGGATATGTCATTTGCAAATATCCTCTCCAATTCTACAGGTTGCCTTTTGATATTGTTGTTTCCTTTGCTGCTTAGAAGCTTCTTATTTTGATGTAGTCCCAATAGTTTTTTTTTTTTTTTTGCTTTTGTTTCCCTTGCCTCAGGAGACCTATCTAGAAAAAAATTGCAATGGCCAATATCAGAGAAGTTATTGCCTGCGCTCTTTTCTAAGATTTTTATGGTTTCAGGTCTCACATTTAGGTCTTTCGTCCATTTTGAATTTATTTTTGAGTATGGTATAAGAAAGGGGTCCAGTCTCATTCTTTTGCATGTTGTTGTCTAGTTTTCCTGACACCATTTTTGAAGAGGTTTTTTTCTCCTTTGGATATTCTTTCCTACTTTGTCAAAGATTAATTGATCATGTAATTGTGGGTTTATTTTTGGCTTTCTACTGTGTTCCCTTGATCTATGTGTCTATTTTTGTGCCATACCACACTGTTTTTATATACTACAGCTTTGTACTGGAACCGGAAGTCTGGAATTGTCGTGTCTCTAGCTTTGCTTTTATTTTTCAAGGTTGCTGTGGCTGTTCAGGGTCTTTTGTGGTTCCACACACATTTTAGAATTGTTTGTTCTAGATCTGTTAAAAATGCTGGTGGTATTTTGATATGATTGCATTAAATGTGTAGATTGCTTTGGGTAGTATAGACATCTTACCAATATTTGTTCTTCCAATCCATGAGCATGGAATATCTTTCCATTTCTTTGTGTCTTCAATTTCTTTCATCAGTATTTTATATTTTTCAGAGTACAGGTCTGTCACCTCTTTGGTTAGGTTTATTCCTAGGTATCTTATTGGTTTTGGTGTAGTTGTAATTGACATTGATTCCTTAATTGCTCTTTCTGCTGTTTCATTATTGATGTATAGAAATGCAACAGATTTCTGTACATTCATTTTGTATTCTGCAACTTCACTGAATTCATTTATCAGTTCTAGTAGTTTTTTGGTGAAGTCTTTGGGTTTTCTATATGTAGCATCACGTCATCTGCAAATAATGAAAGTTTGACTTCTTCCTTGCTCATTTGGATAACTTTTGTTTCTTTATGTTGTTTGATTGCTGTAGCTGGGACTTCTAGTACTATGGAAAAAAGTGATGAGAATCAACATCCTTGTCTTGTTCCTGACCTTAGGGGAAGAGCTCTCACTTCTTCCCCATTTAGGATGGTATTAGTTGTGGAATTTTGCTATATGGCCATTATTATGTTGAGGTATGTTCCCTCTAAACCTATTTTGTTGAGGGTTTTATCATGAATAGATGTACTTTGTCAAGTGCTTTTTCTGCATCTATTGAAATGATTTTATCCTTTTTCTTATTGATGTAATTTGTCATGTTGATTGATTTGTGAATATTGAACCAACCTTGCAACCCAGGAATGAATCCCACTTGATCATGGTGAATGATTTTATTAATGTATTGTATTCAGTTTGCTAGTATTTTGTTGAAGATTTTTGGATCTTTGTTCAACAGAAATGTTGGCCTGTAGTTCTCTTTTTTGGTGGGGTCTCTATTTGGTTTTGATATCGGGGTAATGCTGGCCTCGTAGAAGGAATTTGGAAGTTTTACTTCCATTTCTATTTTTTAGAATAGTTTGAGAAGACTAGATATTAACTCTTCTTTAAATGTTTGGTGGAATTTGCTTGTGAAGACATCTGGCTCTAGACTTTCGTTGGACATTTTTTGATTAATGATTGAATTTCTTTGCTGGTTATAAGTCTGTTCAAACTTTCTATTTCTTCCTGTTTTAGTTTTGGATAGATTATATGTTTCTAGGAATTTATCCATTTCTTCTAGGTTGTCCAATTTGTTGGCATATGGTTTTTCATAATATTCTCTTATAACTGTTTGTATTTCTATGGTGTTATTTCCCCTCTCTCTTTTGTAATTTTGAGTCCTTTCTCTTTTTTTCCTGCTAAATCTGGCTGAAGATTTATGAATTTTATTGATTTTTTTTTCAAAGAAATGTCTCCTGGTTTCATTGATCTGTTTTATTGTGTGTGTGTGTGTGTTTTTTAAGTTTCTATCTCATTTATTTCTGCTCTAATCTTTATTATTTCCTTCCTTCTGTTCACTTTAGGCTTTGTTGTTCTTTCTCTAGCTTCTTTAGGTGTAAGGTTAGGTTGAGATTTTTCTTGCTTCTTGAGGTAGGCTTGTATTGCCAAAAATTTCTCTCTGTGCTACTTTTGCTGCATCTCAAAGGTTTGAACCATTTTGTTTTCATTTTCATTTGTTTCCATGTACTTTTTTATTTCTTCTATTATTTACCGGCTGGCTTATTCATTGTTTAGTATCATTTATTTGTGGTCTTTCCAGAGTTTTTCATGTGGTTGGCTTGTAGTTTCATAACATTGTGGTCAGAAAAGATGCATGGTATGACTTCAGTCTTCTTGAATTTGTTGAGGGTTGTTTTGTGGGCTAATATTTGATCTGTTCTGGAGAATGTTCCATGTGCACTTGAATAGAATATATATTCTGCTGTTTTAGGATGGAATATTCTAAATATATCTGTTAAGCCCATCTGGTCCAGTGCGTCATTCAAAACCTTTGTGTCCTTACTGATTTTCTGTTTAGATGATCTATTGATTTAGGTGTGCTGTTAAGTTCTCCTAATGTTACTGTATTTTATTAATTCCTTTATGTTTTTTATTAACTGTTTCATGTATTTGGGTGCTTTCATGCTGGATGCGTGATCATTTACAATTGTTATATCTTCTTGTTGGAGTGTACCCTTTATTATTATGTAGTGTCCTTTGTTTCTTGTTACAGTCTTTGTTTCAAAGTCCATTTTGTCTGATAATAGTATTGCTGCTCTGGCTTTGATATCCATTTGTATGATAGATTTTCTCCATCCCCTCACTTTCAATCTGCAGGTATCTTTAGGTCTAAAATGAGTCTCTTATAGTCAGCATATAGATGGGTCTTTTATTTATTTTTAAATTTTTAAATTAATATTTTAGTTTTTAATTTTTATTTATTTTTTTTGAGAGAGCGAGCATGAATGGGAGAAGGGCAGAGGGAGAGAGAGAGAATCTTAACCTCCAGCTCAGTGTGGAGCCCCATGTGGGGCTTAATTTCATGACTGTGAGATCATGACCTGAGTAGAAATAAAGTGTTGGACGCTTAACAACTGAGCCACCCAGGTGCCCCAAGATGGGTCTTTTATTTTTTTATGTATTCTGTCAACCTGTGTCTTTTGATTGTAGCATTTAGTCCTTTTACATTCAAAGTAATTATTGATAGATATATATGTACAGCCATTTTATTACTTGTTTTGTGGTTGTTTCTGAGGATTTTCTCTGATCCTTTCTTTCTCCCTTTCATGGTTTGCTTGTTTTCTTTAGTGATATATTTGGATTTCTTTTTCTTTATTCTTTGCATATTTATTAGTGGTTTTTAATTTGTAGCTGCCATTAGGTTTTTATATAACATCTTTTGCATATAGAAGTCTATATTAAGGTTTTTAAAATTTGAACCTATTCTTTACTCCTTTCCACATTTTTGGCATATAGTATCATATTTTACATCCCTTTATTTTGTGAGTTCCTTGAGTGATTTTTTACAAAAATACTCATTTTTTCTGCTTTTGTTTTTCCTTTCCACCCAGAGTCCCCTTTAGTATTTTTTGCAGGGCTGATTTAATATTCATGAACTCCTTTAGTTTTTGTTTGGGAAACTATCTCTCCTTCTATTCTGAGTGATAGTCTTGCTGGAAAGAGCATTCTTGGCTATAGATTTTTCCCCTTCAGCACTTTGAATATATCATGCCACTTCCTTTTGCTTTTAAAGTTTCTGGTGCAAAATCCCTTGCTAGCCTTGTGGGGTTTCCCTTATATGTTACTGTCTTCTTTTCATGCTTTTAATATTTTTTACCACTATATTTTGCCATATTAATTACTATATATTTTGGTGTAGATCTGCTTTTGTTGAGTTTGTTGGGGGTTCTGTTTGTATCCTGGATCTAGATATCTATTTCCTTGCCCAGATTAGGTAAATGTTCAGCTGCTGTTTCTTGAAATAAAGTCTCTGGCTCATTTTCTCTCTCTTCTTCTTCAGGGACTCCTATAATACAAATGATAATACATTTGATTGAGTCAGTCACTGAGTTCCCTAGGTATTCTCATTTTGCATAATTCTTTTTTTCTCTCTTTTATTCACCTTGGTTGCTTTCCCTTACTCTGTCTTATAGGTCATTCACTTATTTCTCTGCTTCTTCCAGCCTGCTGTTCATTCCATCAAGCATGTTCCTCATTTTGTTAATTAAGCTCTTTTTCTCTCCTATGTTAATCCTTATCTCTGTGTTAAGGATCTCAGTGATGCCTTCCACTCTTTTCTTAAGCCCAGTCAGTATCTTCATGATCATTAATTTAAGTTCTCTATCAGGCATGTAACTTATATCTGTTTCACTTAGGTCTCTGGCCATGGCCTTGTCCTGTTCTTTCATTTGGGACAGCTTCCTCTGTCTTCTCATTTTGTCTAAGTCTCTGTGCCTGCTTCTTTGTTAGGAAAGTCAGCTGTTTCCTGTTCCTGAGGGTAATTGCTTTATGAAGAAGAAGTCCTATAGGCCCTACCATGTAATGTTCTCTGTTCCCCAGGGTGTGGAACTTCAGGGAGTGTCTCCAATGTGTGCTGTCTCCACTCTGCTGTTTAGCCCTGGCCCTTTTATCTTTCAGGCCAGTCCTCTGCAGAGGGTCTCTTTGCCTGTTGTGGGGAGTGTTTGGCCCCTGACCTGAATGTGAACTAAGTGTGTTCTGGTGTGCTTGTGAAATGAGACCTATCATCACCACTGTCAGAACAGAGGCTCTGCAAAACTCCTGGGTCAGGTGAGGCAGTGTGGGTAAGGCTTTGGACTGGTCTTCCGGGGAATGGGGATTGCCACAATGGGACTAAATCAATAATGACTGGGAAGGGCACTTCCACCAGAGCGAGGAGGACAGAGGTCTTGGTGTAAGCAAGTTAGGTAGCCAGTGTCTGCTCTGCACTGGTCCCTGCAGGTGATCCTGTGGTTATGCAAAAGGGTGGGAGAGGGAAATGGCACCTGCCAGTTCCTCTGTGCCTGAAGGGGTCTCTCCATGAACACTGTCTCTCTGGGACATGCTCTGAGATGAACAAATAACCTCCCCACTGTGTGCCCCAGGCACTCTTTGGATCACTATTTCCATGCTGTCTGTCAGGGGCTTTCTGCCCTGCCTTCTTTCCAACAGCAGTCCCATTGCCCTCTGGGCTCTCTCCAAGCCAAGCCCACTGACCTTTAACTTCAGGCTTTAAGCCCCAGTGATTGCCAAAAGTCATGAAATTTGTCCTCTCTTACTTTTTAAGCTAATTGCTACAGGGATTCATTTCCCCCTGTGCATTCCCCTGTCTTTCTGGGTATTCCCAGACACCCATCTGTCTTTCATCCTTCTCCATGACCTCACTGAGCATGATGTTTCTCTCCCAAACCATGTCTCCACACTTTATGCCTTCTTCAATGTAGTCTCTTCAACCTTTACTTGTGGAGTTTGTTCTGACCATCTTCAGGTTGATTTCTGGGGTATTTAGGATGATTTGATAATTACCTAGTTCTATTTGTGGGACAAGGTGACCTTAGGGGTCCTCTTACTCTGCTGCCATCTTCACCTCTTCTTTAATATACTTTTATCTTTTGGCTGCTCAGCGTGGTTACTTTCCATTACTCTGTCTTCCAGCTAGTTAATCCATTTTTCTGCATCCTGTAATCTTCTGTTGATTCCCTCTAGTGTATTTTTCATTTCAGTTAGTGTATTCTTCAACTACCTTTATATATTTTTGTCTCTTTGTTGAAGTTCTCACTGAGTTTATTTTTCCTTCAAGTCCACTACCTTTATGACCATCACTTTGAACTCTTTATCAACTATATTGCTTATCTGTTTCATTTATCTCTTTTACTGTGCTTTTGTCTTTTTTTTTTCATTCGAGATACATGCCTCTGTCTCCTCATTTTGTCTAACTCACTTCTATGTATTAGGTAGACCAACTACATCTCCAAGTTTTGAAAGTAGTGGCTTTATGTAGATGGGATCCTGTAGTTCCCTGTAGTTTAATCCCCTCTGGTCACTAGAACCAGGTGCTCCAGGGTTGTCCTCTGTGTGGGCTGTGTATGCTTTCTTGTGGCTGAACCATGACTAATGTGAGCATGCTGGTTAGTGGACGTGGCCCTCAGCTCAGCTGGCTGCAATGACGCACTTTACATGCCATGGGCACACTGGTGTATAGATCTTGCTCCATATGTGACCAATTTAGAGGCTGGGCTGGCAGGTAGGCAGGGTTGGCACTCAGCCTGGGTGTCTGCACTTACTACTAGGACTACTCTGGGTGTGCTGATGAATAGCGCTTTCTCCCTGGACAGCCAATGAAAGCCTTGGCTGCAGGAGCAGTGGGTGTACTGGTGTGTGGGGTTAGCTACCTCCTACCCCAGGGTAGGAGTCACTTCTGAGAGGTGTCAGTCCCATCCTGGGCCTGCTTGCTGGGTGTGGTGTGGTGGGAGTCACTTTTGAGGACTGCCTGCCAGAGTGGGGTATGCTCTGCTAGCAAGGTAGATGTGACATCCATTGCTAATACTCTAAGTATTGTCTAGTCTGGGAGAGGGCAAGAAAGATGTTACCTGTCAGCACTTTTGTTCTTAGAGAAGTCTCTTGCAGATTGCTGCCTTTCTGGCACTTGTCTTAAAATTAGTCAACAGATCTCTTTCACATGTGTCTGAGGTGCTTTTCAAACTACGTTTGGACAGAGTTATTTGGGATGCTGGGTCTTTAAGGGTGGAAACTTCATTTCCTATCACTCTTAGGGTCTTCTGGAATTAAGAACCACAGATTTTCAATGCCAGGCATTACGGGGACTTGTTTTCCTAGTGTGAGTCCCTAGGGCAGGGGGTGGTGCCCTGTGTGGGGTCTGATCCCCTCTCTTTTGTGATTGGTTGTGTCAGAGGGTTTGGTTCCTGACTACATTTCTCCCCCTTATTACCCCTTTCAGTGGGGCCTTATCTCTACCCCTAGCTGTGGAAGGACCTGCTCTACCAGTCTTTGGGTTGTTTTCAGGGAGAGTTGCAATACATGTAGTTGTTGTCTCATTGTGTCTGTGGGACAGGTTGAGGTCAGGATCCTTCACCATCTTCCCAGTTTACCCCTGGTTGTTTTTTTCATTTTGTTCATGGTTCCTTTGCTGTGAGGAAGCTTTTTAGTTTGATGGAGCCTCACTTGTTTACTTTTGGTTTTGTTGCTTTTTTGTTTTGGCATGAAACCCAAAAATTCATTTCCAAGACTGATGTCTAGGAGCTTATCCTTTATGTGTTCTTTTAGGAATTTAATATTTTCAGGTCTTGCATTTAAGTCTTTAATTCATTTTGAATTAATTTTTGTGTACAGTGTAAGATAAGGGTCTAGTTTTCCCAGCACCCTTTATTGAAGAAACTGTGTTTTCTCCCTCATATATTCTTGCCTCCCTTGTTGTAAACTAATTGATTATGTGTGCACAGGTTTGTTTCTGGACTCTGTTCTGTTGATCTATGTATCTGTTTTTGTGCCAGTATCATACTATTTGATTACGATAGCTTTGTGATATAGTTTGAAATTAGGAAGTGTGTTGTCTCATCTTTGTTGCTCAAAATTGCTTTGGGTATTCAGGGTCTTTTGTGGTTACATAAAAACTTTATGGTTATTCTTTTTCTGTGAAAAATTCCATTGGAATTTAGATAGGGATTGAATTGAATCTTAAAGTTTTCAGTGTATAGGTCTTTAACCTCTTTGGTTAAATTTATTCCTAGGTTTCGTATACCTTTTGATGCAGTTGTAAATGGGTTTTGAAATTTCTATTTCTGGTAGTTATTAGTGTATACACTAATAACAGTGTATACACAGCTGATTTTTATATATTTTTGTCTCCTGCAATTTTGTTGAACTTGTGTATCCTAATAGGTTTTTTTTTTTTTTTTTGGAATTTTAGGGTTTTCTACATGTAATATCCTGTCAACTGCAACTAGTGACAGCTTTACTTCTATTCCAATTTGAATGCCTTTTTTTTTTCTTTTTTCTTTCTTTCGCTTAATTGCTGTAGCTAGGACTTAAAAGTGGTGAGACTGGGAATCCCTATTTTGTTCTTGATTTTAGGGGAAAAGCTTTTAGCATTTCACCGCTGAGTATGATTTTAGCTGTGGGCTTTTCATATATGGCCTTTATTGTGTTGAGGTACGTTCCCTTTATAACACTCTGAGAGTTTTTATCATGAAGTGATGTTAAATTTTGTCAACTGATTGTTCTGCATTGATTGAGATGATCATATGGTTTTTACCCTTCATTTTATTAATGTGATACATCACATTGATGGAATTACAGATGTTGAGCTACACTTGAATCCTTGGAATAAATCCTATTTAATTGTGGTGTATGATCTTATGAATGTATTATTGAATTTCATTTGCTAATAATTTGTTTTCTGTAGTGTTCTTGTCAGATTTTGGTGTCAAGGTAATTACTGGCCTTATAAAATGAGTTTGGAAGTTTTGCACACGGGGTGGTATTGATATTTCCTTAAATGTTTGGTAGAGGGGTGCCGGGGTGGCTTAGTTGGTTAAGTGTCCAACTTCAGCTCAGGTCATGATCTCGCGGTTCGTGGGTTGAGCCCTGCATCAGACTCTGTGCTGACAGTTCAGAGCCTGGAGTGTGCTTCAGATTCTGTGCCTCCCTCTCTCTCTGCCCCTCCCTGCCCCTCTGTCTCTCTCAGAAATAAATAAACATTAAAAAAAATTTTTTTGATGGTAGAATTCACCATTGAACTATCTAGTTCTGGACTTTTTTTGGCAGGTGTTTTGAGTATGGATCACAGATTTAATGTACTTACTAGTAATTTGTTTTTTTCTATTCCTTCATAAATTCACTCTTGGTACGTTGTATGTTTCTAGTAATTTATCCATTTCTTCCCAGTGTCCAATTTTAGTATATAATTGCTCGCAGTAGTCTCTTAAAAACCTTTGTATTTCTGTGGTAACGGTTGTAACATCTCTTTGATTTCTAGCATATTCTGCTTATCTTTTCAGAAAATCACTTCTTAGTTTCACTAATTTTTTTTTGTTGCCTTTTTATTCTCTATTTCATTTATTTCTGGTCTGATCTTTAGACTTTGTATTTTTTTCCTTTCCTAGTTTCTGGAGATGTAAAGTTAGGTTGTTTATCTGAGATTTCTTGTTTCTCAGATTTTACTGTATTTCTGTAAGTTTTGGTATGTTGTTGTTTTCAATGTTTATTAATTTTTGAGAGACAGCACGAGCAGGGGAGGGGCAGAGAGCGAGGGAGACACAGAATCCAAAGCAGGCTCAGAGCTGTCAACACAGAGCCTGAGGTGGGGCTCAAACTCAGGAACTGTGAGATCATGACCTGAGTTGAAGTCTGACTCTTAACCAACTGAGCCACCCAGGGGCCCCTGGTGTTGTTTTTTGGTTTTGATTACTTGTTTGACCTATGGGTCAGGAGTATGTTTAATCTCACATATTTGTGAATTTTCCAATTTTCTTATAATTAATGCCATTTTGGTTTGAAAAGCAGCTTGATATTTGGGTTTCAGTCTTTTATTAAGATGTATGATGTGATGCCAAATATAGGATTGATCAGGGAGAATGTTCCATGAGCATTTCAGAAGAATGTATATTCTGTTTCTGCATGAAATGGTCTGTATATATCTGTTAGGTCTATCTGGTTTCAGATGTACTTTAAGTAGAATTTTCCTTATTGTTTCCTCTGCATAATCTATTCATTTTTTGATGGGGTGATTGTAAAGTCCCCCATTATTGTATTACTGTGTATTTTGGCCTTTAGGTATGTTAATATTTCCTCTGTATATTTAGGTGATCCTCTATAGGGTAAGTAAATATTTGCAAATGTTATATCCTTTTGATGAATTGATTCCTTTATCTGTGTTTATTATAGCCTTTACCCTAAACTCTATTCTTTCTTTTTTTTCCAACTTTTTTTTTTTTTTTTTAATTTATTTTTGGGACAGAGAGAGACAGAGCATGAACGGGGGAGGGGCAGAGAGAGAGGGAGACACAGAATCGGAAACAGGCTCCAGGCTCCGAGCCATCAGCCCAGAGCCTGACGCGGGGCTCGAACTCACGGACCGCAAGATCGTGACCTGGCTGAAGTCGGACGCTTAACCGACTGCGCCACCCAGGCGCCCCTATTCTTTCTAATAACAGTGTGGTTACCCCAGATTTCCTTTAATTTCCATTTGCATAGATATCTTTCCATCTTTTCACCCTCAGTCTGTGTGTTCTTAAAGCAGAAGTGACTCTTTTGTAGGCACCAGATAGATGGGTCATGTATTTTATCCATTAAACCACTCTTTGTCTTTTGATTGGAACATGTGGACCATTATATGTATGAATTGCCATTTTGTTCATTGTTTGCTGGTTGTTTTATAATTCCTCCATTCCTTTCTTTTTCTCTTGCTCTCTTATTTGATTTGATGATATGATTTTCATATATTGTTACCCTTTCACCTTGAAGAACAGTCTTTAATATTGCTTGAAAGGTGGGTCTAGTAGTGATGAACTCTTCTTTTACTTGTCTGGAAAACTCTCTGTTTCAATTCTAAAGGACAGTTTTGCTAGGTAGGGTATTCTTGGTTGGCAGGGTTTTTTTTCTTCTCTTTGTATCTATAGCCATACCTCTGGGATATTGTGGGCTCTGTTCCAGACCACCAAAATAAGGTGAATATTTCAATAAAGCAAGTAAAGTGAAGCATTTGGTTTTCTAGGGCATATAAAAGTTATGTTTACATTGTACTGTGGTCTGTTAAGTGCACAGTAGTATTATATCTTAAAAACAATGAGTATACATTAATTGTAAAACACTTTGCTAAAAATTACTAAGCATCATCTTAGCTTTCAGTGAGTAGTAATCATTGATGGCTGCTGACTGATCAGGAGAGTGGCTACAAAAGGTAGAGGTAACTGACAAAATTCCCTTAAGACAACAATGAAGTTTACCATAATGATTGACTTATTTTCATGAAGGATTTCTCTGTAGCATATGATGTTGCTTGATAGTATTTTCCCAGTAGTAGAACTTCCTTTTCAAAATTGGAGTCAATCCTCTCAAATCCTGCTCTGCTGCTTTCTCAACTAAATTTATGTCGCATTCTAAATCCTTTATTGTCATTTCAGCAATCTTCACAGCATCTTCACCAGGATTAGATTCCATCTCAAAAAGCCACTTTCCTTGCTCACCTATAAGAAGCAACTCCTGATCCAAGTTTTATCATGAGATTGCAGCAATTCAGTCCCATCTTCAGGGTCCACTTCTAATTCTGGTTTTCTTTCTATTTCCACCTCATCTGCAGTTGCTTCCTCCACTGAAGTTTTGAACCCTTAAAATCATCCATGAGGGTTGGAATCGACTTTTTCCAAACTTCTCTTTATGTTGATGTTTTAACCTCTTCCCATGAATCATGAATGTGCTTAATGGCATCTAGAATAGTGAATCCTGGGGCACTTGGATGGCTCAGTTGGTTAAGCATCCAACTTCAGCTCAGGTCATGATCTTGCAGTCTGTGAGTTCAAGCCCTGTTTTGGGCTCTGTGCTGGCAACTCAGAGCCTGGAGCCTGCTTCAGAGTCTGTCTCCCTCTCTCTACACCCCTCCCTGACTCATACTCTGTCTCTCAAAAATGAATGAATGTTAAAAAAAAATTCAGAAAAGTGAATCCTTTCCAGAAGGTTTTCCATTTATTTTACCCAGATTCATTGGAGGAATCACTATCTGTGGCAGCTAAATCTTTATAAAGTGTATTTTTAGCAATTAGATTGAAATATAAAGTGACTTCTTGAGAGGTACCTGGGTGGTTCAGTTGGCTAAGCATCTGACTCTCAATTTCAGCTCAGGTCATGATTTTGCGGTTCATGAGATGGAGCCCCTCATTGGGCTCTGTGCTGTCAACAGCAGAATCCCTGCTTGGGATTCTGTCCCTCTCTGCCCCTTCTTTGCATGTGCTCTCTCTCTCTCAAAGTAAATAAGTAAAACTTTAAAAAAAAATGATTCCTTGATCCATGGGCTGCAGAATGGCTGTTGTGTTAGCAGGCATGAAAACATTAATCTCATTGTACATCTCCATCAGAGCTATGGGGTGACCAGTTGCATTGTCAATGAGCAATAGTATTTTTAAAGAATTTGTTCTTTGAGAGCAGTTTTCAACAGTGGGCTTAAAATATTCAGTAAACCATGTTGTAAATAAATGTGTGTTCACCCTGCTTTTTAGTTCTATTTATAAAACACAGTAGGTGTAGCATAATGCCTGAGGGCCCTAAGATTTTCAGAATGGTAAATAAGCATTGGCTTCAACTTAAGGTCACCAGCTTCATTAGCCTTTAGCAAAAGAATCAGTCAGTCCTTTGAAGTTTTGAAGCCAGGTATTAACTTCTTCTCCTTAGCTATGAAAGTCCTAGATGGCATCTTCTTCCAATAGAGTGCTGTTTCATCTACATTGAAAATCTTTTAGTGTGGCCGCCTTCATTAATTATTTTAGGTAGATATTTTGGATAACTTGCTGCAGCTTCTACATCCGAACTTGCTGCTTCACCTTGTGCTTTGATGTTATGGAGATGGTGTCTTCCTTAAACCTCAAGAACCAACCTCTGCTAGCTTCACACTTTTCTTCTGTAGCTTCCTCACCTCTCTCAGCCTTCAAAGAATTAAAGAGAGTTAGGACCTTTCTGTGATCTTATAGCTGGTTTGATCCTCTCTCCAGACCACTAAAACTTTCTCCTCATCAGCCATAAGGCTGTTTAGCTTTCTTATCATTTGTGTATCCACTGGATTAGCACCTTTAATTTCCTTCAAGAAATTTTACTTTGCGTTCACAACTCAGTTAACTGGTGTAAGAGGTTTGGCTTGAGGCTTGTCTCAGATTTTTCCACTCCTTCCTCACTAAGCTTAATTATGTCTAGCTTTTGATATGAACTGAGAGATATGTTCACATATCTCTTGAACACTTAGAGGCCAGTGTAGGGTTATAAATTGGCCTAATTTCTCTATTGTTGTGTCTTGGAATAGGGAGGCCCAAAGTGAGGGAAAGAGAATGGGAATGGCTAGTTGGTGGAACAGTCAGAACACACAAAGTTCACCTTCTTATGTGGTTGATGGCACCCCAGAACAAGAGTAACATCAGAGATCATTGATCACCACGGCATACAATAATGAAAAAGTTTAAAATATTTCAAGAATTACCAAAACGTGACACAGAGACACAAAGTGAACAAATGTTGGGAAAATGGCACCAATAGACTTATACAACAAATTGCCACAAATCTTCAACTGGTAGAAAATGCAATATTTGTAAAGCACAGCAAATATACCATGCAAGTTTCTATGGGCTTGCAAAACTTCTGCTGAAAAATCTGCTGATAGTCCTCTGTTTGGGGGGAGTCCATTATACATAATAATTTTTTTGGTATTTTTGCTGTTTTTCAGATTTCCTCCTTGTCTTTAAATTTGATGCTTTAATTTTAATGTATCTCAGTGCTAATCTCTTTGGGTTTATCTTATTTAATATTCTGTGCTTCCTGCAGTTGCACACCTGTTGCCTTCCCAAAGGTTAGGGAAGCTTTCAGCCATTATTCTTTAAGTACATTCTCTGCCTCTTTCTCTCTTCCTCTTTTGGACCCCATAATGTGAATGTTGGTCTGCTTGATGTTGTCCCGTAAGTCCCTTAAGCTATTTTCACTCTTTTTCAATCTCTTCTCTTTTTGCTGTTCTAATTGGATAAGTTCCACTGACCTGTCTTTGAGTGCATGGATCCTTTTCCTGTTTCTTCAAGTCCGCTGTTTAACTCCTCTGTAGCATTTTTCTGTTCAGGTGTTGTATTCTTCAGCTCTGTCACTTCCATTAAGTACTTTCTTATATTTTCTTTTTGTTGAAATTCTCACCTGGTTCATGCATTATTCTCGGGAACTCTGTGGACATCTTTTATCACTGTTCTTTGAACTTATTGTCAGGTGAATCACTTACCCTGATTAAGGTCTTTTTCTGGGGTTTTATCTTGTTGTTTTGTTTGGAACATATTACTCCATTTCTTCATTTGATCTCTGTACTGGTTTCTATGCATTAGATAAAATAACCAAGTCTCCCAGTCTTGAAGGAATGGCCTCATGTTGGAGATAAACCATATTATTCTCCTCTGGCTTAGCTCTTGATTGTCTCTCAGCATTTGTGATTGTCCAAGCAGCTTACTTTATTCTTAGTAGCTCCCAGTGGTGGAGGCTATGCCAAGACCTTTTAGTGTCTCAGAGGGGCAGATCTCAGTCCGCATCTGGATTCATGCCAAATTGGAAGCCAGACCTTCCGGTATCAACTTTTAAAGTTTATAGATACATTTCTTTCAGGGGAGAGATGGGCATTTTTGTCTGCTCACTCTGTGCTGAGCTCTGTGGTGATAGACAGTTAAGAAGTGTTTCTTTGGTTGTTGTGGTCATGATGAACCCCTGAACATATGCCATGCTCTCAAGGGACATGTCCTGTGTGTCAGACACAAAAGCCAGGGTGCCAGATGTGTACACCAACTCCTTTCTTGGGGATGCTGGTGACGGAGGGAGAACGTGAAGATGACTCCCACTGGCCTCCACTCTCTTGGGAGAGTCTTATCAGTAGGCATTTTGTTGTGTGTGAAATTAGAAGCCTGCTTATTAGGTCAAAACTTTGAGATAAACAAATATGCCTCTTACACAGAAGGATTGGGTGCTTTTCAATCTGCTGCCTCTGTACTAGGCCCTGGAGGGTGGTAGCCATTAGGCCTTTAAGAATGGTTTTAGTTTTGTATAGCCTGTGAGTATCATGGACACAAGCCCTGGTGACTTTCAAAGCTACCTGTTGCAGGGGCTCATCTCTCAGGTACACATCTTAAAAGTTTGAGTTCCAGATAGGGGGTTCAAACACTTTGCTCCTCAAGGAGAAGCTCAGAGCTGTGAGTTCCCTCCCAATTGTGGGGGTGGCACTAGGGTTGGGGTTGATGACAAGTGTGTCAGCCTCTTGTACATATTTCAGTGTGGGATCTTTGCTTGTTTCCGTAATATTCCGGAGTCACTCAACTAGTTTGTGGATGTCTTTCAGAGGAAAGTGTTCTTTAGGTGGCTGTATCTTTGGTGTGTCCATGGGAGGAGAGGAGTCCAGGATCCTCTTATGTCACTGTCTTGAACTGGTGCCCTGTCTGTTGGTTTTTTCATAATACCCATTCTAATAGGTAGGAGATGATATCTGATTGTGGTTTGGATTTTCGTTTCTCTAATGATTCGTGCTGTCTAGCACCTTTTCATATATCTATCAGCCCTACTTAGGTATTCTTAGAGAAATATATTGAGGTCCTCTGGGTGAGAGAGGCTGGAACTGTCTCATGGATCACGGCAGGGTCCCTAGGTAAGAATGAGGTCTCTCTGCCTCTTACCTGATACATGGGGTCGCCAATGCTTCTCCTGGGTCCTTTGGCATATTATGCTGGATCCCATAGCTCTCTCAAAGGCACTATTGCTTAGGGATGGATGGTCAATTTTTGTTGTGGGATGAGGGGACAAAAATGAGAGATGTCTTCAGACAGTATTATTTGTTTTTGTATATATGTTTGTACATGGGGGAGTATTTTTTTTTCATTTTTTTTAATGTTTGTTTATTATTGAGAGACAGACACAGAATCCGAAGTAGGCTCCAGGCTCTGAGCTGTCAGTACAGAGCCCAACACAGGGCTCCAACCCACAAACCGCAAGATCATGACCTGAGCCGAAGTCAGTTGCCCAAACGAGCCACCCAGGTGCCCCCAGGGGGGAGTATTTTTTTAAATAAAATTTGTTGTCAGGTTAGCTAACATACAGTGTGCTCTTGGTTTTGGGGGTGGAGTCCCCCATCACTTACATACAACACCCAGTGCTCATCCCAACAAGCGCCCCCCTGCTCCATGCCCATCACCCATTTTCCCCCTCTCCTCCTCACCCCCATCAACCCTCGGTGTGTTCTATTTAAGAGTCTCTTCTTGGAGTATTTCTATGAGATGAAGTTCCAAAATGACTAGGTCACAGGCTACATGCAGTTTTCATTTTGGTACATATAGCCAAATCACTTTTTCTAGAGTTTTATACTCACAGTACAGAAGTGCCTATTCCTGCAAACACTGACTTTTTGATTTTACCAATCTGAAAAAGAGCAATTCATTATAGCTCTAATTTGCATGAATCGTATTTATATTCTTTGTGTATTTTAAAGATTTTATTTTTTAAAGTAATCTCTACATCTACATGGGGCTTGAACCCACAATCCCAAGATCAAGAGTCACATGCTCTACCAACTGAGCCAACCCGGTGCCCCACTTTTTGTATTTTTCTGTCTGGGGTTTTGATCTTTAACTTGTTGATTTTTGATTGGAGTAACAAAATTTAGAATATCTTTTCTGTTAAAAAAAAAAGAACCAGGGTGGCTTAGGTAAGAAACAAAAACTCAGTTTTACACCTAGGTGGCTCAGTTGGTTAAGCTTTTGACTTCTGCTCAGGTCATGATCTCACGGTTAGTGAGTTTGAGCCCCGTGTCGGGCTCTGTGCTGACAGCTTGGAGCCTGGAGCCTGCTTCAGATTCTGGGTCTCCCTCTCTCTCTACCCCTCCCTCGCTCGTGCTCTGTTTCTTTCTTTCTCATGGTCTCTGCCATGACCAGAACAATTTCCAGAGTGGGGGTATCTGATGCTTACTGTACACAATGCCTGTTCAGTAGAAATGCCCTGAAAGCCCTCTATGGACGATCCTCAAACATTGACTTGACTGGAAAATGTTTTAAATCCAGGTTAGAATTGAACAAAGTTGCTGAATCAGCACAAAAAGGGAAAGATCACAAGCCCCCTCAGGAAATCAATAGTATACACGTTGGTAAGCATTTAAAAAGACAAACAACGCCCTTGTGCTTAAAAATTAAATTGTTGAAGGTACCCAAATACCAAAAGCAAAAGAGGGGCTTTATATTTGCCATGAGGGCAGGGTTCACAGGGTGAGACGGAGAAGGGGCCTTGAAGGTAGTCCTCATCCTGGGGTTGGGGCTGTTGGCTAGGTCAGGGTCTGTGTTGGGTACTTGGCAGCACCCAGGAAAATTGCCCTGGGGAGGTTATAATGAAACTCACCTGCCTCTCCCTTGGCCTTTGCTTTCCCAGCTCATGTGTTCATCAGTGCAGAAGGCCCTGTTTGAGGAGGAGGACCATGTGAAGAAACTGCAGCAGAAGGTGGCCACCCTTGAGAAGCGGAACAAGCAGCTTCGGGATCGGGTGAAGAAGGTCAAGAGGTCACTGAGGCAGGCCCGGAAGAATGGGCGCCACCTGGAGCTAGTGAACCAGAAGCTCAGTGAGAAGTTAGCGGCTGCAGCAGGTGCCGTCCCACACATTAACGCCCTGGGGCAGGAGCCACCCGCTGCCACCTACCTGCGGGGGTAGCAGGGACTGAGCAGTGGCCTTGCCTGGCCCTGCTGGAGCATGCTGCCTCTTACCAGGGAATGTGAAGGGATAGCAGGTTTGTCTGTGCACTCTTGTAGATGAATTCTAAATATGAATTTGGTCGAGCGTCATTGCTTAAAGGGGCAAGTCTTGCTTATTTCCTTGGCTGCTGGGCTCCCTTCCCTCCCTGTCTTGCTCCCAGGCCTGGTGCTTGCCAGTCCAGAGCCAGGAAGATCCTGGAGTGTCACGTGCTTGCCTAGGGCCTGTCCACCCTGGAAAGTGTACTTACTGTGGAAAGAACATTTTAGAATCTCTAGCTGCACAAGAACCCAGGGGTTCACCCTTATTTCAGAGGAGAAGCAGTATGATCTCAGCTCGGAGCTCCAGGACCACCATTAGTTCTGAGGAGGGATCTATAGCAAGTCGTGGAACCTTCTGATGTCTTATTTGCTACATTTTTGGAAGGAGGATGGCAGTCTTGCAAAGCACCCAAGGATACCTGTAAATAAACCTGTGCATGGTGTCCCTACCCCTGCCAGCATTTCCTCACAGCTGAGGCATTGTAAGACTTCATATGAGGTCTTAACAGGTAGCGTACTGAGTTGCGGCAGGGGGTGGGGGTGGGGAGCAGGTAATCGAGTAATATGAATTATACCTGATTTCTAACACCAGTTACCCAGAACTAAGGAGGACACCTATGGGTCACTTTAATCTAAAGGGGAATTGCCTTTATGGACTGGCCATGTTTTAGCAAACCATGTTCCTGAGCTGGAAGAGTCTGACCACTGTCTCAGCCACTGCTAAATGCTAGCATGGCTTGCTCATTAACTCCAGCTAGCTGCTCTGATTTTGAGGTGAGTTGACCCAGTAACTATTAACAATGGAATTGCATTCCATTCTGCAAAGACATCTCCTTACCTAATGGAGTCAAGTTTCCCATCCAGGCAGTTCTACAGAGTCTTGCCGCAAGCATTTTCACGGCAAACATTTTTGCCACGTAACACATTAGCTGTAAGGTAATGTTGCTGTCAGAGATGAAATGACTAGTTGATAGTTTGGTTGAATTTCTCCACTGACAGAGTTCCCATTTTTATATTGCATGAATCTTAGCCCTCCTAATGGGCTATACAGTGACCAGTACACATGGTGGCCTTAAAATGGTGCATGATAACTACATATATGGACTTGATAGAAAAATACAGCAACAAAACTATCATGCAAAATGGTAATTCATGAGTTGAAATAACTCGGCTAGAAAAGCATTACAACATCTATTTAGAAGGCTTTCATCATATGATACAAAGCTTAGTTACAACTGTGCATCCTCGTATTTGGAAAACTAATACCTCTCTTAATGTAACATGAAAAAAATATTTCTTATGTCCTTTTTAAGGCTCGTCTTTTATTTTTTGTTAATTTATCTTTTATGGCCACATTGCCTTCTGGCCAATGTGTTATGCAGTGAAAATGCTCGTGGCAGAGATGCCTACAGTGAAAATACCGGACATGGTTCCAGTAATATCAGACATGGTTCCAGGCATTCCAAGCACTTTCCACCTCCCTGGACTGTCCAATCCTGGGAGGAATGTTTTCACATGAGTCCACGTGTCAGTGCATCCAGTTTTGTACATAGTCAGAACTCTTCACCCTCTTTGGAAAGACAGCTTCAAAGACAGTGCAAGTAAAAAGAGTATCCACTAGGTCCAACATCTGAGCCCTTACTTTAGTAGCATTTGATCTAGTCCCAGTTGTGTTACTCAGAAGGTAGCTGAGTGGCCGTCTTGTGATTGTCTTCTGATGGACCTCCAAATCTACAAGTCTCCTTTCTGTGCTGTTCCAGATGGAACCTGCAGGTTCCTCATCAGGAAATCTCCCCCTAGACCACCCCAGACACTTCAGTGCTTGATGATGTTGTCCTTTCCATTAGAAATGGCAATTATACTGTCAGATCTCCCTTCCACTGCTTGTAGGAAAACCAAGTTCTTGCTCTGGCAGCTGGTTGGGAGGATGGACTTGCGTCACTTGAGGGGCAAGCTGATGCTCAAGGGGAGAAGTCTACACCCTGGACTGGATGGAATGGCAGCTTTTGCTTCATTTCCAAGCTTCTGCTGCTCCTTTATAGCTGTATTCTTCATAGCATGATACAATGGTTAATTCTTCCTGGGGCCATTTCATTAAAGCACTCTTGCTTCCACCCAAGGGAATGACAAGCCTAAGGGTGATTTACAGCTAGTGTTTTGAGAACTGTGGAACTGGATCCCTACAGATGCATTATGTTCAACCTTTTTAATAAAAGCAGTATTTCAGCCACAACGGTAAGGCGATGTGTGTTTCTTGTGGGTCAGGGAGATTTTAGTATTTCCAGCTTTGGCCTGGAGAAGTACTTTAGATCCTTTTGGGGAAGCATCTGTGAGTAACACCTGGGGCACATAGGAGACTGAGCTCAAATAGCCTTTGATGCTCTCCTGGGAATATGGCCTCCCCCCCCCCCAGCCCCCCTCTTTCCCAGGGTTCCCTTCTCTCAACACACCTGCAGAAAAGCAGTGGTATCCAGGTCTGCTCCTCCTAGGGGACAAGTAGCTTCATTAATCAATGTTTGCAAAAATATATTTGAATCTCTTGCCAAAGGGAACTCCCCAGTTATCTGCTGCCTTGTCATCCTACTGTGGCCCTTGCAACTGTTTATTGTACTAGTGGAAATTTTTTATGCACTAAGGATCCAAGAATTGCTCCAAAATGTATAGGCTTAACCAACCTGTTGTAGCTTTCTCTCTGAGAGGCAGACCACTGTTTAGTTCTACTTTGGAAAAGTCAATAGGCCTCCTCAAACCCCAAAGTCACCAAATAAATGAGAGGCAGACACAATCTAGAATATTTCAACTATAGACCCAGGAGTTACAGCTGCAACATGTGAACCACAGCTAGTGTGGGATGGATCCTTAGGTCTCCAAAGTTTGTTTGTGAATGCCCTTGTTGGACTCCAGAACACTGTTTCTACTGATACTGCTTTTTTTTTTTATACCAGGCTATGTCACCCTTTTCCTGGTAAGAGAAACAACAGAGAATGTCCCTTCTGTGGTGCAAGGTCCCGTCTCCCTTAAGGGAGAGAGAACACAAACTCAGATCACAATGATTTTGAATCAAATTATTCATTCAGCAACAGCCCATGTTCTAAAATGGTGTAAAAAAATCAAGTACTCAGAGTATTCAGCTTTTTTACCTATATTATCTCATTTACTAGCTCTAATAATTTTATAAAATAGTGATCCTATTGCTCATTCTTAATCTGGACTTTCAAGAGATTAAATGAATTGCACAGTGACCACTGTCAGTATAGGTAGCCAATCAAGGATTCAACTCCCTCTTGATTTCACTATTATCCTGATTTTATAGGTTAGCAAGTATAAACACTACTACCTCAAAGGCTGTTCAGAAGATTGAATAAAAATTTTCATTTAGATGCTTAGCTTGGCTCCTGACACACTGCAAGCACTCAATAGATACCACAAGAATAATTTTTGTTTCTAATATTCACCACAAAGGCCCGACCAATGCATGTCAGAAATAAGAGCACATTTGGTGGGATTCTATATTAAATTCTACCCTCCTTTCCATTCACCATACACCGTCTCCAGTTCTTTTTCATGTTCCTGAGCCACCTCCCTTTTTCTCACAATCAGAAGCTGTTCCTCCAAATTTGCCAAGAAAACACGGCACATCAGAAATGTTTCCCCAATTTCCTTGAATATCACTCACACCGTGTAGTTCTGCCATCCTTTTCTCCTCCCTTTCACCCCAAAGGCAGTCACATCCCTATTGACCACATCCAGCGTCGAGCCCATTTCTGTTATCTTGAATTCATATTTCTCCTCTCAAACAGCTCCCACCCCAATGTTTTCTTTTTATTGTAAATACTTCCCTCATTGGGGACTCCTCCTATTATCAAGCGATGCTCAATTCTCCCCAGCCTAAGGGGATAAAAACCCTCAGAAACACAGTTTAGAAAATATAGAGGCAACTTTAAAGATGGCAACATGGAAGGCTCCTGAACTCCCCTCCTCCCACAGACACACTGAATGAACAGTGACACATGGAACAATTCCATCTGAAAGAAACCCTTAAATTAGCTGAGCAAGTCTTACACACTGGAGGAACTAAATGCATCCATATCAAAGTGAGTAGAAAAGGTTTAGGCACACTCTTACCATAAGTGGTGCCTACACACTGCACAGTGCCATACAATCGGGAGAGAATCTCCGAATACCAGCTTTTCTTTGAGAGAAGGCTTTGGATGCCACATCTACAATCCCAACTTCTAAGACTCCCATCTGAGGGACAAGCCCTCAAAACACCTAGCTCTGAAAGCCAACGGGATTTGTGTCCACAAGCCCTACAAGGCTATAGCAAACAAAGGCAGTTACTAATGGGCACAGGTACACTCAACTCCAGCTGTCACATCAAAATCAGCACAGAGGGAGCAGGAAAAGAATACCTACTAGTCTTTTCCTGAATGGGGTCTATTTTGCTACTTTAAAAATTGCTTCCCAGAGGAGGAGGTTCAAGATGGTAGTATAGAAAGATCCTGTTCTGACATCCTTCCACTGACACAATAAGTCCACAACTACATATGGAAGAATGTCCTCTGAAGGGGTCTGAGAAACTGGATGAACAGAACCTCCACAGCAAGGGACAGCACTGAGGTAGAAGAGGCAGACAGATGGTCTCACCAAGGTCGGGGGGAGGGGACACACCCCAGGCTTGGAGTTCCATGGTTGGGAAGAATCTCAAAGGTACAGAACTTTTCCTTGAGGAACAAAAAATTCAAGCTCCACCTTATGCACCTTAGCCCTTAGGTCTCATACAGGAGGGATGAGACCCCAAAACACATGGCTTTGAAAATGAATGGGGAATATGTCCAGGAAAACTACAGAACTGTAGGGAAAGGCAAAGCCACTTTTAAAGGGCCTTTGCACACACTCAACCCAGAAACCAGGGCAGAAACACTAGATCAAAGAGTATGTAGACCATAGGTAGAGGAGAGTCACTAACCTTCAAATGGCTGCCAGAGACACAAGAGGGAGCAGGACCTAACACCAGGGACTGAGATATTGACAGCAATCATCTTTGCTAATTCTGCCATCCTGATCCCAGTGCTGGTGGTCACCATTTAGGAGTCCTTTCCCTAGACTGTTAATGCCAGGAAGCGTGCCCTGCTGAGAGCCCCACACACCCAAGCACCTCGGCTGGGCCTCAGAGTCAACAGGTTGACAGCTCCCTCCACCAAAGTTCCAAAAGTAGCTACAGTTGGGGGCCATCCCCACCCAAAAATGTGCCACAACAGATGCAATCAGGCATGACAGCCACCTGGGCCTGGGATTACCCCACCCCACCAGTGATTCTGAAGTAGTTGCAGCCCCACAACAGGAGAGTACATGCAGCACACACAGGAAACACCCCTACATTGCCTGGCTCTAGTAGCCAGGGAATATTGTGCTTCTGGGTCCCACAGGACATCTACACTAGGTGACTCCTTCAAGAGGGAGACTAGTTGAACTACCTAATAAATAGAAACAGAGATTCAGGCAAAATGAGGAAATAAAATATCCCAAATGAAAGAACAAGATAGAACCTCAGAAAAGAACTGAGACAGAGATCAGCAATCTACCTGATAAAGACTTCAAAGTAAGGGTCATTAAGCTACTTCCTGTATTTAGAAGAATGGATGAACACAGAAAAAATTTCAACAAAGAGAAAAAAGAGTACCAATCATGGGAATGCAAACTGGTGCAGCAACTCTGGAAAAACAGTCTGGAGTTTCCTCAAAAAGTTAAAAATAGAACTACCCTGTGATCTAGCAATTGCACCACTAGGTATTTATTCAAATGATACAAAAATACTAATTTGCAGGGATACACCCTAGTATTTAGAGCAACATTATCTACAATAGCCAAATTATGTAAAGAACACAAATGTCCATCAACTAATGGATAAAGAAGATGTAGTGTGTTGGGGGGGTGGGGTATTTGTATATATGTGGGGGATATATATATATATATATATAGTATATATACTTGTGTATATATATATATATGGTGTGTGTGGATACACACACACACACACACACACACAGGAATATTACCAAACCATAAAAGATGAAATACTGACATTTGCAATGTTGTGGATGGAGCTAAAGAATATTATGCTAAATGAAATATGTCAGAGAAAGACAAATACCATATGCTTTCACTCATATGGGGAATTTAAGAAGCAAAACAAACTTCTCAAAAAAAAAAACAGACCCAAGTAGATAAAATCACAAATGAAAATGGAATTATTACAACCAATCCCTCAGAAATACAAGCAATTATCAGGGAATACTATGAAAAATTTGCCAACAAAATGGACAACCTGGAAGAAATTGAAAAATTCCTAAACTCCCACATGCTTCCAAAACTCAAACAGGAAGAAATAGAAAATTTGAACAGACCCATAACTAGTGAAGAACTTGAATCAGTTATCAAAAATTTCCCAACAAATAAGAGTCCTAGACCAGGTGGCTTCCCTGGGGAATTCTACCAGACAGTTAAAGCAGAGGTAATACCTACCCTCTCAAGCTGTTCCAAAAAATAGAAAGGGAAGGAAAACTTCCAGACTCATTCTATGAAGCCAGCATGACTTTGATTCCCAAACCAGACAGAGACCCAGCAAAAAACGGAACTACAGACCAATATCCCTGATGAATATGGATGCAAAAATTCTCAACAAGATACTAGCAAATCAAATTCAACAGAATATAAAAAGAATTATTCACCATGATCAAGTGGGATTCATTCCTGGGCTGCTGGGCTGGTTCAACATTCGCAAATCAATGTGATACATCACATTAATAAAAGAAAAGATACCATATGTTTTCACTCATATGTGGATCCTGAGAAACTCAACAGAAGACCAGGGGGGAGGGGAATGGGGGGGAAAAAAATAAAGCTACAGAGAGGAAGGGAGACAAATCATAAGAGACAAATACTGAGAACAAACTGAGGGTTGATGGGGGGTGGGGGAGAGGGGAAAGTGGGTGATGGGCATTGGAGAGGGCACCTGTTGGGATGCACACTGGGTATTGTATGGAAACCAGTTTGACAATAAATTACATTAGAAAAAAGAACCATATGATCCTGTCAATAGATGCAGAAAAAGCATTTGACAAAATACAGCATCCTTTCTTAATAAAAACCCTCGAGAAAGTCGGTATAGAAGGAACATACTTAAACATCATAAAAGCCATTTATGAAAAGCCCATAGCTAATACCATCCTCAATGGGGAAAAACTGAGAGCTTTCCCCCTGAGATCAGGAACACGACATGGAGTCCACTCTCACCGTTGTTGTTTAATATAGTGTTGGAAATCCTGGCATCAGCAATCAGACAACAAAAGGAAACCAAAGGCATCAAAATTGGCAAGGATGAAGTCAAGCTTTCATTTTTTGCAGACGACATGATACTCTACATGGAAAACCCTGCAGTCTCCACCAAAAGTCTGCTAGAACTGATACATGAATTCAACAAAGTCGCAGGACACAAAACTAATGTACAGAAATCAGTTGCATTCTTATACACCAATAATGAAGCAACAGGAAGAGAAATAAAGAAACTGATCCCATTCACAATTGCACCAAGAATCATAAAATACCTTGGAATAAACCTAACCAAAGATGCAAAAGATCTGTATGCTGAAAACTATAGAAAGCTTATAAAGGAAATTGAAGAAGATACAAAGAAATGGAAAAACATTCCATGCTCATGGATTGGAAGAATAAATATTGTTAAAATGTCAATACTACCCAAAGCTATCTACACATTCAATGCAATCCCAATCAAAATTGCACCAGCATTCTTCTCCAAGCTAGAACAAGCAATCCTAAAATTTGTATAGAACCACAAAAGACCCCAAGTAGTCAAAGTAATTTTGAAGAAGACCAAAGCGGGAGGCATCACAATCCCAGACTTTATCCTCTACTACAAAGCTGTAATCACCAAGACAGTATGGTATTGGCACAAAACCAGACACATAGAACAATGGAATAGAATAGAGAACCCAGACTTGGACCCACAAAAATATGGCCAACTAATCTTTGACAAAGCAGGAAAGAATATCCAGTGGAAAAAAGACAGTCTCTTTAACAAATGGTGCTGGGAGAACTGGACAGCAACATGCAGAAGAATGAAACTAGACCAGTTTCTTACACCATTCACAAAGATAAACTCAAAATGGATGAAGGACCTGAATGTGAGACAGGAAACCATCAAAGCCCTAGAGGAGAAAGCAGGAAAAAATGTCTTTGACTTCAGCTGCAGCAATTTATTACTTGACACATCTCCAAAGGCAAGAGAATTAAAAGCAAAAATGAACTATTGGGACCTCATCAAGATAAGAAGCTTCTGCACTGCAAAGGAAACAATCAACAAAACTAAAAGGCAACCGATGGAATGGAAAAAGATATTTGCAAATGACATATCGCACAAAGGGTTAGTATCCAAAATCTATAAAGAACTCACCAAAATACACCTGAAAAACAATCCAGTAAATTTGGGCAGAAGACAAGAATAGACACTTGTCTAAAGAAGACACCCAGGTGGCCAACAGACACATGAAAAAATGATCAACGTTACTCCTCATCAAGGGAATACAAATCAAAACCACACTGAGATATCACCTCACGCCAGTCAGAGTGACTAAAATGAACAAATCAGGAGACCATAGATGCTGGCGAGGATGTGGAGAAATGGGAACCCTCTTGCACTGTTGGTGGGAATGCACACTGGTGCAACCACTCTGGAAAACAGAGTGGAGGTTCCTCAAAAAATTGAAAATAGAACTACCTTATGACCTAGCAATAGCACTGCTAGGTATTTACCCAAAGATACAGGAATGCTGATGCATAGGGGCAATTGTACCCCAATGTTTATAGTAGCACTTTCAACAATAGCCAAATTATGGGAAGAGCCTAAATGTCTATCAACTGATGAATGGATAAAAAAAATTGTGGTTCATATGTACAATGGAATACTACTTGGCAATGAGAAAGAATGAAATCTGGCCATTTGTAACGTACATGGATGGAGCTGGAGGGTATTATGCTAGGTGAAATGAGTCAGGCAGAGAAAGACAGATACCATATGTTCTCACTCATATGTGGATCCTGAGAAGCTTAACAGAAGATCATGGGGGAGGGGAATGGGGAAAAAAAGTTACAGAGAGGGAGGGAGGCAAACCATAAGAGACTCTTAAATACTGAGAACAAACTGAGGGTTGATGGGGGAGAGGGGAAAGTGGGTGATGGGCATTGAAGAGGGCACCTGTTGGGATGAACACTGGGTGTTGTATGGAAACCAATTTGACAATAAATTATATTTAGTATATATTAAAAAAAAGTAACATGGGGGTGGGGAGAGGAAAACCACGAAACAGCCTCTTGATTACAGAGAATAAATTGATGGTTACCAGAGGGAGAGTGGGCCCGTGGGGGGGATGCATTAAATAGATGATGGGAATTAAGAAGCACACTTGTTTTGATAAGCACAGGGTGATGTATGGAAGTGTTGAATCATTAAATTCTACACCGGAAACTATTATTACATTGTATGTTAACCAACTGGAATTTAAATGACAATTTGGAAAGAAAAAAACAATCAGCACTGAAGAATACATTAAAGAAATGAAAATAACTAGAAGGAATCAACAGTAGACTAGATGATAAAAATAGATCAGTAATCCGGAAGATAGAGTCATAGAAATAACCCAAAGTGAACAGCAAAATGAAAAGAATTTTTTTTAAATGAAGATAATTTAAAGGACCTCTGAGACAACATAAAGCATATCATGTTAGCTTTATATGGGTGCAAGAAAGAGAAGCATAATATGTATTTACAGAAATAATAGCTGAAAATTTCCCTAACCTTGGGAAGGAAGGAGATATCCAGATCCAGGAAGCACAGAGAGATCCATCAAGATAAACCCAAAGAGAATTGCACAGACACATTATAACTAATGTCAAAAATTAAAGAGATAATCTTAAAAGCAGCAAAAGGAAAGCAATTAGTTATGTATAAGGAAACTCCCACAGAACTATAAGCTGATTTTTCATCAGAAACTTTATAGGCTACAAAGGAGTGGCAAGACATATTGAAGGTGCTGAAAGGAACAACTTACAACTAAGAATACTCTACCTGGAAAAGTTATCATTTGGAATTAAAGGGAGCTAGTTTACCAGACAAGCAAAAGCTATAGGAGTTTTCGTTACCACTAAATTGGTTAAAGGGACTTTTTAGGCAGAAAGGAAAAAAATCTCATGGTAAAGGCAAACATATGCTAAAGATAGTGGATCAACACTTAAAAAGTTAATACAAAAGTTGAAAGACAAGAGCAGTAAAATCAACTATATCTACAATAATTCATTAAGGAATACACAAAATAAAAAGATGTAATGTATGACAAACACATAAAATTGAATGTGTTAGGAAGTATTGGAACTTAAGTGACCACCAACTTAGAATAAACTTCTATATACGTAGGGTAATATATATTAAACTCCTGATAACTACAAATCTACAGGGATACACAAGAAATAAAGATCATAATCCAAACATAACACTAAAGAAAGTCATCAAGGCACAAGGGAAAAGAGAAAGAGACTTGAAAGAAACAGAGAAGAATTACAAAAACAATCAGACAAAAAAAATTTTCAAGGCAACAAATACATACCAATAATTACTTTAAATGTAAATGGACTAAATGCTCCAATCAAAAGAAAAAAGTGCGGCTGAATGGATTAAAAATAAGAGTCATCTATATGGTGCCTACAGGAAACTTACTCCAGATCTGAGGACACACATAAAGGATTGAAAAGATACTCCATACAAATGGAAACTAAAAGAAAGAAATTGAGGGCATCATGGAATGAAAATGGGATCAATCCAACAAGATAAAACATTTGTAAATACTTCTGCATCTAACAGAGGAGCATATAAATACATAACACAAATATTAACACATACACAAAGAGAAATTGACAGAAATACAATAATAGTAGGGAAATTTAACACCCACTTAGAGATAGATAGATATATTTAGACAGAAAATTATTAAAGAAGCAGTGACCTTAAGTGACACATTAGACCACATGCCCTTGATAGACATAAAAAGAACACTCCATCCAAATGAGCAGAATACACATTCTTCTCAAGCTCACATGGGACATTCTCCCATGTTAGGTTACAAAACAATTCTCAACAAAATTAAGATGGTTGAAATCATATTAAATATTTTTTCCAACCTCAATGGTATGAAAGTAGAAATCAATTACAGGAATAAATGTAGAAAACACACAGATGTGTGAAGGCTAAACAACATGCGACTGAACATCCAATGGGGCAAAGAAAAAAATCAGAGGAAATTTAAAAAATACTATAGGAAAAATGAAAATGAAAACACAATGTTCCAAATCTATGGGGCATGGCAAAAGCAGTTAAAAGAGTCATTTTTAGTGATACAGATCCACCTCAAGAAACAAAAAAAATATCCCAAATAAATTTCTAACCCACACCTAAAGAAGTTAGAAAAAGAAGAACAAACAAAGCCCACAGTTAACAGAAGAAATGAAATAACTAGACAGGTGGAAAAAAATAAAATAGAAATAAAGAAAAACAGAAAAGATCAATAAAACTAAGAGGGAGTTCTTTGAAAAGATAAACAAAACTGATGAATCTTTGGGCAGACTCATCAAGAAAAAAAAGGGGAGAGTGCCTAAAAACATAAAATCAGAGGGGTGCGTGTGTCGGTCAGTTGGTTAAGCATCTGACTTCAGCTCAGGTCATGAATCTCTATCTCATGGTTCAGGCTCTCTGCTCTCACTGCAGAGCCTGCTTCAGATCCTGTCTCCCTCTCTCTCTGCCCCTCCCCCACTCTATCTCAAATATAAACATTAAAAAAAATCAGAAATGAGAGACATGTTACAACTGATACCACAGAAATACAAATGATCATAAGAGATTATTATGAACAATTATATGCAAACATATTTGAAAACCTAGAAGAAATGGATAAATTCCTAGAAACAGAAAATCTTCCAAGATTGAATAGGGAAGAAACAGAAAATCTGAACAGAATAATTACTAGTAATGAAATTGAATTGGTGGTAATAATAAACTCTCAACAAATTCCAGACCAGATGGCTTCACAGGTAAATTCTACCAAACACTTAAAGAAGACTTAATAACTATCCTACTCAAACTATAACAAAAAAATGGAAGAGGAAGGAATCCTTCCAACTCATTCTTTGAGGCCAGCACTACCCTGAGGCCAAAACCTGACAAAGACATGACAAACAAGAAAACAACAGGAAAATATCCCTGATGAAATCCCTGGATGCAAAATGCTCTACAAAATATTACCAAACTTAATTCAATAATACTTTAAATGGATCATATATGACAATCAACTGGGATTTATTTCAGGAATGCAAGGATGGTTCAGTATTCACAAATCAATGTGACACATTATACTAACACAATGGAGGATAAAAATCCTATGATCATTTCAATAGATGCAGTAAAAGCATTTGACCAATTTCAGCATCTATTTATGATAAAACCCTCAAAAGAGTGGGTATAGAGGGAATGTACCTCAACAGAATAAAGGCCATATATGACAAACCCACAGCTAACATCATACTCAACATTAAAAGCTGAAGGCTTTTCCTCCAAGATCAGAAACATCTTCGGTTATGTTTATTCCTGGGTATTTTATGATTCTTGGTGCAATTGTGAATGGGATCAGTTTCTTTATTTGTCTTTCTGTTGCTTCATTGTTAGTGTATAAGAATGCAACTGATTTCTGTACATTGATTTTGTATCCTGCGACTTTGCTGAATTCATTTATCAGTTCTAGCAGACTTTTGGTGGAGTCTGTTGGGTTTTCCATGTAGAGTATCATGTCATCTGCAAAAAGTTAAAGTTTGACTTCATCTTTGCCAATTTTGATGCCTTTGGTTTCCTTTTGTTGTCTGATTGCTTATGCTAGAATTTCCAACACTATGTTAAACAACAGCAGTGAGAGTGGACATCCATGTCATGTTCCTGATCTCAGGGGGAAAGCTCTCAGTTTTTCCCCATTGAGGATGATATTAGCTGTGAGCTTTTCATAAATGGCTTTTATGATGTTTAAGTATGTTCCTTCTATCCCGACTTTCTCGAGGGTTTTTATTAAGAAAGTTGCTGAATTTTCTCAAATGCCTTTTCTGCATCGATTGACAGGATCATATGGTTCTTACCTTTTCTTTTATTAATGTGATGTATCACGTTGATTGATTTGTGACTATTGAACAAGCCCTGTAGCCCAGGAATGAATCCCACTTGATCATGGTGAATAATTCTTTTTATATGCTGTTGAATTTGATTTGCTAGTATCTTATTGAGAATTTTTGCATCCAAATTCATCAGGGATATTGACCTGTAGTTCTTTTTTTTTTTGCTGGGTCTCTGTCTGGTTTAGGAATCAAAGTCATGCTGGCTTCATAGAATGAGTCTGGAAGTTTTCCTTCCCTTTCTATTTTTTGGAATAGCTTGAGAAGGATCGGTATTATCTCTGCTTTAACTGTCTGGTAGAATTCCCTAGGGAAGCCATCTGGTCCAGGACTCTTATTTTTTGGGAGGTTTTTGATAACTGATTCAATTTCTTCACTGGTTATGGGTCTGTTAAAGTTTTCTATCTCTTCCTGTTTGAGTTTTGGAAGTGTGTGGGTGCTTAGGAATTTTTCTATTTCTTCCAGGTTGTCCAGTTTTTTGGCATATAATTTTTCATAGTATTCCCTGGTAATTGCTTGTATATGAAGGATTGGTTGTAATAATTCCATTTTCATTGATGATTTTATCTATTTGGGTCTTCTCCCTTTTCTTTTTGAGAAGCCTGGCTAGAGGTTTATCAATTTTGTTTATTTTTTCAAAAAACCAACTCTTGGTTTCATTGATCTGCTGTATAGTTTTTTTAGATTCTATATTGTTTATTTCTGCTCTGATCTTTATTATTTCTCTTCTCCTGCTGGTTTTGGGTGTCTTTGTTGTTCTGCTTCTATTTCCTTTAGGTGTGCTGTTAGATTTTGTATTTGGGATTTTTCTTATTTCTTGAGATAGGCCTGGATTACAATATATTTTCCTCTCAGGACTGCCTTTGCTGCATCCCAAAGGGTTTGGATTGTTGTATTTTCATTTTCATTTGTTTCCATATATTTTTAAATTTCTTCTCTAATTGCCTGGTTGACCCATTCATTCTTTAGTAGGGTGTTCTTTAACCTCCATGCTTTTGGAGGTCTTCCAGAATTTTTCCTGTGGTTGATTTCAAGTTTCATAGCATTGTGGTCTGAAAGTGTGCATGGTATGATCTCAATTCCTTTATACTTATGAAGGACTGTTTTGTGACCCAGTATGTGACCTATCTTGGAGAACGTTCCATGTGCACTCAAGAACAAAGTATATTTTGTTGCTTTGGGATGTGGAGTTCTAAATGTATCTGTCAAGTTCATCTGATCCAATGTATCATTCAGGGCCCTGTTTCTTTATTGAGTCTGTGTCTAGATGATCTATCCATTGTTGTAAGTGGGGTATTAAAGTCCCCTGCAATTACATTCTTATCAATAAGGTTGCTTATGTGTGTGATTGTTTTATATATTTGGGGGCTTCTGTATTCGGTGCATAGACATTTATAATTGTGAGCTCTTCCTGATGGATAGACCCTGTAATTATTATATAATGCCCTTCTTCATCTCTTGTTACAGCCTTTAATTTAAAGTCTAGTTTGTCTGATATAAGTATGGCTACTCCAGCTTTCTTTTGACTTCCAGTAGCATGATAGATAGTTCTCCATCCCCTCACTTTCAATCTGAAGGTGTCCTCAGGTCTAAAATGAGTCTCTTGTAGACAGCAAATAGATGGGTCTTTTTTTTTAATCCATTCTGATACCCTATGTCTTTTGATTGGAGCATTTAATCCATTTACATTCAGTGTTATTATTGAAAGATATGGGTTTAGAGTCATTGTGATGTCTGTAGGGTTCATGCTTGTAGTGATGTCTCTGGTACTTTATGGTCCTTGCAACATTTCACTCACAGAATCCCCCTTAGGATCTCTTGTAGGGCTGGTTTAGTGGTGATGAATTCCTTCAGTTTTTGTTTGTTTGGGAAGACCTTTAGCTCTCCTTCTATTCTGAATGACAGACTTTGCTGGATAAAGGATTCTCAGCTGCATATTTTTTCTGTTGATCACATTGAAGATTTCCTGCTATTCCTTTCTGGCCTGCCAAGTTTCAGTGGATAGGTCTGCTACTACCCTTATGTGTCTACCTTTGTATGTCAGGGTCTTTTTATCCCTAGCTGCTTTCAGAATTCTCTCTTTATCCTTGTATTTTGCCAGTTTCACTATGATATGTCATGCAGATTGATTTAAGTTACATCTGAAGGGAGTTCTCTGTGCCTCTTGGATTTCAATGCCTGTTTCCTTCTCCAGATCAGGGAAGTTCACAGGTATGATTTGTTCTCTCTCTCTTCTTCTTCTGGAATTCCTATGATAGGGATATTGTTCTGTTTGATTGCTTTACTTAGTTCTCTAATTCTCCCCTCATACTCCTGGATTATTTTTATCTCTCTTTTTCTCAGCTTCCTCTTTTTCCATAATTTTATCTTCTAACTCACCTATTCTCTCCTCTGCCTCTTCAATCTGTGCTATGGCCACCTCCATTTTATTTTGCACGTCATTTATAGCATTTTTAAATTCCTCATGACTTTTTTTAGTCCCTTGATTCTCTGCTGTTCTCTCTGCTTTTTCAAGCCCAGTGAGTAATTTTATGACTATTATTCTAAATTCTTGTTCTGTTATATAGCTTAAATCGGTTTTGATCAATTCGTTAGCATTCGCTACTTCCTGGAGTTTCTTTTGAGGAGAATTCTTCCCTTTCACCATTTTGGTTAGTCCCTGCAATAGCTCCAAATTTCAGGGCACTTCCCCTGTGCTGTCTGGAGAAATTTGTGTTGGTGGGAGGGGCTGCAGTCAGATTGGATGTCTGCCCGCAGCCCACCACTGGGGCCACAGTCCGACTGCTGTGTACTTTATCTTCCCCTCTCCCAGGGGTAGGACTCACTGTGGAGTGGTGTGGCCCCTGTCTGGGCTGCTTGCACACTGCCAGGCTTGTGGTGCTGCTTCGATGGGATTTGGCCAAGGGCGTATTAGATGGGGTGGATCTGAAGGTGCATAGGGGCAGGAGGGGCAGGCTTAGCTAGCTTTGCCATGGGTGGTCCCCTGGGGGAGGGGCCCTGCAGCACCAGAGGGAGGCAGCCCCGTCAGAGGGATGGATCCACAGAAGCACAGTGTTGGGTGTTTGCGCAGTGCAAATAAGTTCGATGATGAGAACTAGTTCTCTTTGGAATTTTGGCTGGGGGATGGGAGAGGGAAATGGCACCTGCCAGCACCTTTGTTCCCCTGAGAGCTCTGTCTTTCTGGGGCCCAACAACTCTCCCTCCCAGCATCCTCTCCCCCTCCCTGCTCTTCCAGCAGAGCTATTGACTTTTAACATTCCAGATGTTAAGTCCTGGTGGTTGTCAGAACTCATGCAGTCCCACCCCTCCACTTCTGCAAGCCAGACTTCAGGGGCTCTGCCTTGCCCTGCGGGATGCCCTTCCACTGTCCCGGCTCCCTCCCACCAGTCCGTGTAGCATGCAGCACCTCTCCACCCTCCCTACCCTCTTCTGTGGGCCTCTTGTCTATGCTTGGCTCTGGAGAGTCTGTTCTGCTAGTCTTCTAGCAGTTGTCTGGGCTATTTGGGTTGATGTGGGTGGAATCTAAGTGATCAGAAAGTTGAGGTGAGCCCAGTGTCCTCCTACACTGCCATCTTTTTCTTCTTCCAACCTCAATATTTTTGTACCTATTGAGGGCTAGTTTGTGACCCAAGTACATAGAGACAAATTGAAATGAAAACACAGTGGTCCAAAGTGTCTGGGACACAGTGAAAGCAGTTCTAAGAGGGAAATATATGGCAATTCAGGCTTACCTCAAGAAACAAGAAAAAACTCAAACAATTTAACTTTATAAGGAACTAGAATAAGAACAAATAAAGCCCAAGGTGAGTAGAAGAAAGGAAATAATAAAAACCAGAGCAGAAATAAATGACATAAATACTAAAGAAAGAATAGGGGGAAAAAATCAGTGATAACAAGAGCTGGTTCTTTGAAAAGATAAGCAAAATTGAGAAATCCTTAGCCAGACTCATCAAGAAAAAAAAGAGAAAGTCTACAAATAAATAAAATCTGAAACAAGAGAGAAGTAACAACTGACACCACAGAAATAGAAAGGATTATAAGAGAATAATATAAAAAATTATATGGTTATATATTTACTTGTTCCTGAGATGCAAGAATGGTCAATAATCACAAATCAATCAATTTCATATACCACATCAACAAAATTATGGATAAAAAGTCAAATTATTTCAATAGATGCAGAAAAAGAATTTGACAAGATTCAACATCCATTCATGATAAAAACCCTCAAAAATGTGGGGTTAGAGGGAGACTTACCTCAAAATAATAAAGGCCCTATATGACATACCTACAGACAACCTCACACTCAAACGTCAGTTAACCTATGACAAAGGAGGCAAGAACATACAATGTGGGGATACAGTCTCTTCAATAAATGGTGCTGGGAAAACTGGACGGCTATATGCAAAGGAATGAAACTGGATTGCTTTCTAAAACTATACACAAAAAGAAACTCAAAATGGATTAAAGCACTAAACATGAGATCTGAAACAATAAAAATCCTAGAAGGGAACACAAGCAGTAGTATCTCTGACATCAGCCATAATAACATTTTTCTAGATGTCTCCTAAGGCCAGGGAAACAAAACCAAAAACAAACTATTGAGACCACACTAAAATAAAAAGCTTTTGCACAGTGAAGGAAAACAAAACAACAATCTCCTAAATGGAGAAGATATTGGCAAGTGATATAGCTGATAAGGGGTTAGTATGAAAAGTATATAAAGAACTTATACAAAAAAAAAAAAACCCATGATCTAATTTTAAAATGTGCAGAGAATCTGAATATATATTTTTCCAAAGAAGACATGCAGATGGCCAGGAGATACAAGAAAACATGCTCAACATCACTAATAATCAGGGAAATGCAAATCAAAACCACAATGAGATATCAGCTAACACCATTTTAGAATGGCTAAAATCAAGAAGACAAATAAGTGTTGGTGAGGATTTGGAGGGAAAGGAAACTTATGCACTGTTGGTTGTAATGTAAATTGTACAACCACCATAGAAAACACTATGGAGTTCCTCAAAAAATTACAAATAGAAATACGATATGATTAAATAATTCCACTATTGGGTATTTATCCAGGGAAATGAAAACACTAATTTGAAAAGATATATGTACTCCTATGTTTATTGTAGCATTATTTACAGTAGCCAGGGCAAGGAAGCAACCTGAGTTTCCATCAACCCATGCACACATGCGTGCGCGCACACACACACTCTAGAATATTACATACTCATATAAAAGGATGATATTGTGCTATTTGAGATAACATGGATGGACCTAGAAGGTAATATGCTAAGTAAAATAAGCCAGATTGAGAAACACAGATACCATATGATTCTGTTCATAAATGGAATCTGAAAAAATGAATAAATAAAAAGCAGAATCAAAATTTTAAATACAGAGAACTGATGGTTGCCAGAGGGTAGGGGTGGGTAATTGGACAAAATAGGTGAAGGGGAGTTGGAGATACAGGCCTCCAGTTGTGGAATGAGTAATTCATGGAATAAAAAGCAGAGAATAAGAAATATAGTCAATGATATTGTAATAGTGATGTAATGCGACAGATGGTAGCTATACTTGTGTTGAACATACCATAATGTATAAACTCGTCAAGTCATTAAGTTGTACACCTGAGGCTGATGTAACATTATGTGTCAACTATACTCAAAATACAAACAAACAAAAAACAAAAACAAAACCCATCTATATACTGCCAAGAAGAGACTCACTTCAGACCTAAAGATATGAACAGATTGAAAGTGAAGGGATGGAAAAAGATAATCTATGCAAATAGAAATAAATAAAAAAGGTGGGTTACCAATACTTGTATCTGACAAAATAGACTATAAAACAGTGTGGCAAGAGGCAGAGAAGCACATTACATAATGATAAAGGGGTAACTTCAACAAGAGGATATAAAAATTGTAAATCTGCACCCAAAATTGGAGCACCTAAATACAGAAAGCAAGTATCAACAGACATATAGGGAGAAATTGACAGTAATACAATAATAGTAGAGAGCTTTAATACCCCTATTATATTATTAGATAGATTATCCAAGCAGAAAATATGGAAACAGTGTGGATTTAACAAATATATAGAGAACATTCCAACCCCAGACAGCAGAATGCATATTTTTTCTTTAAAAAAAATTGTTTTAATGTTTTATATTTGAGAGAGAGAGAGAGAGGCAGAGAGAGGGAGACACAGAATCCAAAGCAGGCTCCAGGCTCCAGGCTCTGAGCTGTCAGTACCTCTGAGCTGTCATGGGCTTGAACCCATGAACCATGAAATCATGACCTGAGCCGGAAGTCGGATGCTCAACCAACTAAGCCACCCAGGTGCCCCAAAATGCATGTTTTTTCAAAGGAATATGGAACATTCTCTGGTAGATCACATGTTACACCACAAAACAAGACTCAGTATATTTTCAGAAGATTGAAATCGTAGTATACATCTTTTTCCAATGACAACAGTATTAAACTACAAATCAATCATAAGAGAAAAAACCTGCAACACACACACACACACACACACACACACACACACACACACCTTTCGTGACCACAGTGGTATGAAATCACAAATTGATCATAAGAAAACAACAAAAAAATACACAATTATGTGGTAGTTAACCAATATGCTACTAAACAACTTATAAACCAAGAAACCATTTCTTCTTGAAGAAATCAAATAATATAAATTTTAAAAAATGGATACAAATGAAAATGAAAACACAACATATCTTTGGAACACAGCAAAAGCAGTTCTAAAAGAAAATTTATGGTGATAGAGGTGCACCTCAAGACACAAAGAAAACTCAAATAAACAATCAAACTTTATGCCTAAAGGGACTAGAAAAAGAGAGCAAAGCCCAAAGCAAGTAGAATGAAGTAAATAATAAAGATCAGAACAAAAATAAATGACAGAGACTAAGAAGACAATAGAAAAGATTAATAAAAAAAGAGATGGTTCTTTGAAAAGATAAACAAAATTAATAAACCTTTAGCAAGACTCATCAAGAAAAAATGAGACATGACCCAAATAAAATCAGAAACAAAAAAGAAGTAACAAGTGATACCAAAGAAATACAAAGGATTAAAAGAGACTACTGTGAAAAATTATATGCTAAGAAATTGAACAACCTAGAAGAAATGAATAAATTTCTAGAAACATCATCTTCCAAAACCCAACCAGGAAGAAACAAAATATAAACAGACCAATTACTGGTAACAAAACTCAATAGGTGATCAAAAAACTATGAACAATCAAAATCCAGAATTAGATGGATTCTCAGGTGAGTTCTAGCAAACATTTAAAGAAGAGTTTACACTTACTCTCCTCATACTATTCCAGAAATTAGAAGAGGAAAGCTTCCAAAAACATTCTATGAGGTCAGCATTACCCTATATGAAAACCAGACACCACAAAAAAGAAAACTACAGGCCAATATTTGTAATGAATACAGATGCAAAATCCTCAACAAAGTACTAGCAAACCACACTCAAAAATACATTAAAAGGATCTATCAAGCAGGAATTATTCCAGACATGCAAGGATGGTTCAATACCCACAAAATCAACTTGATACACTACATTCACAAAACAAGGGATACAAACCATATGATCATCTCAATAGATGCAGAAAGAGCACTTAACAAAATCAACATCTGTTCGTGATAAAAACTCTGAACAAAGAGGGTTTAGAGGGAACATACCTCAACACAATAAAGGCCATATATGACAAACCCGCAAGTAACATGATCCTTAATGGTGTAAAACGGAGAGCTTGTCCTCCATGATCAGGAACAAGACAAGGATATCTACTCTCACTACTTTTATGTAACACAGTACTGGAAGTCCTAGCCACAGAAATCAGACAAGAAAAAGAAATAAAAGGCATCCATACTGGTAATGAAGAAGTTAAACTGTCACTAGTTGCTGATGACATGATACTATACACAGAAAACCCTAAAGACCCCACTGAAAACTATTAGAAGTAATAAATGAATTCAGTAAGCTGGAGGATACAAAATTAATACACAGAATCAGTTGCATTTCTATACACTAATAATGAAGCAGAAAGAGAAATTAAGAAACAATCTCATTTATACATTCACCAAAAAGAATAGAATATCTAGGAATAAACTTAACCAAGGAAATACCTGTGCTCTGAAAGTACAAAATGTTGATGAAAGAAATTGAAGGCAATACAAACAAATGGAATGATATTCCATGCTCATGGATTGGGAGAATCAATATTAAAATATAGCACCCAAAGGAAACTACAGATTCAATGCAATTGCTATCAAAATACCTATAATATCTTTCACAGAACTAGAACAAAAAATTCTAAAATTTGTATGGAATCACAAAAGACCCTGAATAGACAAAGCAATCTTGAGAAAGAACAAAGCTGGAGTTACCGCAATTCCAGATTGCAAGATATATTACAAAGCTCTAGTAATCTAAACAGTATGGTTCTGGCACAAAAATAGACACTTATCAGTGGAACAGAATAGAGAGCCCAGAAAGAAACCCACACTAGACTGTCAGTCTATGACATAGGAAGCAAGAATATACAAAGGGGAAAAGACAGTCCCTTCAATAAATGGTGCTGGGAAAACTAGACTGCTATATGCAAAAGAATGAAACTGTACCACTTTCTCACACCACACACCCACACACACACACACACACACACACACACACACTCAAAATAGATTAAAGACCTAAATGTGAGACTTGAAATCATAAAACACCTAAAAGAAAACATAGGCAGCAATTTATTTGACATTAACTGTAGCAACACATTTCATTTTTTTAAAACCAAAAATAAACTATTGGGATGATACCAAAATAAAAAGCTTTTGCACAGCCAAGGAAACAATAAAAAAAGGAAAGGCAACTTAATGGATGGGAGAAGATATTGGCAAATGATATATCCAACAGATGTATTTAGATGTTTAGATATATTTATATCTATATATTTAGAGATATTTAATCTAAAATATATAAAGAACTTATATGACTCAACACAAAAAAGTCCCCCAAACTCCTTAATAATATAATTAAAAAATGTACAGAGAACATGCATATACATTTTTCCCAAAGAAGACCTACAGATGGCCAATAGACACATGAAAAGATGTTCAACATCACTAATCACCAGGGAAATGCAAATCAAAACCACTATGAGATATCACTTTAGACATGTCAGAATCACTAGAATCAAAAGGACAAGAAATAAGTGTTGCAAGGATGTGGAGAAAAAGGAACTCTTATACACTGGTGGTGGGAATGTAAATTGGTGCAGCCACTGTGGAAAATAGTATGGAAGTTCCTGAAAAAATGAAAACTAGAACTACCATATGATTCAACCATTTCACTTCTGGCTATTTATCCAAAGGAAATGCAATCACCACCTTAAAAAGGTATCTACATCTCCATGTTCATTTTAGCATTGTTGACAATTGCAAAGACATTGAAACAACCAGAGTCCACAGAGAGATAGACAAAGGACATGTGTTGGGTACACACACACACACACACACACACACACACACACACTTATTCAGCCATAAAAAAGGAGTAAATCTTGCTATCTGGGACAACATAGATGTACCTTGTAGGCATAATGCTAAGTGAAATAAGTCAGACAGAGAAAGACAAATACCATATGTATGATATCACTTATGGAATTATACATTATATGTGGAATCTAACAAAAAACAAACTCATACAGAGAAGTGGGTGGTGGCTACCAGAGGCAGGGGGGTTGGTGTAATGGGTGTAGGGGTGTAGGTGGTAAAAATACTCAAGCTTCCAGTTAATAAGATAAATAAATCCTGGGGATGTAATGTAAAGCATGGTGACTGTAGTTAACAATACTGTACTGTATTTTTGAAAGTTGCTAAGCCCTTATCATACACGCAAAACTTTTAACTATGTTTTTTGTTTGTTTGTTGGTTGGTTGGTTTTGTGATGGATGTTAACTTATTGAGGTAATCATTTTGCAATATATATACACATATCAAATTATTATGTTGTAACCTAAACCTACTACAGTGCTATATGTCCAATATTATCACCAAAAAATCACTTGTCTTTCTATGCACTAACAATGAATTCTCAGAATAGAGATGAAGAAAACAATCACATTGAGGGGTGCCTGGGTAGCGCAGTTGGTTAAGTATCTGACTGGCTCAGATCGTGATCTCAGAGTTCATGAGTTCGAGCCCCATGTTGGGCTCTGTGCTGACAGCTCAGAGGCTGGAGCCTGCTTAGGATTCTGTGTCTCCCTCTCTCTCTGCCCCTCCTTCACTCACGCTTTCTCTCTCTCTCTCTCTCTCTCTCTCTCTAAAATAAACATTAAAAAAATTAAAAAAAAAACAATCACATTGACATTTGCATCAAAAGCAATGAAATACCTGGAATGAGTTTAACCAAGGAGGTAAAAGATCTGTACACTGAAAACTCTAAGACATTTATGAAAGGAAGTGAAGAAAAAACAAAGAAATGGAAAGATATTCCATGCTCTTAGATTGGAAGAATTAATATTATTTAAATGTCCACAATACCCAAAGCTATGTACAGATTCAAGTCCATTTCCATCAAAATTCCAATAGCCTTTTTTTCCCAAAAAAATAGCATAATCCTAAAATTTGTATGGAATCACAAAAAATCCAAACAGCCAAAGCAATCTAGAGCAAGAACACAAAGCTAGAGGCATCACACTGCCTGATTTTAAAGTATATTACATCTTCTTTATGCATTCATCAGTTCATGGGCATTTAGGCACTTTTCATAATTTGGCTATTGTTGATAGGGCTGCTATAAATGGGATGAACCCTGGGTATTTTATGTAAGTGATGAATCACGGGAATCTACTCCTGAAGCCAAGAACACACTGTATACATTGCATGTTAGCTAACTTGACAATAAATTATATAAAAAATTTTTTAAATTAAAAATAAAGTATATTACAATCAACAGAGTGAGGAGACAATCTATTAGATGGGAGAAAATATTTGCAAATGATACCTCTGATACGGAGCTAATATTCAAAACATATAAGTAACTCACACAAGTCAATAGTTTAAAAATCTGATTTAAAAATGGGCAAAGGATCTGAATAGACATCTCTCCAAAAAAGACATACAAATGGCCAACAGGAATATGAAAAGATGCTGAACATCACTAATTATCAGGAAATACAAATCAAATCACTAAAATTTAAATTAAAGTTGGTGCAGGCACTATGAAAAACAGTATGAAGATTCCTCAAAAAATTAAAAATGGAAATACCATATGATCCAGCAATCCCACTTCTGGGTATATATTCAAAAGAAATGAAAATAGAATTCAGAGAGACATCTGCACTCCCATGTTTACTGTAGCAATATTCACAACAGTCAAGATATGGAAACAACTGAAGTGTCTGTCAATTAATGAATGGATAAGGAAGATGTGGTGTATGTATATATACAATGGACTGTTGTAATGTATATACAATGGACTGTTGATTCAATTATAAAAACGAAGGAGAAGAAATGGAGAAGTGTTGGCCAAAGATTACAAACTTAGTTATAAAATGAATAACTTGGGGCTCTGATGTTCAGCATGGTGGTTATAAATAACACTATTGTATTATATACATTAGAGCTGCTAAGAGTACATTTTTTCTCAATGAACTACCATATATCCTTTATCTAGATTTGTCAATTTAACATTTACCCATTTTCTTTTTTTAATTGAAATATAGTTGACACACAATGTTACATTCGTTTCAGGTGTGTCGCATAGTGATTTGACAACTCTATATGTTATCCTACGCTCTTCACGAGTGTAGCTACCATCTGTCACCATATGACACTATTCACTATTACAATACCAATGACTGGATTACATGTGCTGTACCTTTCATCCTTGTGACTTACTCATTCCATAACTGGAAGTCTGTATCTCCCACCCCCCTTCAGCCCATTTAGTCCATCCCTTTATCCCCCTTTTCTCTGGCAACCATCAGTTTGTTCTCTGTATAGGTCTGATTTTTTGTTTGTTTGTTTTTAGATTGCTAGATTGCACACTAAGTGAAATCATATGCTATTTGTCATTTTCTGTCTGACTTATTTTACTCAGCATCATACCTTCAGAGAGTAGATCTTAAATGTTTTCACCACAAAAACACAATGGTATGTATGTGAGATGATGGTAGTCATTGGTAATGATGGTGGTAATCATTTTTGCAATATATAAATGTATCAAGTCAATACAGTTTATATCTTCAACTTAATGTTATATGCCAATTATATCTCAATAAAACTGAAAAAGATGAAAAATAAAAGTATTGAGTGTTACTACCCTTGAAAGTGGAGGTGCCTATCTTCTGAAGGTCAGAGATAAGTGTGGAAGATGCTGCCATGGAAAGGGTCCCTGATTTCAATGTGGAATGGGATCCTACACATGGAAACCATGTAGCAGTGCTCACCTTCCAGGGACAGAGTAGGTGTTTAATTAACAGAAAGCATGACCAAGTAGGCCATCCAAATGATTGATCATGGAGTTCCCAGGATTGAAAAATTGATAAACCTCCTACTATATATATAGTAGGATATATAGGCTATTGGCTATCCTACTATATAGATAGATATAGAGATAGAGATAGAGATAGAGATAGAGATAGAGATAGAGATAGAGATAGATAGAGATAGAGATAGAGATAGTGATTAGTGATATCCTATATAGGATATTGATACATATACATCAATATATGTATATGTATATATATATATATATATATATCTCCTAATATATATTGATATATATCCTAATATATATTGATATATATTATCCTAATATATATTGATATATATTATCCTAATATATATTGATATATATTATCCTAATATATATTGATATTTATATCTATCAAACAGAGACCTGCCTTGAGTCTCTATTTATGGATTACTCACAGTTTTTCAAATAATTCCAAGACCTGAGATAGTTCATAGAGCCTGTTGATAAAATGGAAGATCAGAAACCCTTGAAGAAAGACCCTGTGGTAACATTACAGGATGCTATAAATCTTCCTAGTTGTCCATCAAGAACCTTCAGGTGCTCACCAGAATAAATGTGCACCAGAGAAAGGGAAATCCTAAAACCTTTATAGGATTGGATAATGGTGCTGAGCTATGCCTGAGCCAACAGTCAGAGGGGATGCTTAAGGGTTAGTAAATGGTGTTTGGGCCCAAGTCCATCTTACAGTAAGTTTCATGGGTTTGTGAACCCACATTGTGGCATTTTCCCCAGCTTCTGAATGTGTGATTAGAATAGACATTTCTAGCATATAGTAGATGCCCATATCGGATCCCTAAACCATGGCATTAAGGCCATATGGCAGGGAAGGTCAAGGGGAAACTCTGATGCTTCTCCTCTTAAGTAATGCTGATGCATATAAATAATAAACCAAATAGAATCAGTGAGAACGCTATCTTACCAAATCGGGAATATCAATAAGAAAAATGATAAAAAGGAACAAAATAGAGATTCTGGAGTTGGAAAGGCACAATAACTGAAATAAAAATTTCGCCAGAGGGACTCAACAGCAGATATGAGCAGACAGAATAAATCATCAGTGAATTTAAACATAGCTTAATTGAGACTATCTGGTCTGGTAAACAGAAGTAAAAAAGAATAAAGAAAAATGAACAGAGACCAAGGGGCCTGTGGGACAGCACTAAGCTTGCCAACACAGAATAATGGGAATCCCAGCAAGAAAAGAGGGGGATAAAAGGAAACAGAAAATAGATTAGTGGTTGCCAGGCACTAGGGTGAATGGGGAGTAGGTACAGAGTTTCTTCTAGAGTGATAAAAATGATCTGGAGTTAGATTGTGATGACAGTTAACAACATTATGAATACACTGCTTAATTATACACCTCACAATTTTTTGTTACACAAACTTTATCTCAACCAAAAGAAATCACCATTCAGGTCCTCCTGTCTTCCCTCCTTTATTATGCCTCATCATCCTAAGCCACACTGAATGAAATTTGCTCAGCCCCTAATGTCTTTGTTTGTACTACTGCCCTGCCTTTTGTCTTGTTCTTCGTCCCCTCCACCTCAGGAAAGCTTATCTAATTTTCCAAATCTATTCCAAGTCTACCATGACTCTCACTCCCCCACAGCAACACTTGTCATTCTTTAACATTTTATAGTTTACAAGAGGGTAACTATTGAGAAGCCTTGGGTGATTGCCTAACAGTTTCTCTAAGAATCATTTTTTTAATTTGACAAAAAACACCCAAAATTCCCATCTTAGCCATTTTTAAGCATACAGTTCAGAAGTGTTAGTTATATTACCCTGCACAAGCACTAAGACTCATTTAAACCCTGATTTGTGAAGCCTTCCCTAACCCTCTAACGAATCAATTACTCCCTCCTCTGTGATCCCATAGCATTTTGGGCACACTGCCATTTTAGTGTTAACTACATTTCTTTCTGGTTAGTTTTGTTTCTGTCTCCCTTACTAATTTTTGGGCTCCCTCAGTGCAGGGCTTGTAGCTAATTCTGCCCTGAATTCTCAGTGGCGAGCACAGCCGAGCAACACTGACTGAATGCTCATCAAGCCAAAAATAAATGGGGGAAGAATGCCTGCCTTTCATTACAAACTGAGCTTCCCAGCAGTGTGACAGCCAAAGATTTGAAGAGGGAGAAGCAAAAATGACTTTATCCACCCAGGCTTTCTCCTCTTCCTCTGTCTTGATCTGATATCTTGCCTCAGCCTTGGTCAACCACAGGGGTCATGGGGATGACTCCATGGGTTCCTGAGTCCTCAGCGGCTATCCTCAAGGAACATCCTACCTCCAGAACAGCTTCTTCCATGGCTAATGTCCTAGAGCAGCCGAACTGCCATTATCCAAAGCTGTCTGTTTTGTGTATAAATATTTATCCTCCTCGTTTCCAATTCTCGCGGAGTATAGGACCATAGCAAACACCCTTGAGCCGCTCCATCTGCTTGCTACCTTATACAACCAACACAAGAAAATAATTATGTGGCAAAATCACTTTTTGGTTAGTTAGACACCATCTCTCCAGGGAGAGAATTAAAAAGCCCCTTGCTTTTCTCTTCCCTCTTCAGCCCTGCCTGCCATCCCCTTCCTGTCAACAGAGCTTATTGTCTTTGACACTAAAGGCTGAACAGAGTTAAGGGTAAAACTGTAAGTTTGCTGTTTTTCAGCTTTTGCTGAAGACTCAGAGAGGAGGCTGAACAAAGGAACTAAAATGAATCTTTGATGATCTGGGTTTTTCCAATTAATCCTGTACCTCATTAAAAGATCATGAGTTGGCTGTATCACTCTGTCCCTTTGAGATGAATCTTCATTGTCCAGATGGCTGAGCATGAACTGGGTGGCCTGGCATTTCATTTCTTCCTGTCCAGTAAAATGAGAAAATTCAAACCAGGCACTGAAAGGTCCTTTTCTTTTATTAAAAACATCTCTTAATTGTGTAGTTGGGTACTCTGAGAGTGAGCCTCAACATTTCTAAATCTTTGAATGCTGGAAATGGAGATAAAACTGGATTGTGCCATTCTAAAAGTGCCAATTACATAGTGTGACGCTAAACTTGTGGCTTTCAACCCTGACAGCCCTTAGGAACAATGGCAGAAATGTACATAAAGGGCTGCCTGCCAAGCCACTCCCTGTGTCACCTGAATGGGGCTCTAGCATCATGTCATTTAAAAACAAAACCAATCAAATAAAAAAGCAAAACGAAATACCTTCCATATGATGATAATATGCAGCAGGGACTGAGAAGTCACTCTGAGGGTAAAATAGGTTATTATCTTCAGAAGAAGCACTTTATTCTAGGAAAAATTATTTTGGGGAGCCCCCTTGGTTAAGACGATAACGGTTCAAGTAGTTGGAGCACCTCTAAATATTGATAAGCTGGTCCAAATGCAAATACTTTTAGCCTGGTATACATTCCTGTGTAACAATTACCACAAGGTTATTAGTAACTGTGTCATTAGTGATTATTTCGTGAAGCTATGAGATAATAATATGCATGTTTTATCGGCCTAAAGCCACTCACATTCATCATCTCACAGTTTCCCAGCTTAGCTGGATTCTCTGCTTCAGGGCTTGTCACTAGGCAGCAGCTGAGGAGTTGGCCATGGCCGGGGTCTTTGCTGAAGGCTTGACTTGATTTCCAAGCTCACATGATTGTTGGCAAGATTGGTTCCTCGTGCTGCTCAAGTGATGTCCTTAGTTCCTAGCAGCTTGCTGGCTGGAGGCTGCTCTCAGACCCACATGGGCTTCTCCAGCAAGGCTGTTTGCTTCATCAAAGTGTACAAGCCAAGAGAGCAACAGAGAAAGTCTGAAAGCAAGGCGTAAGTTACAGTCTTCATCAAGAATAACATCCACTCATCTTGGTAATATTCTATTGGTTAGAAGCAAGTCACTGGCTTCATATCACCCAAAGTGAGGAAAATACACAAGGACATGAATACCAGGATTTGGGGATCTGTGAGAGCCAACTCAGAGCTTGTGTGCTGAATTAAATTGAAATCCCATTCAATTTAATGGGATACAAACATGTCCTTTCATGAAGAGGATATATCCTGATATTTTTTCTAAGTTTTATTGAGGTATAGTCGACAAAAATTATATATATTTAAAGTGTACAACATATTTTGATAGGTTTATATACACCGAGAAATGTTTACCACAGTCAAGCTAGTTAACGTATTCATCACCTCACATTTTTTTTTTCTCTTTTTTCTTTTTTTGTTTAGGAAGAATGATTGATGTCTACTGTCTTGGCAAATCTCAACTATACAATATAGTATTGTTAGCTATAGTCAGCCTCCTCTATGTTAAATATTCAGAACTTAATCATCCTGCATATATATTTTTCTTTCTTGTCTTTTTCTTTCTTTCTTTCTTTCTTTTCTTTCTTTCTTTCTTTCTTTCTTTTTCTATTTCTTCTTTCTTTCTTTCTTTCATTTCATTTCATTTCATTTTTTTTAGAGAGGGGTAGAGGGAGGAAGAGAGAGAATCTTAAGGAGGCTCCATGTTCAGCGTGGAGGGGCTCAATCCCACAAACCCTGGGGTCATGACCTGAGTTGAAATCAAGAGACACTGAACTTACTGAGCCACCCAGAACCCCTCATCCTGCATATACTAAACGTTGTATACATTGATCAATATTTCCCCATTTCCCCTACCCTCTAGCCCCTGGTAACCACCATTCTACTCTCTGCTTCTCAGAGTTTGACTCTTTTAGAGTCTATGCATTAGTGTTATCATGCAGTATTTGACTTTCTGTGTCTGGCTCATTTTACTTAGCATACATAATATCCTTTAGGCTGAACCATGTTGTCACACATGGCGAGATTTCCTTTTCTTTAAAGAAAAGGAGTTTCTTAAGGCTGAATAATAGTCCAGTGTACTTCCATATCACATCTTCTTTATTTATTCATCCATCAGTGGACACTTAGGTTGTTTCCATATCTTGGCTATTGTAAATGCTGCAATGAATGGAATCTTTTTGAGACACTGATTTCACTTCCTTTGGATACGTACCCAGGAGTGGGATTGATGGATCATACAGTAGGTCTGTTTTTAATTTTTTTTTATTTTGTGAGTTTCAGGCATATGGCTTTATAACTTAACATCTGCATACACTACAATGGGATAACCACAACAAGACTAGTCATCATCCATCACTGTACTTTTGATCCCATTCACCTATTTCCCATACTCCCCAGCCCCTTTCCCCTCTGGTAGCTACTAGTCTGCTCTCTGTGTCTATGATTTTTTTTTAAAGATTTCTCATACAAGTGAAATCATATGGTATCTGTCTTGCACAGTCTGACTTATTTTGCTTAACATAATATCCTCAAGGTGCATCCATGTTGTTGCAAATGGTATAATTTCATTTATTTATGGCTGAGTAGTGTTGCATTGTATAAATATACCACATCTTCATTCATTCATCTATTGATGGACCTTTAGGTTGTTTCCATGTCTTTGCTCTTAAAAATAATGCTGCAATCAACATAGAGGTGCATATATCTTTCTGAATTAGTGTTTTGTATTCATCAGATAAGTACCCAGAAATGGAATAGCAGTGTACTTTTTTGAGGAAATTGCATGCTGCTTTCCATGGGGGCTGCACCAGTTTGCAATCCCACTAATAGTGTTTGAATGTTCCCTTTCACCATATCCTTTTCAACACTAATTTCTTGTCTTTTTGATAATAGCCATTCTAATATCACGGATATTAGGTGATATCTTATTGTGGTTGATTTGCATTTCCCTAATAATCATGACATTTAGCATCTTTTCACATGTTTGCTGTACATCTGTATGTCTTCTTTGGAGAAATGTCTATTCAGATTCCCTGTACATTTTTAAGTTAGATTGTTTACTTTTATTGTTATTGAAGTATAGGAGTTCTTTATATATTTTGGATATTAATATCTTATTGGATATATGGTTTGCAATCTTCTCCCATTCAGTAGGTTGCCTTTTCATTTTGATGATGGCTTCCTTGAGGTAGGCTTTTTCTCAAGATAGTTCTGTATTGCCAAGAACTTCCCTCTTAAACCCAGTTTTGCTGCATCCCATACATTTTGGTATATCATATTTCCATTTTCTTTTCCCTCTAGGTCTTTATTTCCTCTTTGATTTCTTTGACAACCCATATGTTGTTCAGTAGCATGCTGTTTAAACTTCATATTTTTGCTGTTTCTCCCATTTTCTTCTTGTAACTAATTCCTGGTTTCAGACATCGTGGTCAGAAAAGATGCTTGATAGGACTACAATTTTCTTAAATTTACTGAGACTCATTTTGTGGCTCAACATGTGATCTATCCCAGAAAACATTCCATGTATACTTGAAAAGAATGTGTATTCTGCTGCCTTTGGATGGAATGTTCTGTATATGTCTGTTAAGTCCATCTGGTTTAATGTCTTATGTAAAGCCAATGTTTCCTTATTGATTTTTTTTGTCTGGATGATCTATCCATTGATGAAAGGAGGGCATTAATAGTGTCCTACTAGTATCATATTGCTGTCAGTTTCTCCCTTTTGATCTGTTAACATTTGCTGTATATATTTTTGTGTCCAATGCTGGGTGCGTACATATTTATAAATGTTATATCTTCTTGCTGGATTGATCCTTTTATCATTATGTAATTCCCTTCTTTGTCTTTCATTACATTCTTTGTTTTAAAGTCTATTTTATCTGACAGGAATATAGCAACTCCAGCTTTCTTTTCATTTCCATTTGTGTGGAATATGTTCGTACTTTCCTTCACTTTCAGTCTGTATGTGTCCTTACTTCCAAAGGGAGTCTCTTATAGGCAGCATACAGATGGGGTCTTGTTTTTTATCCATCTGGCTACTTGATGTCTTTACATTGGTAAATTCAGTCTATTTACATTTAAGTAATTATTGATAACTACATATTTACTGCCATGTTGTTAATTTTTTTCTGGCTGTTTTTCTAGTTCCTCTCTGT